>NC_091981.1:0-300000 GCF_044704955.1 Pristiophorus japonicus | reverse complement strand
TCATCTCAGTTCAATTCCAGATCTGGGTGAGCTCTCCGAGTCAGTCATGACTTGAGGCTTGGTAGCCGATCTAATGGGAGTGGCAGTGTCCATGTCGGGGATTGAAGGTCCAGATTCATTGACAACATCAGGGTCTTCTGATGGCTGAATATGAATCGGTTGGTCATTGATGGTGTCTCCTTAAAAGCTGTTCCGGTTCGTCTGTGTGCCGCAATTTTGTCTGATCAATGTGCTTCCTGCATGTTTGCCCATTAGTGAGCCTGACGATAAGCACCCTGTTACCCTCCTTGGCCGTAACAGTGCCAGTAACCCACTTGGGGTCTTGACCATAATTTAGCACATACACAGGATCATTAATAGAGATGTCGTGTGACACGGCAGTGTGATCATGATACCACTGCTGATGTTGACGTCTGCTTTCGTTAAGCTCAGGGTGGACAAGCGAGAGCTTGGTCTTGAGACCTCTCTTCATCAACAGTTCAGCAGGGGGTCCCCGGTAAGCGCGTGGGGTCTCGTCCTGTAACTAAGCAGTATGCGTGACAAGCGAGTCTACAAAGAACCATGAGTTACACGTTTCAGGCTCTGCTGATGGTTTGGCCGGCCCGCTCCGCTTGACCATTGGACGCGGGTTTGAATGGTGCTGACCTTACGTGCTTGATACCATTGAGTCTCATAAACTCTTGAAACTCAAACTCGTGAAGCACAATCCGTTGTCGCTCACAACGATGTCAGGCAGACCATGAGTGGTGAAAATGGCACGAAGGCTCTCAATGGTGGCTGTGGATGTGCTGGATGACACGATTACACATTCTATCCATTTGGAATATGCATCCATCGCCACCAAAAACATTTTGCCCAGGAAAGGACCCGCATAGTCGATGTGAATCCTCGACCATGGTTTGGATGGCCACGACCACAGACTTAGCGGAGATTCCACTGGTGCATTGCTTAACTGCATGCAAGTGTTGCACTGATGCACACATGACTCCAAATCAGAGTCAATGCCAGGCCACCAAATGTGAGACCTGGCTATGGCCTTCATCATCACAATACTGGGATGGGTACTGTGTAAATCCCGTACAAATCTCTCCCTGCCTTTCTTGGGCATAACAACACGATTACCCCATAGCAAACAATCAGATTGAATGGATAGTTTGTCTTTGCGACAGTTGTAAGATTTGGTCTCATCACACACTTCCCTGGGAATGGCCAACCAATCACCATTAAGGACACAACATTTTACAACCAATAAGATTGGATCCTGGCTGGTCCAGGTCCTAACTTGTTGAGCAGTGACAGGCGACCCTTCGCTCTCAAAGGCATCCATGACCAACAGTGGGTCTGCGGGCTGTGGCGTTTCCACCTCCGGCGTGGGAAATGGTAAACGGCTCAATGCATCGGCACAATACTCGGTGCCAGGTCTATGGCAAATAACATAATCATAGGCAGATAATGTCAGTGCCCACCTCTGGATGCGGGACGACGCGTTGGTATTGATACCTCTATGGTCTGAAAATAAAGAAATGAGTGACTTGTGATCGGTTTCAAGCTTGAAACAAAGCCCAAACAGATACTGGTGCATCTTTTTAACCCCATATACGCAGGCTAAAGCTTCTTTCTTGACTATGCCGTCGGCTCTTTCCGCTTTAGACATGCTTCTCGCGCATACGCAACGGTTTGTAGTTTGCCCGACTCATTGGATTGTTGGAGCACGAAACCAACCCCATGTGATGAAGCATCACAGGCCAGTACTAAATGCTTGCACGGGTCATAATGTACCAGCAATTTGTTGGAACAAAGCAGATTTCTAGCCTTCTCGAAGGCCCTGTCTTGAGATACACCCCAAACCCAGTTGTTGCCTTTTCTGAGCAGCATGTGCAATGGTTCTAATAATGTGCTCAATTTAGGTAATAAATTACCAAAGTAGTTGAGAAGACCAAGGAATGAACGCAGCTCCGTCACATTCTGGGGTCTGGGGCATTTTTGATGGCCCCTGTTTTCGAGTCCGTAGGCCTGATGCCGTCTGCAGCAATCTTCCTTCCCAGGAATTCGACTTCCAGTGCCAAAAAGACGCACTTTGAACATTTCAGCTTGAGCCCCACTTTTTCCAGACAACGTAGAACCTCTTCCAGGTTGTGCAGATGTTCGGCAGTGTCACGACCAGTGACCAGAATGTCGTCTTGGAACACCACGGTTCTAGGGACGGACTTCAGTAAACTTTCCATGTTTCCCTGAAATATGGCTGCAGCTGAGCGAATTCCAAAAGGACATCTGATGTAAATGAACAGCCCTTTATGGTATTGATGCACGTAAGTTTCTTCGACGATTCGACAAGCTCCTGTGTCATATAGACCGACATCAGATCCAATTTGGTAAATGACTTTCCCCAGCTAGCGTTCCAAACAGGTCATCAGCCTTTGGTAACGGATACTGATCCTGTTTCGAAACTCGGTTGATCGTAACCTTGTAGTCTCCACAAATCCTGACAGTGCCATCAGTCTTCAGACAGGAACAATGGGACTAGCCCATTTGTTAAATTCAACCGATGAAATGACCCCTTCACATTGGAGTCTGTCCAGTTTGATTTCGACCTTCTCCCTCATCATGTACTGGACCTCCCGAGCTTTGTGATGGACGGGTCTTGCATCCGAGTCCAGTGGATCTGCACCTTGGCTCCCGTGAAGTTGCCGATGCCCGGTTCAAACAGTGAGGGAAATTTGCTCAGCACTTGAGCACACGAAGCGGCATCCACCGATGACAAAGTTTTAATATCGTTCCCATTCCACTTTATTTTTTCGAGCCACCTCCTGCCGAATAGCGTCAGACCATTGTCTGGAACGATCCACAGCGATAGATCATGAACCGCCCCATTGTACGACACCTTGACTCCTGCACTGCCAATCACTGGTATGAGTTGTTTGGTGTAGGTATGCTATTTTGCATTTACTGGACTCAGCTTGGGTTTCACGGCTTTGGTGTCCCACAGCTTTTCGAAAATCCTCTGGCTCATAATTGACTGACTCGCATCCGTGTCTAATTCCATAGATACTGACATGCCGTTCAATTTTACTTCAATCATTATCGGTTGGCTCTTTGTCAGGAACGAATGTACACTATACACTTCCTCCTCGGGTATCTGGGGTTGCATTGCTGGATCCGCTCCAGATCGGTCATCATCATCCACGTGGTGTGTCGCAGCACGCTTGCTGAGCTACAGACACATCCGCTGAAGGTGCCCCATTTTCGCACAGCCCCTACAAATATACTGTCTGAAACGGCACTGATGAGGCCGATGATTGCCCCCACAATGCCAACAGGGTGAAATCGGATTCGTGCCCAATGGCGGACTTTGAGCAGCTACAGGTTTCACAAACACAGTCGGGTAGGCCCTGCCAGGTGCAGCTCTGCCAACCGACGACACAATCTGGTGCACAGTACTTGCCGTGGAGTTCTGACTCTGCGAGGATATCTGCTTTGTACTATCGACGGTGGTCAGGCAAGCCTGGGCGATCGTGATGGCTCTGCTCAGATCCAGCATCTCCGCAACTAGCAGTTTCCACAGGATCACCTCGTGGTTTATGCCTCTTACAAAGACGTCACGCAGCATGTCTTCCAACGCGATAGGCTGAGTAATTACAGGCCTGTCAGCCTAACCTCAGTGGTGGGAAAATTATTGGAAAAAATCCTGAAAGACAGGATAAATCTACATTTGGAAAGGCCAGGATTAATTAGGGACAGTCAGCATGAATTTGTTAAGGGAAGATTGTGTTTGACTAACCTGATTGAATTTTTTGAGGAAGTAACCAAGAGGGTTGATGAGGGTAGTGCGTACGATGTAGTGTATATGGACTTTAGCAAAGCTTCTGATAAGGTCCCACATGGTAGAATGGTCATGAAGGTTAAAGCCCATGGGATCCAGGGCAAAGTGGCAAGTTGGATCCAAAATTGGCTCAGAGGCAGGAAGCAAAGGGTAATGGTTGATGGATGTTTTTGTGACTGGAAGGATGTTTCCAGTGGGGTTCCGCAGGGCTCAGTACTGGGTCCCTTGCTTTTTGTGGTATATATCAGTGATTTAGATTTGAATGTAGGGGGTATGATTAAGAAGTTTGCAGATGACACTAAAATTGGCTGTGTGGTTGATAATGAAGAGGAAAGTCATGGGCTGCAGGAGGATATCAATCTACTGGTCAGGTGGACAGAGCAGTGGCAAATGGAATTTAATTCAGAGAAGTGTGAGATATTGCACCTGGGGAGAGCTAATAAGGAAAGGGTATATACATTAAACGGTAGGCCACTTAATAGTGTCGATGAACAAAGGGACCTTGGAGAGCTTGTCCACAGATCCCTGAAAGTAGCAGGCCAGGTGGATAAGGTGGTTAAGAAGGCATACGGAATGTTTGCCTTTATTGACCGAGGCATAGAATATAAGAGCAGGGAGGTTATGCTTAAATTGTATAATACTTTGGTTAGGCCACAGCTGGAATATTGCGTGCAGTTCTGGTCGCCATTTTATAGGAAGGACGTGATTGCACTAGAGAGGGTGCAGAGGAGATTTACTAGGATGCTGTCTGGAATGGAGAATCTTAGTTATGAGGACAGATTGGATAGGTTGGGTTTATTCTCAGTGGAACAGAGGAGGTTGACAGGAGACCTCATCGAGGTGTACAAAATATTGAGGGGCCTGGACATAGTAAGGGCCTATTTCCATTGGTGGAGGGATCTATTATGAGGGGCATAGTTTTAAGGTGGTTTGTGGAAGGTTTAGAGGGGATTTCAAGGGGGGGACTTCTTTACGCAGAGGGTTGTGGGGATCTGGAACTCACTGCCTGGAAGAGTGGTAGATGCAGAAACCCTTACCTCTTTTAAAAGATGGTTGGATGAGCACTTAAAGTGCAGTAACCTGCAGGGTTACGGACCTAGAGCTGGTAATTGGGTGGATGACCTTTTGTTGGACGGCGCAGATATAATGGTAAGTACTGCAGGGAATAGAATACGGCCAGGGATGATCTCCTGGACTAGTGTCGATCGTCTGGATGGGTCGGAGAGGAATTTTCCCAGATTTTTTCTCCCTAAATTGGGCTGGGTTTTTATCTGGTTTTTGCCTCTCCCAGGAGATCACATGGCTCCGGTTGGAGTGGAGTGTAGAATGTTTCAGTATAAGGGGTGTCGCAGTTGTGTGAGGTGGACTGGTTGGGCTGGGTGCTCTTTGCCTTACAGTCATTGTTCATAGGTTTATATGTAACCTTTAGGGCTGCTGACCGAGGGCCGTGCGGCTCTTTGTCGGCCGGCGCGGACACGATGGGCTGAAATGGCCTCCTTCTGCGCTGTAAATTTCTATGTTTCTATATTTCTATGTAACAGGCTTTCCGACCTATTTTTGTATCATGAACAAATTTGGCTACGTTACACTCGGTCCCTTCTTCCAAGTCATTAATATAAATTTTAAATAGTTGAGGCCCCATCACTGATCCCTGCAGCACCCACTCGTTATTGTTCGCCGGGTATCACTACAGCCCTGTAGACCATGAGCTTGGTGGCGGATTTGAGGGCCTGATCCTCAAACACTCTTTTCCTCAGGTAGCCGAAGGCTGCACTGGCGCACTGGTGGCGGTGTTGAATCTCGTCATCGATGTGTGCCCTTGTTGCATGCTGTTAGTAATTCTTCACGAAAGCTAATCATGAGATAATAGGCAGGCGTTTAATCAGCAATTTGGTCCACAGGTAAAAGGTTTTAATTAGCGCACAGTAATGCATGCAGACCCTCCAACATCATCCTCACCATCACAGGCAGTCCCTCAGAATCGAGGAAGACTTGCTTCCACTCTTAAAATGAGTCCTTAGGTGACTGAACAGTCCAATACGGGAACCACAGTCCCTGTCACAGGTGGGACAGACAGTGGTTGAGAGAAAGGGTGGGTGGGACAGGTTTGCCGCACGCTCCTTCCGCTGCCTGCGCTTGCTTTCTGCATGCTCTCGGCGATGAGACTCAAGGTGCTCAGCGCCCTCTCGGATGCTCGTTCTCCACTCAGGGCGGTCTTGGGCCAGGGACTCCCAGGTGTCGGTGGGGATGTTGCACTTTATCAGGGAGGCTTTGAGGGTGTCCTTGTAACGTTTCCTCTGCCCACCTTTGGCTCATTTGCCGTGAAGGAGTTCCGAGTAGAGCGCTTGCTTTGGGAGTCTCATGTCTGGCATGCGGACAATGTGGCCCTGCCCAGCGGAGCTGATCGAGTGTGGTCAGTGCTTCAATACTGGGGATGTTGGCCTGGTCGAGGACGCTAATGTTGGTGCGTCTGTCCTCCCAGGGGATTTGCAGGATCTTGTGGAGACATCGTTGGTGGTATCTCTCCAGCGATTTGAGTTGTCTACTGTACATGGTCCAAGTCTCTGAGCCATACAGGAGGTTGGGTATTACTACAGCCCTGTAGACCATGAGCTTGGTGGTGGATTTGAGGGCCTGGTCTTCGAACACTCTTTTCCTCAGGCGGCCGAAGGCTGCACTGGCGCACTGGAGGCGGTGTTGGATCTTGTCGTCGATGCCTGCTCTTGTTGATAGGTGGCTCCCGAGGTATGGGAAGTGGTCCACGTTGTCCAGGGCCGTGCTGTGGATCTTGATGACTGGGGGGCAGTGCTGTGCGGCGAGGACAGGCTGGTGGAGGACCTCTGTCTTACGGATATTTAGCGTAAGGCCCATGCTTTCGTACGCCTCAGTAAAAATGTTGACTATGACTTGGAGTTCAGCCTCTATGTGCACAGATGCAGGCGTCGTCCGCGTACTGTAGCTTGACGACAGAGGTTGGGGTGGTCTTGGACCTGGCATGGAGATGATGAAGGTCGAACAGGTTCCCACTGGTTCTGTAGTTTAGTTCCACTCCAGCGGGGAGCTTGTTGACTGTGAGATGGAGCATTGCAGCGAGGAAGATTGAGAAGAGGGTTGGAGCAATGACGCAGCCCTGTTTGACCCCAGTCCGGACGTGGATTGGGTCTGTAATGGATCCATTGGTAAGGATCACGGCCTGCATGTCGTCGTGAAGCAGGCGAAGGATGGGGACGAACTTTTGGGGGCATCCGAAACGGAGGAGGACACTCCATAAGCCGTCGCGGTTGACAGTGTCAAAGACCTTTGTAAGGTTGAAGAAGGCCATGTACAAGGGTTGGTGCCATTCCCTGCATTTTTCCTGCAGCTGTCGCGCTGCAAAGGTCATGTACATTGTGCCCTGTAGGGGATGAAATCCGCACTGTGACTCCGGGAGGAGCTCCTCGGCCACAGGGAGAAGACGGTTGAGGAGAACTCTAGCGGCAACTTTCCCAGTGGCTGAAAGCAGGGAGATTCCTCTGTAGTTGCCGCAGTCAGACTTGTCCCCCTTTTTAAAGATGGTCACAATCACTGCATCTCTCAGATCTCCCAGCATGCTCTCCTCCCTCCAGATGAGAGAGATGAGGTCGTGTATCCGTGCCAACAGCATCTCTCCGCCATACTTCAGTACCTCAGCAGGGATTCCATCCGCTTCCGTAGCCTTGCTGTTCTTAAGATGTCTTATGGCTTTTTCTACCTCGTGCAGTGTTGGGGTCTCACTGAGTTGGTGGCGGGTAGCATGCTGCGGATGGAGTTGAGAACACTCGAGTCAAAGGCAGAGTCTCAGTTGAGGAGATCTTCGAAGTGCTCCTTCCAGCGGGTCCTGACTGCCTCGGTATCCTTGATGAGTGTTTCCCCGTTCTTGGCCAGGAGTGGGGTGTGGCCTTGGGTGTTTGGACCATAAGTGGCCTTGACTGTGATGAAGAATCCTCGCACATCATGGCTGTCGGCCAGCTGCTGTATCTCCTGTGCTTACTTACGTGAGTAAGTGTGACCTTAGTCTCTTTATTCTAATTCCAGAGTGTTGGTACAGCACGGGAGGCCTGCTTATATACAGTGCTCCCAAGGGATGCTGGGATCCCTTGGGACTCCAACAGATACACCCTCTGTTGACGGTAGAATGCTGGATACATAGTGTTGCATACACCACATCACTCCCTCCCAAAGTCAATAGTACACTTATTTACAGGGTGAGACGATCTGGGGCTTTCCGCTCCCTAGTCAATCGTCTCGATACAAACACAAGTGCAGGTGAGTTGGTTGGGCCTTCGCTGGACTGCTGTTGCATAGCTGGCCTTACTTGGCTGCTGGGGATGATGAGCTCAGCTTCGCGGTCAACCATGATGTCGGTTGCCACTTGTGTGTGTGTCAGAGGGTCGAAGTTGGTGGTGTCCTCTTCAGGTTGCTCGTGGCTGTCTGTGAATCGCAGTTTGGTTTGGTCCAAATGCTTTCTGCAAGTTAGTCCATTTGACCTGAAACACCCTACTCCCTTCTTTGATTATGACAGTGCCAGCAAGCCATTTGGGACCATGTCCATAGTTGATTACAAATACAGGATCATTGACTTCAATATCGCATGACAAATTTGCGCGATCATGGTACATGCTTTGTTGATGCCGCCTGCCCTCGACATGATCCTGGAGATCAGGGTGGACAAGAGTGAGCCTTGTTTTGAGTGCCCTTTTCATGAGCGGCTCGGCTGGGGGATCCCCGGTGAGCGAGTGGGGTCTTGTGTGGTAGCTGAGCAAGGACAGGCGGGTTTGCAGGGAGCCTCCTGACACGCTTTTCAAGCTTTGCTTGATGGTTTGGACTGCCCGTTCTGTCTGGCCGTTAGATGCGGGCTTGAACGGGGCAAATGTGATGTGCTTGATCCCATTGCGGGTCATGAATTCCTTAAATTCAGCGCTGATTAAGCACGGCCCATTGTCGCTGAAAAGGACATCAGGCAGGCTGTGCATGGCGAACATTGCTCGTAGGTCTTCGATGGTGGCAGTGGACGTGCTTACAGACATTATTACACACTCAATCCATTTTGAATAAGCATCCACAACAACCAAGAACATTTTGCCTAGAAACAGGTCAGCGAAGTCAACGTGGATCCTAGACCACGGTTTGGAGGGCCATGACCACAAACTTAGCGGTGCCTCCCTGGGTGCATTGCTCAGTTGAGAGCAAGTGTTGCATTTGCGTATGCAAGACTCCAAATCTGAGTTGATGCCGGGTCACCACACATGGGATCTGGCTATAGCTTTCATCATTACTATGCCTGGGTGGGTGCTATGTAGGTCACGTATGAACTTTTCCCTGCCTTTCTTGGGCAAAACCACGCGATTATCCCACAGAAGACAGTCCACCTGTATGGACATTTCGTCTTTACGCCACTGGAACGGCTTGATCTCTTCAAGCATCTCTGATGGGACGCTGGACCAGCTCCCATGGAGGACACAGTTCCTTACAAGGGACAGTAAAGGATTCTGGCTGGTCCAGATCTTGATCTGGAGGGCCGTGACGGGTGACTTTTCATTTTCAAATGCATCCATCGCTAAGAGCAAGTCTGCAGGCTGTGCCATTTCCACTCCGGTGGTGAGCAATGGTAGCCGACTGAGGGCATCAGCGCAGTTCTCTGTGCCTGGCCTGTGGTGAATTACATTGTTATATGCAGACAGCGTGAGCGCCCATCTTTGGATGCGAGCAGAGTCATTGGTATTTATACCTTTGCTCTCTGAGAATAGCGATTTGAGTGGTTTATGGTCAGTTTCTAACTCGAACTTAAGCCCAAACAGATACTGATGCATTTTTTTTACTCCATATACGCATGCCAGAGCTTCTTTTTCAATCATGCTGTAGGCTCTTTCGGCCTTGGACAAGTTCCTGGATGCATAAGCGACCGGTTGCAATGTTCCCAATTCATTAGCTTGCTGTAACACACACCCAACCCCGTACGAAGACGCATCGCAAGCTAGCACTAAACGTTTACATGGGTCATACAGAACAAGCAGTTTGTTGGAACATAAGCCATCTCTTGTGATGTCCCCTGTTATATATGTGGACTTGTATTTACTCTGTACAGCCACCAGAGGGCCTATTCCCTGGAGTCCCAAGGGATCCCATAAACCTTTTGGAGCACAGGTATTTAAGAAGGCTTCACAGGTTGGAGAGGCACTCTGGAGACTAAGGTCACATTTTACTTTGAGCTCACAGTGTTCAGTCTGACTCTTTCTCCATACACAACAACTGGTGACGAGATACAGATAGCGAACCCAAAGATGCAGAGATCAGTGGGCATCCTGGAGTATTTTTTGGAGGGAGATGATTGGGAAACTTTTTTGGAGCGACTCGATCAATACTTCGTGGCCAATGAGCTAGATGGGGAAGAGAGCGCTGCCAAACGAAGGGCGATCCTCCTCACTGTCTGTGGGGCACCAACGTATGGCCTCATGAAGAATCTGCTCACTCCAGTGAAACCCACGGAGAAATCATACGATGATTTGTGCACACTGGTCCAAGAGCATTTGAACCCAAAGGAAAGCGTTCTGATGGTGAGGTACCGGTTCTACACCTACACAAGGTCTGAAGGCCAGGAAGTGGCGAGTTATGTCGCCGAGCTAAGACGCCTTCCAGGACATTGTGAATTTGAAGGACATTTGGAGCACATGCTCAGAGACTTTTTCATACTTGGCATTGGCCACGAAACCATACTTCGCAAACTTTTGACTGTAGAGACCCCAACCTTGAATAAGGCCATAGCGATAGTCCAGACGTTCATTGCCACCAGTGACAATACTAAGCAAATCTCTCAGCACACAAGTGCTGCTACAAATACTGTGAACAAAGTGATGTTGTTTTCGAATCGCAACGTACAGGGCAGGTCACACATACCTGCAGCTACACGTCTGCAGATGGCTCAGAGTCCACCATCAAGGGTGATGAATGCAAGGCCATTAACACCTTGTTTGCGCTGTGGGGGTGATCATCGTTTCCATTCATGCCGATTCAAAGGATACGTTTGCAAGGGCTGTGGAACAATGGGACACCTACAATGAGTGTGCAGGCGAGCTGCTAAGCCTGCTAAACCTGCAAACCACCAAGTTGCAGAGGAGGACAGATCGACGGAGGATCACGACGAACCACAGCCTCAGATAGAGGAGGCAGAGGTACATGGGGTGCAAAATTCACCACGTATTGTCCCCCGATAATGCTGAATGTTGAACTAAATGGACTTCCGGTGTCAATGGAGCTGGACACGGGCGCGAGCCAGTCCATCATGGGCAAAAAGTCTTGCGAAAGGTTGTGGTGCAACAAGGCCTCAAGGTCAGTCTTAACTCCAGTTCGCATGAAACTAAGAACTTACACTAAAGAACTGATTCCTGTAATCGGCAGTGCTACCATAAAGGTTTCCTACGATGGAGCGGTACACAAGCTACCACTCTGGGTGGTACCGGGCGATGGTCCCACGCTGCTCGGTAGGAGCTGGCTGAGAAAGATACTCTGGAACTGGGACAACGTCCGCGCGCTATCGCCCGCTGACGACACTTCGTGTGCCCAGGTCTTAAACAAATTTCCTTCACTGTTCAAACCAGGCATCGGGAAATTCCAAGGAGCAAAAGTGCAGATCCACCTAATTCCGGGGGCGCGACCCATCCATCACAAGGCGAGAGGAGTACCGTACATGATGAGAGAAAGGGTAGAGATCGAGCTAGACCGGCTGCAACAAGAGGGCATCATTTCACCGATCGAGTTCAGCGAGTGGACCAGTCCTTTTGTCCCAGTCCTCAAGGGAGACGGCACCGTCAGAATCTGTGGCGATTACAAAGTAACTATCAATCGTTCCTCCCTGCAGGACCAATACCCACTACCAAAAGCCGACGACCTCTTTGCAACGCTGGCGGGAGGAAAGACGTTCACGAAGCTAGATCTGACTTCAGCCTACATGACGCAGGAACTGGAGGAATCATCGAAGGCCCTCACCTGCATTAACACGCACAAAGGTCTTTTTGTTTATAACAGATGCCCGTTTGGAATCTGATCGGTGGCAGCGATATTCCAGAGAAACATGGAAAGTTTACTGAAGTCATTCCTGCACACCGTGGTCTTCCAGGATGGCATCTTGGTCACAGGTCGGAACACAGTCGAGTACCTGCAGAACCTGGAGGAGGTTCTTAGTCGACTCAACCGCGTGGAGCTCAGGTTAAAATGCTCGAAGTGCATTTTCCTGGTGCCTGAAGTGGAGTTCCTGGGATTGCGGCGGACGGCATCAGGCCCACCAACGTGAAGACGGAGGCAATCGAGAATGCACCGAGGCCACAGAACGTGACGGAGATGCAGTCGTTTCTGGGACTCTTGAACTACTTTGGTAACTTCTTACCGGGTCTCGTCACACCGTTAGAACCACGACATGTCTTACTACAAAAAGGGGGTGAATGGGTTTGGGGCAAAAGCCAAGAAAATGCCTTTGTAAAAGCGAGAAAATTGTTATGCTCAAACAAATTGCTTCTGTTGTATGATCCATGTAAGCGTTTGGTACGAGCATGTGATGCGTTGTCATATGGCGTCAGGTGTGAATTGCAACAAGCTAATGATTTTGAGAAACTGCAACTGGTTGCTTATGCATCCAGAAGTCTGTCTAAGGCCGAGAGAGCCTACAACATGATTGAAAAAGAAGCGCTAGCGTGTGCCTATGGGGTAAAGAAAATGCATCAATACCTGCTTGGGCTAAAATTCGAATTGGAAACTGACCATAAGCCACTTATATCCCTGTTTTCCGAGAGTAAAGGAATAAATACCAACGCATCTAGCCACATCCAGAGATGGGCGCTCACGTTGTCCGCATACAACTACACCATCCGTCACAGGCCAGGCACAGAAAACTGCGCCGATGCTCTCAGTAGGCTGCCATTGCTCACCACGGGGGTGGAAATGGCGCAGCCTGCAGATCTAGCCATGAAAGCATTTGAGAGTGAGCAATCACCCGTCACTACCCGGCAGATCAAAACCTGGACAAGCCAGGACCCCTTATTATCTCTGGTCAAAAGCTGTGTGCTTCACGAGAGCTGGTTCAGTGTCCCAGTGGAAATGCAGGAAGAGATAAAGCCGTTCCAGTGGCGCAAAGATGAAATGTCTATACAGGCAGACTGCCTTCTGTGGGGCAATCGAGTAGTGGTCCCCAAGAAGGGCAGAGACACCTTCATCAATGACCTCCACAGTACCCACCCAGGCATCGTAATGATGAAAGCAATAGCCAGATCCCACGTGTGGTGGCCCGGTATCGATGCGGACTTAGAGTCCTGCATGCACAGATGCAACACATGCTCGCAGTTAAACAATGTACCTAGGGAGGTGCCGCTAAGTTTATGGTCTTGGCCCTCCAAACCGTGGTCTAGGATACACGTCGACTATGCAGGCCCGTTCTTGGGTAAAATGTTCCTTGTGGTTGTAGACGCGTACTCCAAGTGGATTGAATGTGAGATAATGTCGGCTAGCACGTCCACTGCCACCATTGAAAGCCTGCGGGCCATGTTTGCCACGCACGGCTTACCAGATGTCCTGGTGAGTGACAACGGACCATGTTTTACCAGCGCTGAGTTCATAGAATTCATGACCTGTAACGGGGTCAAACATGTTACATTTGCCCCATTTAAACCAGCGTCCAATGGTCAGGCAGAGAGAGCAGTGCAAACCATCAAGCAAGGCTTGAAGAAGGTAACTGAAGGCTCACTGCAGACTCGCCTATCCCGAGTCCTGCTTAGCTACCGCACAAGTCCATACTCACTCATTGGGATCCCACCTGCTGAACTGCTCATGAAAAGAGTACTTAAGACAAGGCTCTCGTTAGTTCACCCTGATCTACATGAACAGGTAGAGAGCAGGCGGCTTCAACAAAGTGCATACCATGATAGCGCAAATGTGTCATGCGAGATTGAAATCAATGATCCTGTATTTGTATTAAATTATGGACAAGGTCCCAAGTAGCTTTCCGGCACTTTTATGGCCAAAGAGGGGAACAGGGTGTTTTGGGTCAAACTTTCAAATGGACTCATTCACCGGAAACACTTGGACCAAATCAAACTCAGATTCACGGACTATCCTGAGCGACCCACCTTGGACCCTACCTTTTTTGATCTCCCAACACACACACCAGTGGCAACCGGCACCACGGTTGACCACAAAGCAGAACTCATCATCCACAGCAGCCCAGCAGGGTCCAACACACCAGGCAGCCCAGCAACGCCAGCTGCACAGCAGCCCAGCGAGGGCCCAACAAATGATTCAACAACTCCAGCTTTCACACCGAGACGATCAACCAGGGCAAGAAGGGCCCCAGATTGACTCACATTGTAAATAGTTACACTATTGACTTTGGGGGAGTGTTGTTATATATGTATACTTGTATTTACTCTGTACAGCCACCAGAGGGCCCATCCCCTGGAATCCCAAGGGATCCCATAATCCCTTGGGAGCACAGGTATTTAAGGAGGCCTCACAGGTTGGAGAGGCACTCTGGAGACCTGCAATAAAAGACAAAGGTCACACTTTACTTTGAGCTCACAGTGTTCAGTCTGACTCTTTCTCCCTACACTACATCCCCCATACCCAGTCATCTCCCTTGCGTAGCAACACATGTAGAGCTTCTATCAAGGTGCTTAACCCGGGTAGAAAATTACCAAAATAATTGAGGAGTCCTAGGAATGACTGCAGCTCCATCATGTTCTGTGACCTCGACGCTTTCTTGATCGCCTCCATCTTGGCATCGGTGGGTCTGATGCCGTCTGCCGCGATTCCTCTCCCTAAGAACTCGACCTCTAGCGCCAGGAAAACACACTTCGAGTGTTTCAAACCGAGTCCCACACAATATAGCCGACTTAGAACCTCTTCCAGTTCTGCAAGTGTTCGATGGTGTCCAGACTTGAGATCAAAATGTCGTCCTGGAAAACCGCGGTGCGCAGAACCGACTTTAGCGACTCTCCATGTTCCTTTGAAAGACAGCCGCGGCCGATCGAATCCCAAACGGGCAACTATTGTAGATGAACCGACCTTTGTGCGGGTTGATGCAGGTGAGGCCTTTCGAAGATTCCGCCAGCTCCTGCGTCATGTAGGCCGAGGTGAGGTCCAACTTGGTGAATGTCTTTCTTCCAGCAGGGTCGCAAATAGGTCGTCTACCTTGGGTAGCGGGTACTGGTCCTGCAACGAAAAACGGTTAATCGTTACTTTATAGTCCCCACAAATTCTGACCGTGCCATCGCCCTTGAGAACCAGAACAATCAGACTTGCCCACTCGTTGAACTCCACCGTCGCGATGATGCTCTCTCATTGCAGCCTGTCCAGCTTGATCTCCACTTTCTCTCGCATCATATATGGCACTGCCCGTGCCTTGTGGTGGATGGGTCGTGTACCGGGAACCAAGTGGATCTGCACCTTCGCCCCCGAGAAACTTCCGATGCCTGGCACAAACAACGACGGAAACTTGCTCAGATCCTGGACACATGAGGCGTCGTTGACAGACGAAAGCACTCGGAAGTCGTCCCAGTTCCAGCGGATTTTTCCCAGCCAGCTTCTGCCGAACAGTGTGGGGCCATCTCCTGGTACAATCCATAGTGGGAGTTCGTGCACCGCTCCATCATAGGAAACTTTTACTGCTGCGCTGCCAATTACAGGGATCAGCTCTTTGGTGTAAGTTCTCAGCTTGGTATGAATAGGGTCAGTTTGGACCTGTGTGCCTTGTTGCTCCACAGCCTATCGAAGGCCTTTTTGCTCATGATAGACTGACTCGCACCCGTGTCCAGTTCCATGGATACTGAAATTCCGTTCAGTTCAACTTTTAACATGATCGGTGGACATTTCGTGGTGAAGGTGTGTACCCCATACACTTCTGCCTCCTGGGTTTGAATATCTCGTTCAGTTTGATCTGCCATGGATCGGTTTTCCTCTGCAATGTGGTGGTTTGCAGGGTTTGCAGCTCATCTGCACATTCTCTGGAGATGTCCCATTATTCCACAGCCCTTGCACGCATAGTGTTTGAAGCGGCATTGATGGGCTCGATGATCACGTCCGCAGCGCCAACAAGGTGTTAATTGCCTCGCTTTAACGTTTGATGGCGGACTCTGGGTCATCTGAGGTCGTGCAGCTGCAGGCGTGTATGTTCTGCCATATGCATTCCTGCCTGAAAACAACATAACTTTGTGTACAGTACTTGCTGAAACATCATTATGCTGCGAAATTTGTTTGGTGTTATCACTGGTGGACTAAATGCCTGGGCTATCATTATGGTTTTACTCAGATTCGGTGTTTCAACAGTCAATAGTTTGCGAAGGATAACCTCATGGCCAATGCCAAGCACAAAAAAATCTCTTAGCATTTGCTCCAGGAATCCACCGAATTCGCCATGTCCTGCATGGCGCTTTAGTTCGTCACTTCCTGGCCTTCAAACTGATGACACATGTAGAACCGATACCTCGCCATCAAAATGCTTCTCTTCGGATTTAGGTGCTCCCGGACCAACGTACACAGTTCTTCATAGGATTTGGTTGTTGGTTTCACTGGAGCTAGAAGATTCTTCATGAGGCCATAGGTTGTTGCCCCACAGAGGGTGAGGAGGATCGCCCTTCGTTTGGCACCATTCTCGTCCCCTTCCAGCTCGTTGGCCACGAAGTATTGGTTGAGTCTCTCCACAAAGGCTTCCCAATCGTCCCCTTCTGAGAATTTCTCCAGGATACCAACAGTTCTTTGCATTTTTGCGTCGTTGTTTGTTATCTCGTTGCCAATTATTACACTCATAATAAAGTGATACAATTGAGTACTGTATGCAATGAGTACGTGTGACCTTAGCTCCTTTAATTAAATTCCAGAGTGTTCATACAGTATGGGAGACCTGCTTATATACAGTGCTCCCAAGGGATGCTGGGATCCCTTGAGACTCCAACAGGTAGGCCCTCTGGTGGTGGTATGATACAGGTTGCCAAGGGTTACATACATAACAGTCACAATATTGTGTATGTGCTAATGTAATTAATCTCTTGTTAAGGAATATGAAAGAGGTAGTGTGAGTGGCTTCAACAATGAGGCCATTTTCAATGCAGTCCCTCAACTATTCCCTCAGCCGTGGTATTTTGAACAAACAGCCTTCAGTCTCTTAACAATATGGTGATCGCAGCATCTCGCTGTACTGCTGTCATTTCCTGTTGTAAGCTGGGAGCCCGACACTACAGTGAACGCACTACTCTGGCAGGCTTGCCACTTCAAAGGTAGTTTGAAGACAGCCTTTCACTCACGGGTCGCTCTGAACTACAGTTGCAGGTTCACTGCTGCTGCAAAGCAGACACTGATTTGCTGAAGAATATATCTGTTATTTTCTGCTTACAGTTTGGAGTGCTGACTTTTGCCACAGCTGTGAAACAGGAGATTTGTATCCGATACAAGTTTCAGTGTTTTCTGTGAGGTACAGAACCTGATGGATATGCCAGGCTAGTTAGTTAAGCACTGGTCCTGGCCAGTAACTAAGTGTGAATTCAAACTCAATGAACTCTATGTTTTGGCTTTCTGGCAGTTTAACCATGCTCAGTGACTGTCAGACTGCAATTGCACAATATTTACTGCTCTGAACCTATACCGAACTTACCTTATTATTAAATGACCACGTCACCTGCCTGGCAATGCCCTTCTGAATTGCAGAACTGAAGACACTCGGTGACTCGAGGAGCTGAACAGCCCCCCGCTCTCCGCAGACATGTAATGGATCAGCTCTCGGCTGGGAACCTTGTCCTGGCATTTCCTTACAGCTGCTCCCCATCCACACTGCTACACCGCTTTGGACCATCTGAACCACTTCAACTGCATTGACTGATTCTCAGAGGCAAAGGCAGAGGCAAGTATCCCAGCTCAGTGCGACAGCCTGCAAGGATTAGTTCAAAATGCCCTTTGCTTTCGTTGTGCTCCTTCGGGTCAATGACACAGGAGTGAATCACCTCGGGTCTTCCCCCGGCCTCCTGCAGTACCTTCAGCTGAAGAATGGAACCGGCGATTCTGCCAAAACTTGGCTGGAGTTGCGGTGGTGGAGCGGAGGGAGGATAATTCCTCTCATTGAAACATATAACGTTGTTAAGTGGATTGACAGGGTCATGCAGAAATACTGGGCTGTAGCCCTGCCCTCTGATAGTTGACCTGGCCAAATCCACAAGCTCGCTTCAAAATGTCAGAGGCATTAACACCAGAGCATTGTAGCTTTTATAGATATGGCCCTTATGGCTAAGGGGATCAAGGGTTATGGAGAGAAAGCAGGAAAGGGGTACTGAGGGAAATATCAACCATGATCGTATTGAATGGTGGTGCAGGCTCGAAGGGCCGAATGACCTACTCCTGCATCTATGTTTCTATGTTTCTATGAACGATGGACAACTTAATATACTCCAATTATGATATGCTATTTAGTCCAGTCCCCTTGCAGGACTTCAACCCTGAATCCCTGCCATGGGTCTTATCCGAAAGCATTGATGACCATCCCAGCCAGGGCTCAGTGGGCAGCACCCTCGCCTCGGAGTCAGAAGGTTGTGGGTTCAAGTCCCACTCCAGAGACATGAGCACAAACATCTAGGCTGACAATGCAGTGCAGTGCTGAGGGAGTGCTGCACTGTCGGAGGTGCCGTCTTTCGGATGAGATATTAAACCGAGGCCCCGTCTGCTCTCTCAGGTGAACGTAAAAGATGCCACAGCACTATTCGAAAAAGAGCAGTGGAGTTCTCCCCGGTGTCCTGGCCAATATTTATCCCTCAACCAAAACAGATTATCTGGTCATTGTCACATAGCTGTGCGCAATTGGCTGCCATGTTTCCCACATTACAACAGTGACTACAGTCCCACATTACAACAGAGGCTGAACTCCAGGACATAGTCGATGTATTTACTGAGGCGTACGAAAGCATGGGCCTTACGCTAAACATCCGTAAGACAAAGGCCCTCCAGCAGCCTGTCCTCACCACACAGCACTGCCCCCCAGTCATCAAGATCCACGGCGCGGCCCTGGACAACGCGGACCATTTCCCATATCTCGGGAGCCTCTTATCAACAAGAGCAGACATTGACGATGAGATTCAACGTCGCCTCCAGTGCGCCAGCGCAGCCTTCGGCCGCCTGAGGAAAAGAGTGAGGACCAGGCCCTCAAATGATACCACCAAGCTTGGTGGCAGATTTGAGGGCCTGGAGTAATACCAGCAGGAGTAATACCCACCCTCCTGTATGGCTCAGAAACATGGAACATGTACAGTAGACACCTCAAGTCGCTGGAGAAATCCGACTTGAGGTGTCTACGCAAGATCCTACAAATCCCCTGGGAGGACAGACGCACCAACAATAGCGTCCTCGACCAGGCCAACATCCCCAGCATCGAAGCACTGACCACATTTGATCAGCTCCGCTGAGCAGGCCACATTGTTTGCATGCCAGACACGAGACTCCCAAAGCAAGCGCTCTACTCGGAACTCCTTCACGGCAAATGAGCCAAAGGTGGGCAGCGGAAACGTTACAGGGACCACCCTCAAAGCCTCCCTGATAAAGTGCAACATCCCCACCGACACCTGGGAGTCCCTGGCCAAAGACCGTCCTAAGTGGAGGAAGTGCATCCGGGAGGGCGCTGAGCACCTCGAGTCTCATCGCCGAGAGCATGCAGAAACCAAGCGCAGGCAGCGGAAGGAGCGTGCGGCAAACCAGTCCCACCCTCCCTTTCTCTCAACCACTGTTTGTCCCACCTGTGACAGGGACTGTGGTTCTCGTATTGGACTGTTCAGTCACCTAAGGACTCATTTTAAGAGTGGAAGCAAGTCTTCCTTGATTCCGAGAGACTGCCTATGCTGACGATGACATTAAAACTGACTACACTCCCACATTACAACAGTAACTACACTCCAAAAGTACTTCAGTGGCTGTAAAGCGCTTTGAGACATCCGGTGGTTGTGAAAGGCATTATATAAATCCAGAGATGAGAACTAGGAGGGGGCCAAGGATAGACCCTCGGGGGACACCAGAGGTAACGATGCGGGGGCGGGAAGAGAAGCCATTGCAGGTGATGCTCTGGCTACGATTAGATGGATAAGAATGGAACCAGGCGAGTGCAGTCCCACCCAGCTGGACGATGGTGGAGAGGTGTTGGAGGAGGATGGAGTGGTCAAGTCAAGGGGGGTGAGGTCGAAGGGGGAGGCAAGATCAAATGCGGTGAGGTCACGTGGGGTGAGGTCAAGTGGGGCACGGTCGAGTGAGGAGAGGTCAAGTGAGGCGAGGTCGAAGGGGTGAGGTCGAGGGGGTGAGGTTGAGGAGGTGAGGTCAGAGGGGGTGAGGTTGAGGGGGTGAGGTCAGAGGGGGTGAGGTCGAGGGGGTGAGGTTGAAGGGGTGAGGTCGAGGGGGTGAGGTTGAGGAGGTGAGGTCAGAGGGGGTGAGGTTGAGGGGGTGAGGTCAGAGGGGGTGAGGTTGAGGGGGTGAGGTCGAGGGGGTGAGGTTGAAGGGGCGAGGTCGAGGGGGTGAGGTTGAAGGGGCGAGGTCGAGGGGGTGAGGTCGAGGGGGCGAGGTCAGAGGGGGTGAGGTCAGAGAGGGCGAGGTCGAGGGGGTGTGGTCAAGTGGGGCGAGGTCGAGGGGGACAGACATGTCACGAAGGACGAGGAGGGATAGGTTACTTTTGTCACAGTCGCAAGGATGTAATTTGTGAATTTAATGAGAGCCGTTTCAGGACTGTGGTGGGGCGGAAACCTGATTGGAGTTGTGGGAAAGATGAACATGGATTTGGGAGACGACACGTTAAGGACTTTGGAGAAGCAGCCTTGGCGAGTTGAGTTTGATCTTTCCCCACACCTGAGCGGCATCGACTTTATGTCCCAGCAAGCAGCGCTGGATGGTGATCAGGACCAGGAGCTCGGACTCATTTCTTTCTTACCCCTCTCGGAGAGTTTATTTTATACCTCACCTTACCCAGCAGGAGACTGACACCTCAGCTCCAACCAGTCTAACCAGTCTAACCGGCAATCAAACTTGGGTTCTACCAGGCTTGGCACAAACAGTTGGTGTGGTGTTGCTCACTGAGCCACCATGGGCAGTCACTTGATTCTGGGAGTGAACCTTATCGGAGTGGGTAAGTGTGCTTGTTGTCAGGAACACTGAGGAAGTGAGGAAGTCATGTGTTTACACCTCATCCCCTCCATCTCGCCCTCCCTCAACCTCACCCCCTCAACTTTGCACAGCACCAACCTCACCTCTCACTTGACCTTGCCGGCCCTTGATGTCACTGACCTTCAACCTCACCCTTCAATCTTGCCGACCTTCGAGCTTGACCCTCGATCTCACCGACTTTTGACCTTGCCCCTCTCGACCTCGCCTCCTCGCCCCCTCGACCTCAAACTTGCCCCTCTCGACCATGCCCCCATTGACCTCGCCACTTCAACCTTGCCCCCCCCCTCAACCTTGCCCTCCCTCGACATCACCTCCTCAACCTCTCTCCCTCAAACTCACCCTACTTGACCTCACCTCCCCTTTTGAACTCGCCCCCTCGATCTCAATGACCTTTGACCTCGCTCCTTTGACCTCGTTCCCCTTGTCCTTGACCCCCTGGATCTTGCCTTTCCCCTCGACCTTGCCCCTCCCGTCCTTAACCCCCTGGAACTCGCCCCTTGACCTCGCCGACCTTTGACCTCACCCCCTCATCCACGACCCTCTTGACCTTTCCCACCCGACCGCCCCCTTCAATCTTAGAAACATAGAAATCTATAACGCAGAAGGAGGCCATTTTGGCCTATCTTGTCTGCGCCTCCCTCGTACTAACTAACAGAAAGCAGAGCGTTGGGATAAATGGGTAATTTTCAGGTTGGCAAATTGTAACTGGTGCGGTACCGCAGGGATCAGTGCTGGGGCCTCAACTATTTACAATCTATATTAATGACTTGGATGAAGGGACCGAGTGTAATGTAGCCAAGTTGGCTGATGATACAAAGATGGGTGGGAAAGCAAGTTGTGAGGAGGACACAAAAATCTGCAAAGGGATATATATAGGTGAGTGGGCAAAAATGTGACACATGGAGCATAATGTGGAAAAATGTGAGGTTATCCACTTTGATAGGAAGAAAAGCAAAGCAAAATATTATTTAAATGGAGAGAGATTACAAAATTCTGCGGTACAGAGGTGTCATGTATGTACTTTTGGGATCACTAGCCACTAGATGGCATCACTGTTGGAGGCCATTGGGCTGCACACATGTATGTGCAGCCCAAGTATAAAAGGCCAGCCATTTTGTATATTAGTCACTTTGGGCCTTAATAAAGCAGCCAAGGTCACCTCTTAGAGTTAAACGGTACTCAGTCTAACAGTTATTGTACACAACACTTGGCGACGAGGCGTCAAGAACCTTTGCATCCAAAAATGAGCACGATTGGATTGTTGGAGCGATTTGTGGAAGGAGAAGATTGGGCAGACTTTGTGAGCCGTTTGAGCCAGTTCTTCGTGGCCAACAAAATGGAGGAGGTCGGCGACGCAGATCGGCGCCGGGCGCTGTTCCTCACGGTTTGCGGTCCACAAATTTATGGTCTGTTAAAGAATCTACTCCTGCCTGTGAATCCAACAGAGAAGACGTATGAAGAATTGTGTACACTGGTACAGGACCACCTTAAGCCAGACGAAGGCATCATCATCTCGCGATACAGATTTTACACGCACGTTTGCTCAGAGGGCCAGAATGCGGCGGAATTCGTTGCCAACCTGAGACGTCTAGCGGGACCGTGTAAGTTCGGGGCTGTGTTGGTAGACATGCTGCGGGACTTCTTTGTAATCGGCATCAACCATGAGGTGGAGACGTTGGACATGAACAGGGCCATCACGATCGCTCAGTCATGCATGACGACGGATAGAAGTCTAAAGCAGATATCAGTGAAAAATCGAAACTCGGCAAGTACGGTAAATATGATTGATTTGGCGTTTGGCAGAGCGGCACATGGCAGGGCCTATCCGACTGCATAGACGAAACCTGTGGCTGAACGAAGTCCGCCAGCGGGAATGCATCCGATTTCTCCGTGTTGGCGTTGTGGGGGAAATCACCGGCACCAGCAGTGCCGATTTAAGCAATATAGATGCAAAGGCTGTCTGAGAGTGGGGCATCTCCAGCGCAAGTGTCCGCAGATGAGCAAGTGTGCTGGGACACACCACATGAAGGATGATGGTCAGACTAGCGCAGATCCAGTTATGCAATCCAAGATACCAGAGGAGGAAGTGTATGGACTGTACTCGTTCCTAACTAAGAGCAAACCGATAAAGATCAACGTGAAATTTAATGGGGTGCCGGTATCAATGGAACTGGACACGGGGGCGAGTCAATCGATAACGAGCCAGAGGGCATTTGACAAGCTGTGGGATACTAAGGCTGTGTGGCCCAGGCTGAGTCCAGTCAATGCCAAGTTACGCACGTACACTAAAGAACTCATAATGGTGATTGGCAGTGCCACAATTAAAGTGTCGTATGACGGTGCGGTTCACGATTACCGCTATGGATTGTCCCAGGCAATGGCCCAATGCTGTTCGGCAGGAGCTTGCTTGAAAAAATCAGATGTGATTGGAACGACATCAAGGCGTCGTCGTCGGAGAAAGACACATGTGCCCAAGTACTGAGCAAGTTCCCCTCGCTGTTCGAACCAGGTATCGGCAACTTCACGGGAGCCAAGGTGCAGATCCACGTGGACTCAGATGCAAGACCCGTCCATCATAAAGCTCGGGCAGTTTCGTATATGATGAAGGAGAAGGTCAAAATCAAACTGGACAGACTCCAGTGTGAAGGGATCATATCACCAGTTGAATTTAATGAATGGGCCAGACCCATTGTTCCTATGCTGAAAAGTGATGGCACAGTCAGAACCTGTGGAGACTACAAGGCTACGAACAACAGGGTTTCGAAACAGGATCAGTACCTGTTACCGAATGTTGATGACTTGTTTGCAACGCTAGCCGGGGGGAAGTCGTTCACCAAACTGGACTTGACGTCGGCCTATATGACACAGGAGCTGGTCGAGACATTGAAGAGACTTACGTGCATTAACAGTCATAAAGGACTGCTTATTTACCACAGGTGCCCTTTTGGAATTCGCTCGGCTGCAGCAATATTCCAGAGCAATATGGAGAGTCGACTGAAGTCCATTCCCAGAACCGCCGTGTTCCAAGATGACATCATGACATCACAAGTCGTGCCTCTGAGGAACATCTGAACAACCTGGAAGAGGTTCTACATCGTCTGGACAAAGTAGGACTCAGACTGAAATGCTCGAAGTGCGTCTTCATGGCACCAGTGGCCAACTTCCTGGGGAGGAAAATTGCTGCTGACGGCATCAGGCCCACTGACGTGAAAACCAAGGCCATCAAGAATGCACCCAAGCCGCAGAATGTAACAGAGCTGGGTCTACTCAACTACTTTGGTAACTTCCTACCTAAATTGAGCACCTTATTAGAACCACTGCACATGCTGCTAAGAAAAGGCGACAACTGGGTGTGGGGTGCATCTTATTGTGTTCCTAACACAGATGAGGCTGCACACAGGGAGGTTAAAGTAACAGTGACCTCAGTCTTTATTAAGACATTCCAGAGTGAGGAACAGGTCTTAGGGGCCGGCTTATATACAGTGCTCCCAAGGGATGCTGGGATCCCTTGGGACTTCAGGGGATGCGCTCCCTGGTGGCGGAACAATGGAGTGCATGCTTTACAGATACACAACATCACTCCCCCCCCCCAAAGTCAAAATGAAAACTATTTACAAGGTGAGGCGGTCGGGAGCCTTTCTTTCCCTGGTGGACCGCCTCGGTACAAATGTCTGTTCTGGTGTGTTGGCTGTGCCCTCGGTGGGCTGGCGTGTTGTTGGCCCTGCAGGGCTGCTGGGTGAGCCTGGCCTTGCTGGGCTGTTGGGCGTGATGGGTTCGATTTCTTGGTCCGGCGTGGTGTCGTTGAGGCTTTGGGTGTGTGTTGTGGGCTCGAAAAAGGTGGTGTCTGCTGTGTGTTGTTCAGGGCAGTCTGTGAACCGCAGCCTCGTTTGGTCCAGATGCTTTCTGCAAATTTGTCCATTGACTAGTTTGACTACAAACACCCTGCTCCCTTCTTTAGCTATCACCGTGCCCGCGATCCACTTGGGACCACGTCGATAGTTTAGCACATACACAGGGTCATTCAGATCAATTTTCTGTGACACAGTGGCGCGACCATCGTTTACATTTTGTTGTTGCCGCCTGCTTTCTACCTGATCATGCAGGTTGGGGTGAACCAGCGAGAGTCTGGTTTTAAGTGTCCTTTTCATGAGTAGCTCAACTGGGGGCACCCCTGTGAGTGAGTGGGGTCTCGTGCGGTAGCTGAGCAGTACTCGGGACAGTCGGGTTTGGAGTGAGCCTTCTGTGACTCGTTTAAGGCTCTGTTTGATGGTTTGTACTGCCTGCTCCGCCTGCCCATTGGAGGCTGGTTTAAACGGGGCCGAGGTGACATGTTTGATCCCATTGCAGATCATGAATTCTTTAAATTCGGCACTGGTAAAACATGGCCCGTTATCACTGACCAGTATGTCAGGCAGGCTGTGGGTGGCAAACATGGCCCTCAGGCTTTCAATGGTGGTGGTGGCGGTGCTTCCCGACATTATTTCACATTCAATCCATTTTGAAAAAGCATCCACCACCACCAGGAACATTTCACTGAGAAACGAGCCCTCATAGTCGACATGGATCTGTCATGTATGTAACCACAACATAACACCATTGTATTACTGTAAACACTCAAACTAGATGCACACCTTGACCACAAGGGGTGAACTTGTGGGAGGCACTCCTTACTGATCACACAGGTATAAAAAGGGAGGTCCCACGCAGGGTCATCGTCTTTGGAGTCCTGTAAATAAAGAGTTAAGGTCATGGAGTGACCTTGTCCCCAGAATGTGCCTCGTGTGGTTTCATGCTGTAGAGTAAGGACTTTACATTGGCGACGAGAAACGGGAATTCACGACCCACGAGAATGGCCACCGGTAGCACAGAGGAACGGTACTGTGTTGAGGAAGACTGGGACAATTTTGTCGAGAGGCTTCAGCAAAGCTTCGCTACGAAAGAATGGCTGGGGGATGCAGCGGCCGACAAGCGAAGGGCTCATCTCCTGACCAGCTGCGGGCCAAAGACTTATGCGCTCATGAAGGACTTACTAGCACCTGAAAAGCCGGCGGACAAAACCTTTGAACAACTTGGCAAATTGATCGGGGAGCATCTCAAACCGGCGAGTAGCATACACATGGCCCGACACAGATTCTACACCCACCGACGTCAGGAAGGACAGAGCGTACCGGACTTCGTAGCGGATCTCCGGCGTTTGGCCAGCCTCTGTAAGTTCACAGACGCCTGCAGGGGGGGAGATGCTAAGGGACTTCTTTATTGAGGGCATTGGTCATGCGGGAATTTTCTGCAAATTAATTGAGACCAAGGATTTGACCTTGGAAGCGGTGGCGTTGATGGCTCAAACTTTCATGGCGGGGGAGGAAGAGACGAAAATAATATACGTGCGCAATTCTGCCTCTAACGCGGCGATGGATCAGGGAGTCAACATCATCAATGCTACTCAGAGCCCCACAGGCAGGCAGGGGGAGTCCGACACTCCCCAGGCAGCAATAGACCCCAGAGTAGGACTTCAACAGAGACAATGGAAGGCTGAACGGACATTCACGCCATCACAGTGGACAATGCGGCCCGGGATGGGGCCATTGACACCCACTAATAGGGTACTTAAGAGCAGTCAAAGGGACAGTCAGCGCGGAATGCCTGGCCATAGTCCCTTTGTTCCCAACAACTTCAACTCATGCTGGAGGTGTGGGGGAAAACACTCAGCTAGATCTTGCAGATTTCAACAGTTTGTCTGCAGGAACTGAAATCTCAGTGGCCACTTAACTCGAATGTGCAGAAAGTCTGCAACCAGACTAATATATGCGGCGGATGGACAAGACGAGGGTTCTTTGAGGCAGGATGACCTTTGGGGCAAATCGATGGACGCCGAAGTTCATGTGAGGTCGGAAAATGTGAGGTCATCCACCTTGGAAAAAAAACAGTAAAAGGGAATATTATTTGAATGGGGAGAAATTACAACATGCTGCGGTGCAGAGGGACCTGGGGGTCCTTGTGCATGAATCCCAAAAAGTTAGTTTGCAGGTGCAGCAGGTAATCAGGAAGGCGAATGGAATGTTGGCCTTCATTGCGAGAGGGATGGAGTACAAAAGCAGGGAGGTCCTGCTGCAACTGTACAGGGTATTGGTGAGGCCGCACCTGGAGTACTGCGTGCAGTTTTGGTCACCTTACTTAAGGAAGGATATACTAGCTTTGGAGGGGGTACAGAGACGATTCACTAGGCTGATTCCGGAGATGAGGGGGTTACCTTATGATGATAGATTGAGTAGAGTGGGTCTTTACTCATTAGAGTTCAGAAGGATGAAGGGTGATCTGATAGAAACATTTAAAATAATGAAAGGGATAGACAAGATAGAGGCAGAGAGGTTGTTTTCACTGGTCGGGGAGTCTAGAACTAGGGGGCACAGCCTCAAAATACGGGGGAGCCAATTTAAAACCAAGTTGAGAAGGAATTTCTTCTCCCAGAGGGTTGTGAATCTGTGGAATTCTCTGCCCAAGGAAGCAGTTGAGGCTAGCTCATTGAATATATTCAAATCACAGATAGATAGATTTTTAACCAATAAGGGAATTAAGGGTTACGGGGAGCGGGCGGGTAAGTGGAGATGAGTCCACGGCCAGATCAACCATGATCTTGTTGAATGGCGGAGCAGGCTCGAGGGGCTAGATGGCCTACTCCTGTTCCTAATTCTTATGTTCTTATATTCTTATGGGTCCATGTAGCAAATATTCACAGTTCATACACCAGAACGCCACCAATGATGATGAGGGTTTTACTTAACGGTATCCCTGTATGCATGAAGCTGGACACTGGGGCCAGCCAGTCACTCATGGGCGTTCAGCAATTTGAGAAGCTATGGCCACTTAAAGCCAGTAGACCCAAATTAGCACGTGTTGAGACACAATTACGGACTTACACTAAAGAAATCATTCTGGTGCTAGGCAGTGCATTGTTGGCTGTCACACACAATGGGTTCGTGAATTGGCTACCACTCTGGATTGTCCCAGGCAATGGTCCCGTACTGTTGGGGAGGAGCTGGTTAGCCGAGATGAACTGGAAATGGGGGGATGTTCATGCAATGTCATCTGTGGAGTGTAGTTCGTGCTCACAAGTCCTACAACAATTCGATTCACTATTCCAACCTGGCGTCGGGACTTTCAAAGGCACCAAAGTAGTGATACTCATCACCCCGGACGCCAGGCCAGTGCACCACAAAGCCATAGTGGTGCCGTATGTGATGCGGGAAAAGATCGAGAGCGAATTGGACCGGCTGTTGAGAGAGGGCATCATCTCGCCTGTTGAATTCAGCGACTGGGCGAGCCCCATCATTCCCGTCCTAAAAGTGGATGGCTCTGTCAGGATCTGTGGCGACTACAAGGCCACCATAAATCGGGTGTCCCTACAAGATCAATACCCGCTCCCGAGAGCGGAGGACCTCTTCGCCACGCTGGCAGGCGGCAAGCTGTTCACTAAGTTGGACCTCACTTCAGCCTACATGTCCCAGGAACTGGCCGACTAATCTAAACTACTGACCACCATCACCACGCACAAGAGACTGTTCGTTTATAACAGGTGCCCGTTTGGCATTCGATCAGCGGCCGCGATTTTTCAACCAAATATGGAAAGCCTGCTTAAATCCATTCCTGGAACGATCGTATTCCAGGACAACATCCTCATCACGGGTCGAGACACCGAGGAACACCTCCACAACCTGGAGGAGGTGCTACGCCGACTGGACCGGGTAGGCTTGCGACTCAAGAAGTCTAAATCTGTGTTTTTAGCTCCTGAGGTTGAGTTTCTGGGCCGGAGGGTTGCTGCAGATGGGTTTCGGCCACCGAATCCAAAACAGAGGCGATTCGACGAGCACCCAGGCCCTGCAACACATCGGAGTTGCGTTCATTCCTGGTACTGTTGAACTATTTCGGGAACTTTCTGCTGAACTTGAGCACGCTGTTGGAGCTGCTACACGTGCTCCTGTGTAAGGGTTGCGATTGGTTTTGGGGGAACTGTCAGGAACGGGCTTTTGATCGGGCGCGAAACCTACTTTGTTCAAATAAGTTGTTGACCCTGTACGACCCCTGTAAAAAATTGGTTCTGACATGTGATGCATCGTCCTATGGGGTTGGGTGCGTGTTGCAGCAGGGCAATGCTGAGGGTCAATTACAACCTGTGGCTTCTGCCTCCAGATCGCTCTCTCAAGCAGAACGGGGATATGGGATGGTCGAGAAGGAAGCGCTTGCATGTGTCTATGGTGTAAAAAAAATGCATCAGTACCTCTTTGGTAGGAAGTTTGAATTAGAGATGGACCACAAGTCATTAACATCCCTGTTGTCAGACAGCAAGGCTATCAATGCCAACGCATCAGCTCGGATACAGCGATGGGCTCTCACGCTGGCTGCTTATGACTACTCCATCCGGCACTGGCCAGGCACTGAAAATTGCACTGACACTCTCAGCAGGCTCCTACTGGCCACCACTGAGGGGGCAGCAGAGCAAAGCGCCGAGATGGTCATGGCTGTTGATGCCTTTGACAATGCAGGCTCCCCCATCACTGCCCGCCAGATCAAAATCTGGACAAACAGAGATCCCCTCCTATCGCTGATTAAGAAATGTGTCCTGACTGGGGATTGGATGCCCGCACACGGAGCATGCCCTGAGGAGGTCAAACCATTTCACAGGCAGATGGATGAGCTCTCCATCCAAGCCGACTGCCTACTATGGGGCAGCCGGGTAGTCATGCCCCAGAAGGTCAGGGAGGCGTTCATCAGGGAACTCCACAGCGAGAACCCAGGCATTGTGCTGATGAAGGCCATTGCCCGGTCACACGTTTGGTGGCCCGGAATTGATTCAGATCTGGAACACTGTGTCCGCAGGTGCACGACATGTGCCCAGCTGGGTAATGCCCCTAGGGAGGCCCCGCTCAGCGCGTGGCCCTGGCCCACCAGGCCATGGTCACGCATTCATGTTGACTACGCGGGCCCATTCATGGGTAAGATGTTCCTTATTGTGATAGATGCGTACTCGAAGTAGATCGAGTGCATCATTCTGAATTCATGCATCATGCATGTCATCCATCACCGTGGAAAGCCTACGTTCGATCTTTGCAACTCATGGCTTACCGGACATCCTGGTTAGTGATAATGGCCCATGTTTCACAAGCTACGAATTCCGAGAGTTTATGTCGGGCAATGGCATCAACCACGTCAGGACTGTGCCGTTCAAGCCGGCCTCCAATGGCCAGGCGGAACGTGCAGTCCAAATCATTAAGCAAGGTATGCTCAGGATTCATGGACCCTCCCTACAATGCCGCCTATCGCGTCTCCTGCTGGCCTATAGATCCCGACCGCACTCGCTCACGGGGGTCCTGCCCGCAGAGCTACTAATGAAACGGATACTTAAAACTCGGTTGTCCCTCATTCATCCAGTCCTGATCGACATAGTTGAGGGCAAGCGCAAGTCACAAAATGAGTACCATGACCGTAATGTGAGGGGGAGATGTATAGAAATAAATGATCCTGTATTCGTCCTCAATCACGCCATGGGGCCCAAATGGCTTGAGGGCACTGTAATTGACAAAGAGGGGAATAGGGTCATCATGGTAAAACTCAACAATGGTCAGATATGCCGTAAGCATCTGGACCAAGTAAAAAAAAAGTTCAGCATCTACACGGAGGAACCTGAAGAAGACCATGAGATGGAGCTCACAACACCGCCAGTGAACGAGCAACAAGAATGCACAGTCCCTGCGGTCAGCCTGGACAGGCTGGAATCACCACAGGTGACAGACACCCACGTCAGTGTCCAACAACCAGAGCCCCAACTGCGGCGCTCCCTGCGGGAGCGTAGACCACCTGAAAGACTAAACCCATGATTCCAAATAAGACTTTGTGGGGGGAGGTGATGTCATGTATGTAACCACAACGTAACACCACTGTATTACTGTATACACTCAAACTAGATGCACACCTTGACCACAAGGGGTGAACTTGTGGGAGACACTCCTTACCTGATCACACAGGTATAAAAAGGGAGGTCCCACGCAGGGTCATCGTCTTTGGAGTCCTGTAAATAAAGAGTTAAGATCACAGAGTGACCTTGTCCCCAGAATGTGCCTCGTGTGGTTTCATGCTGCAGAGTAAGGACTTTACAGGATCCTTGACCATGGTCTGGAGGGCCAGGACCACAAACTTAGTGGTGCCTCTTTGGGCACGTTGCTCAACTGAGCACATACGCTGCATTGCCGTACACAAGGCTCTCAGTCAGAGTAGATACCGGGCCACCACACGTTGGATCTGGCTATCACTTTCATAATTACGATACCCGGGTGTGTGCTGTGGAGATCCGAGATGAACTAAGCAGTTACCCCACAACAGGCAATCTGCCTGAATGGACAGCTCATCCTTTCGCCGCTGGAACGGCTTGATTAGCTCTTGCATTTCAACGGGGATGCTGGTCCAGCTCCCATGCAGAACACAGTTTTTTTACTAGGGACAGCAGAGGATCTTGGCTGTTCCAAGTCCTAATCTGGCGGGCCGTGACAGGTGATTTATCATTTTCAAATGCTTCCATGACCATCAACAAGTCTGCGGGCTGCGCCACCATCAACAAGTTTGCAGGCTGCGCCATTTCCACCCCCATGGGCAATGGTAGCTGACTGAGAGAGTTCTCTGTGCCTGGCCTGTGGCGGATGGTATAGTTATATGCTGATAGCGCAAGTGCCCACCTTTGTATGCAGGCTGAGGCATTAGTATTTATCCCCTTGTTTTCAGCGAACAGGGATATGAGTGGCTTGTGATCGGTTTCCAGCTCAAATTTGACGCCAAACAGGTACTGATGCATTTTCTTTACTCCGAACACACACGCTAATGCCTCTTTCTCAATTATGCTGTAGGCCCTCTTGGCCTTAGACAAGCTCCTGGAAGCATAGGCGACAGGTTGCAACTTCCCTGCAACGTTAGTTTGTTGTAATACACACCCGAGTCCGTATGACGATGCATCACATGTTAGCACAAGTCTTTTACACGGGTTATACAATACAAGCAGCTTGTTGGAGCATAAAATGTTTCTGACTTTCTCAAAAGCAATTACTTGTTTTTTTTCCCCATAGCCAGCTCTCACCTTCACGCAATAACACATGTAGGGGCTCCAAGAGGGTGCTTAACCCCAGTAGGAAGTAACCAAAATAGTTGAGGAGTCCCAGGAACAACCGCAGCTCTATGACATTCTGTTACATAAGAACATAAGAACATAAGAATTAGGAACAGGAGTAGGCCATCTAGCCCCTCGAGCCTGCTCCGCCATTCAACAAGATCATGGCTGATCTGGCCGTGGACTCATCTCCACTTACCCGCCCGCGCCCCATAACCCTTAATTCCCTTATTGCTTAAAAATCTATCTATCTATGATTTGAATACATTCAATGAGCTAGCCTCAACTGCTTCCTTGGGCAGAGAATTCCACAGATTCACAACCCTCTGGGAGAAGAAATTCCTTCTCAACTCTGTTTTAAATTGGCTCCCCCTGTATTTTGAGGCTGTGCCCCCTAGTTCTAGTCTCCCCGACCAGTGGAAACAACCTCTCTGCCTCTATCTTGTCTATCCCTTTCATTATTTTAAATGTTTCTATAAGATCACCCCTCATCCTTCTGAACTCCAATGAGTAAAGACCCAGTCTACTCAATCTATCATCATAAGGTAATCCCCTCATCTCCGGAATCAGCAGAGTGAATCGTCTCTGTAACCCCTCCAAGGCTAGTATATCCTTCCTTAAGTAAGGTGACCAAAACTGCACGCAATACTCCAGGTGCGGCCTCACCAATACCCTGTACAGTTTCAGCAGGACCTCCCTGCTTTTGTACTCCATCCCTCTCGCAATGAAGGCCAACATTCCATTTGCCTTCCTGATTATCTGCTGTACCTGCAAACTAACTTTTTGGGATTCATGCACAAGGACCCCCAGGTTCCTCTGCACTGCAGCATGTTGTAATTTCTCCCCATTCAAATAATATTCCCTTTTACTGTTTTTTTTTCCAAGGTGGATGACCTCACATTTTCTGACATTGTATTCCATCTGCCAAGCCTTAGCCCATTCGCTTAACCTATCTAAATCACTTTGCAGCCTCTCTGTGTCCTCTACACAACCCGCTTTTCCACTAATCTTTGTGTCATCTGCAAATTTTGTTACACTACACTCTGTCCCCTCTTCCAGATCAACTATGTATATTGTAAACAGTTGTGGTCCCAGCACCGATCCCTGTGGCACACCACTAACCACCGTTTTCCAACCCGAAAAGGACCCATTTATCCCGACTCTCTGCTTTCTGTTAGCCAGCCAATTCTCGATCCATGCTAATACATTTCCTCTGACTCCGGGTACCTTTATCTTCTGCAGTAACCTTTTGTGTGGCACCTTATCGAATGCCTTTTGGAAATCTAAATACACCACATCCATCGGTACACCTCTATCCACCATGCTCATTATATCCTCAAAGAATTCCAGTAAATTAGTTAAACATGATTTCCCCTTCATGAATCCATGTTGTGTCTGCTTGATTGCACTATTCCTATCTAGATGTCCCACTATTTCTTCCTTAATGATAGCTTCAAGCATTTTCCCCACTACAGATGTTAAACTAACCGGGCTATAGTTACCTGCCTTTTGTCTGCCCCCTTTTTTAAACAGAGGCGTTACATTAGCTGCTTTCCAATCCGTTGGTACCTCCCCAGAGTCCAGAGAATTTTGGCAGATTATAACGAATGCATCTGCTATAACTTCCGCCATCTCTTTTAATACCTTGGGATGCATTTCATCCGGACCAGGGGACTTGTCTACCTTGAGTCCCATTAGCCTGTCCAGCACTACCCCGCTAGTGACAGTGATTATCTGAAGGTCCTCCCTTCCCACATTCCCGTGACCAGCAATTTTTGGCATGGTTTTTGTGTCTTCCACTGTGAAGACCGAAGCAAAATAATTGTTTAAGGTCTCAGCCATTTCCACATTTCCCATTATTAAATCCCCCTTCTCATCTTCTAAGGGACCAACATTTACTTTAGTCACTCTTTTCTGTTTTATATATCGGTAAAAGCTTTTACTATCTGTTTTTATTTTTTGCGCAAGTTTACTTTCGTAATCTATCTTTCCTTTCTTCATTGTTTTCTTATTCATTCTTTGCTGTCGTTTAAAATTTTCCCAATCTTCTAGTTTCCCACTAACCTTGGCCACCTTATACGCATTGGTTTTTAATTTGATACTCTCCCTTATTTCCTTGGTTATCCACGGCTGGTTATGCCTTCTTTTACCGCCCTTCTTTTTCACTGGAATATATTTTTGTTGAGCACTTTGAAAGAGCTCCTTAAAAGTCCTCCACTGTTCCTTAATTGTACCACCGTTTAGTCTGTGTTCCCAGTCTACTTTAGCCAACTCTGCCCTCATCCCACTGTAGTCCCCTTTGTTTAAGCATAGTACGTTCGTTTGAGACATTACTTCCTCACCCTCAATCTGTATTACAAATTCAACCATACTGTGATCACTCATTCCGAGAGGATCTTTTACTAGGAGATCGTTTATTATTCCTGTCTCATTACACAGGACCAGATCTAAGATAGCTTGCTCCCTTGTAGGTTCTGTAACATACAGTTCTAAGAAACAATCCCGTATGCATTCTATGAATTCCTCCTCAAGGCTATCCCGTGCAATTTGATTTGACCAATCGATATGTAGGTTAAAATCCCCCATGATTACTGCCATTCATTTTTCACATGCCTCCATTATTCCCTTGATTATTGTCCGCCCCACCGTGAAGTTATTATTTGGGGGCCTATAAACTACGCCCACCAGTGACTTTTTCCCCTTACTATCTCTAATCTCCACCCACAATGATTCAACATTTTGTTCATTAGAGCCAATATCATCTCTCACAACTGCCCTGATATCATCTTTTATCAACAGAGCTACCCCACCTCCTTTCCCTTCTTGTCTATCTTTCCGAATTGTCAGATACCCCTGTATGTTTAATTCCCAGTCTTGGCCACCCTGCAACCACGTTTCTGTAATGGCCACCAAATCATACCCATTTGCAATGATTTGTGCCGTCAACTCATTTACTTTATTTCGAATGCTGCGTGCGTTTTGGTAGAGTGTTTTAATGCTAGTTTTGAAACCATGATTTTTAGTTTTGACCCCTCCTGCAGCCCCTTTATATTCATATATATTGTCCCTTCCTATCACCTTGTGGTTTACACTTACCCCAGTGCTACTCTGCTCTGTTGCCTCCTGCCTTTTGCATTCTTTCTTGGGGTCCTGTTCATCTGAACTCTCATCCACTCTAACTAGCTCAGAGCCCTCTCCTGGGTTCCGAATACTCCTCGCATTGAGGCTCCGAGCTTTCATGCTTGCCTTTTTATTAAACTTTGACCCTTTAGAATTTTGCTGTGTAGTGGCCCTTTTTGTTTTTTGCCTTGGGTTTCTCTGCCCTCCACTTTTACTCATCGCCTTTCTGTCTTTTGCTTCTGTCTCCATTTTGTTTCCCTCTGTCTCCCTGTATTGGTTCCCATTCCCCTGCCATATTAGTTTAACTCCTCCCCAACAGCACTAGCAAACATTCCCCCTAGGACGTTGGTTCCAGTCCTGCCCAGGTGTAGACCGTCCGGTTTGTACTGGTCCCACCTCCCCCATAACCGGTTCCAATGCCCCAGGAATTTGAATCCCTCCCTGCTGCACCACTGCTCAAGCCACATATTCATCTGAGCTATCCTGCGACTCCTATTCTGACTAGCTCTTGGCACTGGTAGCAATCCCGAGATTACTACTTTTGAGGTCCTACTTTTTAATTTATCTCCTAGCTCCTTAAATTCGTCTCGTAGGACCTCATCTGTTTTTTTTACCTATATCGTTGGTACCAATGTGCACCACGACAACTGGCTGTTCACCCTCCCTTTTCAGAATGTCCTGCACCCGCTCCGAGACATCCTTGACCCTTGCACCAGGGAGGCAACATACCATCCTGGAGTCTCGATTGCGGCCGCAGAAACGTCTATCTATTTCCCTTACAATTGAATCCCCTATCACTATCGCTCTCCCACTCTTTTTCCTGTCCTCCTGTGCAGCAGAGCCAGCCACGGTGCCATGAACTTGGCTGCTGCTGCCCTCCCCTGGTGAGTCATCCCCCTCAACAGTACTCAAAGTGGTGTATCTGTTTTGCAGGGGGATGACCGCAGGGGACCCCTGCACTACCTTCCTTGTACTGCTCTTCCTGCTGGTCTTCCATTCCCTAGCTGGCTGTGGACCCTTCACCTGCAGTAAGACCAACTCGCTAAATGTGCTACTCATGTCATTCTCAGCACCGTGGATGCTCCAGAGTGAATCCACCCTCAGCTCCAATTCCTCAACGCGGTCTGTCAGGAGCTGGAGGCGGAAACACTTCCCGCCCACGTGGTCGTCAGGGACACCGGAAGAGTCCCTGCGTTCCCACATGGTCCAGGAGGAGCATATCACGCGTCCGAGCTCTCCTGCCATGACTTAAACCTTAGATACACTTAATTTGGCGACAACAATGTTAACAGGTTACTTACTGACATAAAAAAGAAAAAGAAAAAGAAAAGCTACTCACCAATTACCAGTCAATCACTTACCCCTTTGGCTGTGACGTCACCTTTTGATTTCTTTCTACTTCTTTTTTGCTTTTTCTCCCGGCTGGAGCTGCACCAGCTGGCTTTGTGTAGGCCTCACCAACGCCATGAACTCCCGCCTCTGACTGCCGCCACCTCTCGCTGCCACTGGGCTTTGTGTAGGCCTCACCAATGCCATGAACTCCCGCCTCTGACTGCCGCCACCTCTCGCTGCCGCTGGGCTTTGTGTAGGCCTCACCAACACCACGAATTCCCTGCCTCTGTTGCCTGGGTGCATTCCTGATAGCCTCTGACTTGGCATCTGTGGGCCGAATGCCGTCCGCCACGAACTTTCTCCCCAAAAACTCCACTTCTGTTGCCGTTAAGGACCATTTCAACCTCTTCAGCCACAGCCCTACGCAATCCAGTCGCTGGAGGATCTCCTCCAGGTTTTGTAGGTGCTCAACGGTGTCCCAACCCGTGACCAATATGTCGTCCTGAAAAATCACCATGCGTGGTACCAACTTGAGTAGGCTCTCCATGTTTCTCTGGAAGATCGCTGCAGCCGACCGAATTCCAAACGGGCATCTGTTGTAGATGAACAGTCCCTTGTGCATGTTGATGCAGGTGAGGCCCTTCGAAGACTCCTCCAGCTCCTGCGTCACGTAGGCCGAAGTCAGGTCGAGCTTGGTGAACGTCTTGCCTCCTGCCAATGTCGCAAATAGGCCGTCTGCCTTAGGTAGTGGGTATTGGTCCTATATCGAGAAACGATTAATAGTTACTTTATAATCATCTGACCGTGCCATCACTTTTGAGTACTGGAACAATCGGGCTGGCCCACTCGCTGAATTCCACTGGGGAGATGATGCCCCTGCGTTGCAGCCTGTCCAGCTCGATTTCCACTCTCTCCCTCATCATGTGAGGTACCGCTCGCGCCTTGTGGTGAATGGATCATGCCTCTGGGACCAAGTGGATCCGCACCTTCGCCCCGGAAAAGTTTCCAATGCCTGGCTCAAAAAGGGAAGGAAATTTGTTAAGAACCTGGGTACATGAGGCCTCATCGACATGTGATAGCGCTCGGATGTCATCCCAGTTCCAGCGGATTTTGTCCAGCCAGCTCCTTCCAAGCAGTGTGGGGCCATCGCCCGGGACAGTCCAGAGTGGCAGTTCGTGCACCGTGCCCTCATAGGTGACCTTGACCATGGCGCTGCCCAGGACAGTGATAAACTCTTTGGTGTACGTTCTCAGTTTCGTGTGGATGGGGCTCAGGGCTGATCTGAATGCCTTGTTGCACCACAGTCTCTCAAACATCTTTTTACTCATGATGGATTGGCTAGCACCAATGTCCAGTTCCATGGCTATGGGTAAACCATTCAATTTTACATTGAGCATTATAGGTGGACATTTCATCGAAAATGTTTACACCCCATGTACTTCAGCATCTGCCTCCTCTCTCTGAGGCTCGAAATTGGTTTGATCCACCATGGACCAATCTTCCTCTGCCACGTGGTGGTTAGCAGGTTTTGCAGAGCTTGCAGCTCATCTGGAGGTGCCCCATTGTTCCACAGCTCTTGCAAACATACCCTTTGAAGTGGCATGAATAGGCTGAATGGAAGCCTCCACAATGCCAACAAGGTGTGAATTGCCTTGCATTCATCCTTTGTTGCAGACTCTGAGTCATCTGGGTCACCTGAGGCCTCCTGGCAGTTGCAGACTCGTGGTTTCTGCCCGGTACATTTCTGCTCGCAAACACAGTTCCAGCTAATTTATGAACATTGCTAGCACTTGTGTGCTAAGAGGTTTGTTTGGTGTTATCACTGGTGGACATAAATGCCTGTGCTATCGCAATGGCCTTACTGAGGGCCAGTGTCTCTACAGTCAAAAGTTTTCGTAGGATGGTCTCGTGGCCAATGCCCAGTACAAAAAGGTCTCTGAGCATCTGCTCCAGGTAACCATCAAACTCACATTGTCCTGCAAGTTGCCTTAGCTCGGCGACATAGCTCGCCGCTTCCTGACCTTCAGATCGCTGGCACCAATACCTCGCCATCAGCACACTCTCCCTCGGGTTAAGATGCTCCAGAACCAGTGTACACAGCTCCTCATACGACTTATCTGTGGGTTTCACCAGAGCCAGAAGATTCTTCATGAGGCTGTAGGTCGGTGCCCCGCAGACCGTGAAGAGGACCACTCTCCTTTTTGCAGCGCTTCCTTCTCCGTCCAGCTCATTGGCTACAAAGTACTGGTCTAGCCGTTCGACATAGGCTTCCCAGTCCTCACCCTCCGAGAACTTCTCCAGGATGCCCACAGTTTGCTGCATCTTTGCATTGGATTCGTATATTCGTCGCTAGTTATTGTATTCCTGACACAGATGAGACTGCACACAGGGAGGTTAAAGTAACAGTGACCTCAGTCTTTATTAAGGCACTTCAGAGTGAGGAATAGACCTTAGGGGCGGGCTTATATACAGTGCTCCCAAGGGATGCTGGGATCCCTTGGGACTTCAGGGGATGCGCTCCCTGCTGGCGGAAATGCAGATACACAACACGTCTCAAGACAGAGCTTTTGAGAAAGCCACTAATCTGCTTTGCTCTAACAAGCTGCTGGTACATTATGACCCATGTAAATGTTTAGTATTGACCTGTGATGCTTCGTCATATGGAATTAGTTGCGTACTCCAACAAGCTAATGAGTCGGGTAAACTTCAACCAGTTGTGTATGCTTCAAAAAGTTTGTCTAAAGCGGAAAGAGCCTACAGCATGGTAGAGAAAGAAGCATTAGCCTGTGTGCATGGGGTTAAAAAGATGCATCAGTACCTGTTTGATCTTCGGTTTGAACTGGAGACAGATCACAAGCCGCTCATTTCACTGTTCTTTGAAAACAAAGGTATCAATACCAATGCTTCATCCCACATCCAGAGGTGGGCGCTGACATTATCCGCTTATGATTATGTAATTCGCCACAGACCTGGCACTGAGAATTGTGCCGATGCTTTGAGCCATCTGCCGTTGCCCACACCGGAGGTGGAAACGCCACAACCGGCGGACCTATTGTTAGTTATGGATGCTTTTAAGTTCAATAACGGCTCAATAAGTTAAGACCTGGACCAGCCAGGTCCCGATTTTATCGGTGGTGAAGAGTTGCAACCTCAAAGGTGATTGGTCTGCCACACCCAAGCAAATGTGCGAGGAGACCAAACCTTACATTCGTCGCAAAGACGAACTGTTATTCAGTCAGATTGCATACTGTGAGGCAATTGTGTTGTTATGCCCAAGAAAGGGAGAGAGAAATTTGTACATGGGCTACATAGCACACATCCCGGCATTGTAATGATGAAAGCCATCACCAGGTCTCATGTATGGTGGCCGGGAATTGACTCTGAGCTGGAATCATGAGTGCATCAGAGCAACACTGGCATGCAGCTCAGCAAAGCACCAGTGGAATCGCCGCTGAGTCTGTGATCATGGCTGTCCAAACCATGGTCCAGGATTCACATAGACTTTGCAGGTCCCTTCCTGGGGAAGATGTTTTTCATTGTGGTGGATGCATATTCGAAGTGGATAGAGTGTATAATCATGTCATCTAGCACAGCTACAGCTACCATTGAGAATCTCAGTGTCATGTTCACGATACATGGTCTGCCTGACATCGTTGTTAGCGACAACGGATCATGCTTCACCAGTCAGGAGTTTCAAGAGTTCATGCAACTCAATGGTATCAAACATGTAAAGTCAGGACCATTCAAACCTGCATCCAATGGGCAAGCAGAACGTGCTGTCCAATCATAAAGCAGAGTATGAAGCGAGTAACCCAAGGGTCACTGCAGAGCCGCCTGTCATGCATACTGCTGAGTTACAGGACAAGACCACACACGCTTACTGGGGTCTCGCCTGCTGAACTAATGATAAAGAAAGGTCTTAAGACCAAGCTATCTCTTGTACACCCTGACTTGAATAATCATGTTAGATACAGAAGACAAAGTCAGCAAGGGTATCACGCTCGCGCAGCTGTGTCATGCGATATTTCTGTAAATTATCCTCTATACGTTCTGAATTATGGTCAGGGTCCCAAGTGGATCGCTGGTGCTGTCATGGCCAAGGAGGGCAACAGAGTATTCATTGTCAAGCTCAAAAATGGGCAAACATGCAGGAAACATATGGATCAGACAAAGCTGTGGCACACAGACGAACTTGAACAGTCGGAGGAAGAGACAATCGACGACCAACCAACCTACCCCCAGTCATCAGAGGACTCAGTGGTCATCAGTGAATCGGGACTTTCAATCACTGACATGTTCAATGAAAATGGACTTTCAGTCCCTGACATGGCCACTGCCACTCCCACCAGGTCAGCCACCCAGCCACCAGTCACAACAGACTCTGAACACTCACCCAAGGCTGGAGTTGAACTGAGACGGTCAATCCGGGAGCATAAAACACCGGACCGTCTCAATTTGTAAAAGACTGTGTTAATATCTCAGACTGTCATGTATGTACTTTTGGGATCACTAGCCACTAGATGGCATCACTGTTGGAGGCCATTGGGCTGCACGCACGTGTGTGCAGCCCAAGTATAAAAGGCCAGCCATTTTGTATATTAGTCACTTTGGGTCTTAATAAAGCAGGGCCAAGGTTATGCCTCTTGGAGTTAAACAGTACTTAGTCTAACAGTTATTGCATACACAACAAGAGGGATCTGGGGGTCCTTGTGCATGAAGCACAAAGTTAGTATGCAAGTACAGGAAGTAGTTAGGAAGGCAAATGGAATGTTGGCCTTTATTGCAAGGGGGATAGAGTATAAAAGCAGAAAAGTCTTGCCACAACTTTACTGGGCATTGGTGAGGCCACACCTGGAGTACAGTGCACAGTTTTGGTCTCCGTATTTAAGGAAGGATATATTTGCATTGGAGGCTGTTCAGAGAAGGTTCATGAGGTTGATTCCTGAGATGAAGGGGTTGTCTTATGAGGAAAGGTTAAGCAGGTTGGGCCTATACTCATTGGAGTTTAGAAGAATGAGAGGTGATCTTATTGAAACGTAGTGCGATTCTGAGGGGGCTTGACAGGGTAGATGCAGAGAGGATGTTTCCCCTCGTGGGGGAATCTAGAACTAGGGGGCATAGTCTCAGAATAAGGGGCCGCCCATTTAAAACTGAGATGAGGAGGAATTTCTTCTCTGAAGGGGTTGTAAATCTGTGGAATTCTCTGCCCCAGAGAGCTGTGGAGGCTGGGACATTGAATATATTTAAGGTGGAGATAGACAGATTTTTGAGCGATAAGGGAGTGAGGGATTATGGGGAGCGGGCGGGGAAGTGGAGCTGAGTCCATGATTAGATCAGGCATGATCTTATTGAATGGCGAAGTTAGCTCGAGGGGCCGTATCGCCGACTCCTGCTCCTATTTCTTACGTTCTTATGAGCTCGCCCATCTCGTCCACGCCCCCTTTGACCTCTCCCCCTCCACCTCAACCCCCTTGATCTCACCCCCACACGAGCTCGCTCCTCTCACAGTCTTCCCCTCCCCTCCCCGAGGACCCGCAGGCAGCTGCCGCCCATCCCGATTGTCTGCTGTTCCTGTGTCTAACGCAGTCTCAGCGATGTTCCTGTGTCTAACGCTGTAGTTCAGTCTCAGCGATGTTCCTGTGTCTAACGCTGTAGTTCAGTCTCAGTGATGTTCCTGTGTCTAACGCTGTAGTTCAGTCTCAGCGATGTTCCTGTGTCTAACGCTGTAGTTCAGTCTCAGTGATGTTCCTGTGTCTAACGCTGTAGTTCAGTCTCAGCGATGTTCCTGTGTCTAACGCTGTAGTTCAGTCTCTGTGATGTTCCTGTGTCTAATGCTGTAGTTCAGTCTCAGTGATGTTCCTGTGTCTAACGCTGTAGTTCAGTCTCAGTGATGTTCCTGTGTCTAACACTGTTGTTCAGTCTCAGCGATGTTCCTGTGTCTAACGCTGTAGTTCAGTCTCAGTGATGTTCCTGTGTCTAACGCTGTTGTTCAGTCTCAGCGATGTTCCTGTGTCTAACGCTGTAGTTCAGTCTCAGTGATGTTCCTGTGTCTAACGCTGTTGTTCAGTCTCTGTGATGTTCCTGTGTCTAACGCTGTAGTTCAGTCTCAGTGATGTTCCTGTGTCTAACGCTGTTGTTCAGTCTCAGCGATGTTCCTGTGTCTAACGCTGTAGTTCAGTCTCAGTGATGTTCCTGTGTCTAACGCTGTTGTTCAGTCTCTGTGATGTTCCTGTGTCTAACGCTGTAGTTCAGTCTCAGCGATGTTCCTGTGTCTAACGCTGTAGTTCAGTCTCAGCGATGTTCCTGTGTCTAACGCTGTAGTTCAGTCTCAGTGATGTTCCTGTGTCTAACACTGTTGTTCAGTCTCAGCGATGTTCCTGTGTCTAACGCTGTAGTTCAGTCTCAGTGATGTTCCTGTGTCTAACGCTGTTGTTCAGTCTCTGTGATGTTCCTGTGTCTAACGCTGTAGTTCAGTCTCAGTGATGTTCCTGTGTCTAACGCTGTTGTTCAGTCTCAGCGATGTTCCTGTGTCTAACGCTGTAGTTCAGTCTCAGTGATGTTCCTGTGTCTAACGCTGTTGTTCAGTCTCTGTGATGTTCCTGTGTCTAACGCTGTAGTTCAGTCTCAGCGATGTTCCTGTGTCTAACGCTGTAGTTCAGTCTCAGCGATGTTCCTGTGTCTAACGCTGTAGTTCAGTCTCAGCGATGTTCCTGTGTCTTACACTGTAGTTCAGTTTCGGCGATGTTCCTGTGTCTAACGCTGCAGTTCAGTCTCGGTGATGTTCCTGTGTCTAACGCTGTAGTTCAGTCTCGGCGATGTTCCTAAGTCTAACGCTGTAGTTCAGTCTCAGTGATGTTCCTGTGTCTAACGCTGTAGTTCAGTCTCAGTGATGTTCCTGTGTCTAACGCTGTAGTTCAGTCTCAGCGATGTTCCTAAGTCTAACACTGTAGTGCAGTCTCAGTGATGTTCCTGTGTCTAACGCTGTAGTTCCGTCTCGGCGATGTTCCTGTGTCTAACGCTATAGTTCAGTCTCAGTGATGTTCCTGTGTCTAACGCTGTAGTTCAGTCTCAGCGATGTTCCTAAGTCTAACACTGTAGTGCAGTCTCAGTGATGTTCCTGTGTCTAACGCTGTAGTTCAGTCTCGGCGATGTTCCTGTGTCTAACGCTGTAGTTCAGTCTCAGCGATGTTCCTAAGTCTAACACTGTAGTGCAGTCTCGGTGATGTTCCTGTGTCTAACACTGTAGTTCAGTCTCGGCGATGTTCCTGTGTCTAACGCTGTAGTTCAGTCTCAGCGATGTTCCTGTGTCTAATGCTGTAGTGCAGTCTCGGCGATGTTCCTGTGTCTAATGCTGTAGTGCAGTCTCGGCGATGTTCCTGTGTCTAATGCTGTAGTGCAGTCTCGGCGATGTGCCTGTGGTGCCTGCAGCTCCTACTCAGATTCAATTGGGCTCGGTTTAATTTTGTTTCTTTTCCTTTCCCTTTTATTTAATAAAGTTGTTAAAAATTCTGAAAGGTTTCTGTAGAATTAATAAGGTGAAACTGTTTGCAGTGGTGGAAGGGTGGGTGAGCAGGGCACACAGGTTTAAGGTGATTGTCAAAGAACCAGAGGGGGAGATGAGGAGAATGTGTTTATGCAGCGAGTTGTTGGGATCGGGAACACGTTGCCTGAAAGGGCGGTGGGAGCAGATTCAATGGTAACTTTCAAACCGGGAATTGGATAAATACTTGAAAAGGAAAAAATTGCAGGGCCATGAGGAAAAAGCGGGGGGAGTGGGACTAATGGGATCGCTCTGTCACAGAGCCGGCACAGGTACGATGGACTGAATGGCTGCTTTCTGTGCTGTGTGATTCTGTAATTCTACTTCATGACCTTTCACCCTTTATCTCAACTCCTCCCGAGTGGGCCCAACACAGTCACATTCTTTCCCCCGTGTGACCCTTACCCCCATGTGACCCTTACCCCATGTGACCCTTACCCTCGTGTGACCCTTACCCCGTGTGACCCTTACCCCATGTGACCCTTACCACGTGTGACCCTTACCCTCGTGTGACCCTTACCCAGTGTGACCCTTACTCCATGTGACCCTTACCCCGTGTGACCCTTCTACGTGCGACCTTTCCCCGTGTGACCCTTATCCCGTGTGACCTTCCCCGTGTGACCTTTACCCCCATGTGAGCTTTATCCCTGTAAGACCCTTACCCCATGTGGCCCTTACCCCCATGTGACCCATACTCCCATGTGAACCTTTGAACTTTTGCCGGTCCATTTGTGCCGCTGTAAAAACATAAATACGTGGCTGCAATCGACTGGCAAAGAATGAGTTTGCATTCCCCAGGAATGGCAGCTCGGTACATGAAAATAAATTTGTTTTTAAATATGAGCTAAAATTAAAGTAAATTATAATACAAGAGCAGGGAGGTTATGCTTCAATTGTATAAAACACTGGTTAGGCCACAGCTGGAGTACTGCGTGCAGTTCTGGTCACCACATTACAGGAAGGAGAGGGTGCAGAGAAGATTTCCGAGGATGCTGCCTGGAATGGAGAATCTTAGCGATTGGGACAGATTGGATAGGCTGGGTTTGTTCTCCTTGGAACAGAGGAGGCTGAGAGGAGACCTCATTGAGGTGTATAAAATGTTGAGGAGCCTGGATATAGTGGATAGCAAGGGCCTATTTCCATTGGTGGAGGGGTCAATTATGAGAGGGCTTAGGTTTAAGGTGGTTGGTGGATGGTTTAGAGGTGATTTGAGGGGAAGCTTTTTCACCCAGAGGGTAGTGGGGGTCTGGAACTCACTGCCTGAAAGGGTGGTAGAGGCAGAAACCCTCACCACATTTAAAAAGTGCTTGGATGTGTGCTTGAAGTGCTGTAACCTACAGGGCTATGGACTGAGAGCTGGAAAGTGGGATTAGGCTGGGTAGCTCTTGTTGGCTGGTGCAGATACGATGGTCAGTACTGCAAGGAACAGAATACGGCCAGGGTGATCTCCTGGACTAGTGTCGATCGCCTGGATGAGTCGGAGAGGAATTTTCCCAGATATTTTCTCCCTAAATTGGGCTGGGTTTTTATCTGGTTTTTGCCTCTCCCAGGAGATCACATGGCTCCGGTTGGGGTGGAGTGTAGAATGTTTCAGTATAAGGGGTGTTGCAGTTGTGTGGGGCGGACTGGTTGGGCTGGGTGCTCTTTGCCTTTCCATCATTGTTCATGGGTTTATATGTAACCTTCAGGGCTGCTGGCCGAGGGCCATGTGGCTCTTTGTCGGCCGGTGCAGACACGATGGGCCGGAATGGCCTCCTTCTGCGCTGTAACTTTCTATATTTCTATGTTTCTAATAGGAGTGAATGTGTCAGTACCACATGTATGGGGGGTGGGCTGACTACATAAAGGCAGTATTATACACAGCTGATCGTGCGATGAAAAGGAATTCTCACGATCAAAATGATGCTTTAAAATATGCTGCACAATACAGAATAGCTGGAGATGACTCCAGTAGCGCTGTAGCACTGTCCTCTCACCTCTGTAAATGTCTTTATACAAGGTAGCAGCCAGCAGCATTCTATCGTATCTGCAGTCAGGAGCAATAAATAAATAAATAAATAGTGGAATAATTCCATTCTGCTAGAATGGAGCTCTTAATGCAATATATCATGATCAGGTCATGTAATGGGTAGCTGCCACAAGACCAGGATAAATGCCGCGATGATTTCACAGATGCAGAGCCTGTTAAAGCGGTTCGAGTGAATGTGCCTTTTATTACTGTGAAGCCCTTGGTGCCACATGGCAGCACACATGGGCAAATACTTCACTCTTGTCTGCTGAATGCAAGCTGCACTGAGGAGATTAGGTTGAGCCAGATGCTCATAAGATGCTTACAGGCCTGCCAGACTGGCCTCTGTGCACTCGCTTAATAGACAGCATAAAACAACCTTCAGCAAATCTATCACAAGAGAATGAGGCTGTTACTGAATGAAACTATTTGAAGCCAGATGATCCCTTCTCCCTGCCCCTGCCCCCACTTTTGCCCCTCCCCCACCATGCCTGAATCAGCAGTCTCCGTCCGACGTGTTCATGGTGTGACTCCCAGCAACCAGCCTCCGAAGGCAGAACGCTGCGACAGTTAGATATCTGACTGGTGTTTCTTCAGACCACACAATATGGAGGAAAGCTCTCCACCATTTCTGTTAATGAACAGTTGTGATTGGAAGTTGAGAAATGTTGAATATAGTCACGACGTTTTAGTATTATTGTGTGTAAGGTCATCATGAAATTCAGAAATGTGGACTATGAAAGATAATTGTGCAAGTAGGAGTCTGCTACAATTTTTTTCTATTTTCCATCACTAAGGATACCTAGCCCACATTTGCAAAAGGCAAGCTGTTTCTGATAAATTTAACAGAGGTCTTTGAGGAAATAACCGAGTGTTTCGATAAAGGAAATGCAGTGGATAATGGCCCGGACTTTGCCATGAATGGTGAAGGTTCAACACTCGTTGTTCACCTCACATACAGTTACCCAGAGATTTTTCACAGATCTCTCAGCTGAAGTTTCTAGCTTCTGGGCGTCTGATCCAGTGCGGCGTCCTCTACAGGGGATCTGTGGTATCTGTGAGCAGGTCAAACAGCCGGGAGGCTCTTCAACCAATCAGATTGAAAAATCCTCACTGAGACATGCAGACTGCAAAGCAGGAAGTAAAAAACAGGAAATATAAATTACTTTAAAATTATTGTACAGGAAGCGAAATATAGATTCGGGCATACATATGGGATTAAGGGGGAGACATAAAATAGAAAAAACAAGAACTAAAAACAATGTTTAAAAAAAATAAATCTTCAACGTTAATTTTCTTCTCAGGGAATGAGATTCCACATTTAAAAATTTAACTTTTCAGGGCCAGAGAGGTTGCTCAGCAGTAATTATCACTTATTATGCCATTAAAAACTCAGTTACTCCTGATTACACAAGTGCTAACTTTTTCCTCCATCTTTAGTGCCAGACTAGGGTGTAATTACCCCAGGTTCACACCATTACAGTGACCGCTGTACAGATTCTATTGGCGGAGACTGCAACAGCGCAGTCTATGGAGGAACAGCGTAGCACTGACAGCGTTTAACTGCACATGTGCGGATGCCAGAGCTGGCTGTCAGTTGTACCCTGTAATAATGGAGAGTGCTGATAGTGCATTAAAATCCAGGCCATTGTCTATCGATGTTCAAAAGACATTTGGTTCGGTGCGAATCGGCAGCTTGCCAAGAAAATGTTGGCACATAGGATTAAATGAAGTATGGCACCATGTTGTGACTACCACTGTTAACAAAATATGGTCGAGTGTGGTCAGTGCTTCGATGCTGAGGATGTTGGCCTGATTGAGGACATTAATGTTGATGCGTCTGTCCTCCCAGGGGATTTGCAGAATCTTGCGGAGACATCGCTGGTGATATTTCTCCAGCGATTTGAGGAGTCTAATGTATATGGTCCACGTCTCTGAGCCATACAGGAGCGCGGGTATTACTACAGCCCTGTAGACCATGAGCTTGGTGCCAGATTTGAGGGCTTGGCCTTTGAACACTCTTTTCCTCAGGTGGCCGAAGGCTGCGCTGGCGCACTGGAGGTGGTGTTGAACCTCGTTGTCAATGTCTGCCCTTGCTGATCCCCAGCACTGAAGCACTGACCACATTTGACCAGCTCCGTTGGGTGGGCCATATTGTTCACATGCCCGACATGAGACTCCCAAAGCAAGCGCTCTACTCGGAACTCCTACACGGCAAGTGAGCCTCAGGTATGCAGAGGAAATGTTTCAAGGACACTCTCAAAGCCTCCTTGATAAAGTGCAACATCCCCACCGACACCTGGGAGTCCCTGGCCAAAGACCGCCCAAAGTGGAGGAAGAACATCCAGGAGGACGCTGAGCACCTCGAGTCTTGTCGCCGAGAGCATGCAGAAAGCAAGCGCAGACAGTGAAAGGAGCGTGCGGCAAACCAGTCCCACCCTCCCCTTCCTTCTGTTGTGTATGCATGCCTGTTCACTGTGTGATGTCTGTAACACTGTATGCAACATTGAATGTACCCTTGTACTGTACACACCTTACCGGTACACTAGAGGGTGCTGTTGCTGGAGACCCAGGGGTTGCCCAGTATAAAAAGGTAACCCAGTATAAAAAGGAACACACAGCTTGTTGTCAGCACTCAGGAGCTGCTAATAAAGGACTGCAGGTCTACACAGTTTAAGCACCATACCCTGCCTCGTGGAGTAATTACTAAAAGTGCCTACATACACTACAACTGGCGACGGGAATACGAGGTCACGAACTACACGCTCAACATGTCGAACCTCAGCAACTTTCAGCATTTTACAGAGGGGGAAGATTGGGATGCTTTTGTGGAAAGATTGGAACACTTCTTTATAGCCAACAACCTGGACGGAGACACACCGGCCACACTACCGAACAAACGCAGGGCCATCCTGCTTAGCAGTTGTGGGCCCACCATCTATGGTCTCGTTAGGGACTTACTAGCCCCGGAGAAGACAACCACCAAGAGCTATGAGCAACTTGTAACAATCATACAGGAACAACTAAAACCGAAAGAAAGCATCCTCACAGCCAGGCACCGGTTCTACACTTACCGGCGACCTGAGGGCCAAGAAATTGCCAAGTATGCTGCACACTTAAGAAGACTAGCTGCACCGTGCGATTTTGGTGACCACCTTAATGAAGCACTAAGGGACATATTTGCCATCGGAATCGGCCACGAAGGCCTTCTACACAAATTGCTATCGGCTGACATCACGGTCACCCTGCAGAAAGCAATTCAAGTGAGCTAGGCCTATATGGTTTCGACCAGCGACTCCAGGCGAATACTGAGCCAGGACTCTAAACCGGCGAGCGCAGTGCACCGCATGGACACTTCTAAAGGCAGAAATGCTGCCCCGAGTCCCACAACCCTGAGTCCGCCACATGGGGAAAACCGGATGGCTCCGTGCTGGCACTGTGGAGGAAACCACAGGACCCACCAGTACCGCTACAAAGACTATGCATGCAAAGGCTGCAAAGAAAAAGAGCACCTTCAGAGAATGTGCAGAAAAGGCTGTACTCACCGCGTCTCTGATGAGTTGGCTAATCACCGGGGCTCCGACACAGATGAAGATGTAGCTGCTCTAACCCTGGGAGAGGAGTATGGAATCTTTACTTGCTCCACCGGAAGTTCTCCGTGGATGATGGAAGTGGACATCGACGGGGTCCCAGTCTCCATGGAGATCGACACAGGCGCGAGCCAGTCTGTGATGCGCCAAAAGACCTTTGAAAAAATTTGGATAGATCCTGCCACTCGACCAAAACTGTCTCCTGTCCAGGCAAAGCTGATCACCTATACCAAAGGTAACATAGAAACATGGAAACATAGAAAATAGGTGCAGGAGTAGGCCATTCGGCCCTTCTAGCCTGCACCGCCATTCAATGAGTTCATGGCTGAACATGCAACTTCAGTACCCCATTCCTGCTTTCTCGCCATACCCCTTGATCCCCCTAGTAGTAAGGACTTCATCTAACTCCTTTTTGAATATATTTAGTGAATTGGCCTCAACAACTTTCTGTGGTAGAGAATTCCACAGGTTCACCACTCTCTGGGTGAAGAGGTTTCTCCTCATCTCGGTCCTAAATGGCTTACCCCTTATCCTTAGACTGTGACCCCTGGTTCTGGACTTCCCCAACATTGGGAACATTCTTCCTGCATCTAACCTGTCTGAACCCATCAGAATTTTAAACATTTCTATGAGGTCCCCTCTCATTCTTCTGAACTCCAGTGAATACAATCCCAGTTGATCCAGTCTTTCTTGATAGGTCAGTCCCGCCATCCCGGGAATCAGTCTGGTGAACCTTCGCTATACTCCCTCAATAGCAAGAATGTCCTTCCTCAAGTTAGGAGACCAAAACTGTACATAATACTCCAGGTGTGGCCTCTCCAAGGCCCTGTATAACTGTAGTAACACCTCCCTGCCCCTGTACTCAAATCCCCTCGCTACGAAGGCCAACATGCCATTTGCTTTCTTAACCGCCTGCTGTACCTGCATGCCAACCTTCAATGACTGATGTACCATGACACCCAGGTCTCATTGCACCTCCCCTTTTCCTAATCTGTCACCATTCAGATAATAGTCTGTCTCTCTGTTTTTACCACCAAAGTGGATAACCTCACATTTATCCACATTATACTTCATCTGCCATGCATTTGCCCACTCACCTAACCTATCCAAGTCACTCTGCAGCCTCATAGCATCCTCCTCGCAGCTCACACTGCCACCCAACTTAGTGTCATCCGCAAATTTGGAGATACTACATTTAATCCCCTCGTCTAAATCATTAATGTACAGTGTAAACAGCTGGGGCCCCAGCACAGAACCTTGCGGTACCCCACTAGTCACTGCCTGCCATTCTGAAAAGTACCCATTTACTCCTACTCTTTGCTTCCTGTCTGACAACCAGTTCTCAATCCATGTCAGCACACTACCCCCAATCCCATGTCCTTTAACTTTGCACATTAATCTCTTGTGGTAAAATCCACAATCGTTGGCAGTGTAGACATCCAGGTCTCCCAGGGCGGCGTGTTTTACAAACCCCCCCCTGTGGATTGTAGCCGGCAACGATCCCACGCTGCTGGGCAAGAATTGGATGAACTGGGTCCACATCAGGTGAAGTGGTGCTGTGGAAGAAAAGAGCTCCACAGCCTGCCTGCAACAAGATCACAAAATGGCTGCAGCACCACAAGCATGTGGAAGAAAAGAGCACCAGAAAATGGCTGCTGCACACCAAGCAGCAGACCTGTGTTCAAAATGGCCTCCTCCATGCCATGAGTCAACATGGAAGAGCATCATGTGACATTGAGTGGCCAATCGGATTTGAAAGCTCCCTTAAAGGAGACTGGTAACCAAAAACATTTAAAGGGGAGGTTCCAATTATTTGAGTACATGGACTTTAAAGCTAAAGATGCAATTAAAGGATGCAAGTATGAAAATGTATGCAATGTAACCATGAATTGTGATGCTGGTTTAACGAATGTGACTAATGAGATGAATGCAGGTGTCAGTAAGGTTAAGAACAAGTTTATTATGCTTAACAATAATGATAGAGATTGTGAAATGCCTAATGTAACCATGTCTGTTGAAACCAGGACACCCAAAAGTGATGCAAGTGCTAGAATGCATAATGCAGGCTCGGCTATGTGTGATCAGAGTCAAGGTGTCATGTATACCAGTAGGACACTGCCAAAGGACATTGGGTCCTACAGGGACCATGCTGATGCCAATGGAATCCTCCTGTGGGAGACCCCCAGGTCCAGCAGGCTACCTGACTATGTAGCCTGGACCTTTGGAATGAATGTGATGCCCCTTGCAGGACACACACACAGGCAGTGGGAGCAGACCCACTACAGGGACAGTGGTCAATGGGCAGCCCAGCACCACCAATGGCAACCAGCACAGACCAGCCCTACAGCCCCTGGCCACCAGGGCCAACACCAGAAGCATGAGGCCAATACCCTCCAGCTTCCCTGGCAAACCCTGGGATGACCTGACCCTCATCCCCATTGGTGGACAAGGAACCCACCCAGTCTTGTGGCCCTGCCCACCACCCCACAACTACCCACATCACAGTGTATACACACCACCCACTGCTGCCGTGGCTACCTCCCCGAGGGATCCCACAACAGTGACACCCACTTGGTTTGTGTGTGAGGGAGGGGAAACGTACAAGGCCAGCCTCAAGCACAGGGGTCACACCTGGCAACCACATAACCCTCACCACAACCTCCCATAGCCCACCACTGATCACCTCCCCTGGTCATGACAATAAGGATATGAAAAATGCTCAGAGGGGTGTATTGTTGTGTAGGCATGCCTGTTTACTGTGGGATGTCTGTAACACTGTCATGAAACATTGAATGTACCCTTGTACTGTACACACCTTACCGGTACACTAGAGGGTGCTGTTGCTGGAGACCCAGGGGTTGCCTGCACACGGCAGGTAACCCAGTATAAAAGGGAACTCACAGCTTGTTGTCAGCACTCAGGAGCTGCTAATAAAAGATTGCAGGTCTGCACAGTTTAAGTCCCATACCCTGCCTCATGGAGTCATTACTAAAGGTGCCTACATACACCACACCTTCAATGACTGTCTGTCCCACCTGTGACAGACTGTAATTCCCGTATTGGACTGTTCAGTCACCTGAGAACTCACTTTTAGAGTGGAAGCAAGTCTTCCTCGATTCCGAGGGACTGCCTATGATGATGATCACAAAATATATACATAGATGGTCTGTATTTGGATATAGGGCGCATAATATCAACATTTTCAATAAAAATACAGAGCACATTTAACTGTTGAATGGACTGTAATTGACTTCAGGAGAACATAGATGAGTAGAATGGGCAAATAGATATCAGAAGCAAAATGTAGAGAAATGTGAGGTGATACGTGTTCGAAGGAAGAATAAGGAAAGGCTGTATACACTAAATAGGAAAATGGTAAAAGGGATAGAAGAGCAGAGCGACTTCTGATTTCAGATACACAAAAAATGAACAGTGGGAGTACAAGTTTTTAAGGTTGTTCCAAAACTCAGACGGGGCCCTCGGATTGTATGGGAGTGCTGTGAGGCAAGGCTTGGGCGCTCAAGTTGGCATCAGTTCTCTAGGGGCTCTGCTGGGGTTCCCTGGAATTATGGTAAGAGATCATGAGAAGTTCCATGGAATTTCAGGGCCATTGTGTCCAGTATTGGATGCCTTATTTTAGGAAGGATGTCAAGGCCTTGGAAAGGATGCACTGGATGTCCACAATAATGGTTGGTGGTTCTTCATTTTCTAGAGAATAGTGGATCTGTGGGACAAGTTGCTGGCTTGTGCAGTGAGTCCTGATTCACTCTGTACCTTCAAAAGAGAGCTGGACCGCTTCCTGGCTGGGGTGGGGATCATATCGTGCAAGAGGTAGGTACCAAATAATGGTCAATGTTTCGATTGCTTAGAGTTGCAGTACTCCAGCTGCGGCCTAGTCAGTGTTTTATACAGTTCAAGCATAACCTCCCTGCTCTTGTATTCTATGCCTCGGCTGATAAAGGCAAGTATTCCGTATGCCTTCTTAACCATCTTATCTATCTGGCCTGCTACCTTCAGGGATCTGTGGACCTGCACTCCAAGGTCCCATTGATCTTCTACACTTCTCAGTGTCCTACCATTTAATGTGTATCCCCTTGCCTTGTTAGACCTCCCCAAATGCATTACCTCACACTTCTCCGGATTGAATCCCATTTGCCACTGTTCTGCCCACCTGACCAGTTCATTGATATATTCCTGCAGTCCACAGCTTTCTTCTTCATTATCAAACACATCGTCGATTTTAGTATCATCCAGAAACTTCCGAATCATACCCCCTACATTCAAGTCTAAATCATTGATGTATACCACAAAAAGCAAGGGACCCAGCACTGATCCCTGTGGAACCCCACTGGAAACATCCTTCCAGTCACAAAAACACCCATCAACCATTACCCTTTGCTTCCTGCCTCTGAGCCAATTTTGGATCCAACTTGCCACTTTGCCCTGGATCCCATGGGCTTTTACTTCCGTGACCAGTCTGCCATGTGGGACCCTATCAAAAGCTTTGCTAAAATCCATATACACTACATCATACACACTGCCCTCATCGACCTTGTTACCTCCGCAAAAAATTCAATCAGGTTAGACAGACATGGCCTTCCCTTAACCAATCCATGCTGACTGTTCTTGATTAATCTGTGTCCCTCAGAATTTTCTCCAATAATTTTCCCACCACTGAGGTTAAGCTGACCAGCTTGTAATTACTCGGTCTATCCCTTTCTCCCTTTGTAAACAAAGGTGCCACATTAGCAGTCCTCCAGTCTTCCAGCACCACACCTGTAGCCAGAAAGGAAAATGATGATCAAAGCCTCTGCTATTTCCTCTTTTGCTTCTCTTAACAGCCTGGCCTGGAGAATTATTCATTTTCAAAGCTGCTAACCCCCTTAATACTTCCTCTGTTTATTTCATCTAATATTTCACACTCCTATTCCCTGATCGCAATGTCTGCATCGCCCCTCTCGCCGTATATTAGGCGATTTAACAAGATGATACCAGGGATGAAGGGCTTAAGTTATGCAGAGAAACTGGGACTCTTTTCATTAGAGGAGCAAAGGTTAGGAGGAGATATGTTAGAGATGCCAACAATTCTGAGGTCATTGTCATTATGAAGTGAGTTGTGACATTAACCAACGGTATCTGACTGCGGCAAGCTAAATGCATTGATTATTGCAATGAGTTTAACAGACAAGCCTTCTTATTTGCATTCTCATGAAATGGAATTTGTTGGAGAATACGTTCCACTAAACACCAGCACAAAAATCCTTGAATATCCTGGAATCACATGGAATAAAAAATGGAATTTGACTGATTCAGCCATCATAAACCAGGTGGCCTAATTATAAACGGAAGGTGCCGTGAAATTCAATCTCCCAAACAGCAGTAAAAGTCTTGGATCCCAGGTAATAAAAATGGTATTTCATTTACTCAATCATTGTAATCAGTGGCTGTAGTTATAAAAACCACGCTACTCTCTAACCTTCTCAGGCTTCACGATGACATACAAGCTGTGATCCTGACTAACGGATCCACCACAGACCCAATACAATTGCAGACTGGGGTCAAGCAAGGCTGTGTCACCACACCAACGCTCTTCTCAATCTTTCTCACTGCAATGCTTCATCTCACCTCCAGCAAGCTCCCCGCTGGAGTGGAGCTAATTGTTAAGCCTCCATTGCCTCCAGTTGAGTACCAAGGTTGTCCCAACCTCTGTCATTGAATTACAGAATGCAGATGGCGCTTGCGTTTGTGCACACTCAGAGGCCGAACGCCAAACCATCGTTGACACCTTCATGAAACGTACGAGAGTCTGGGCCTTACATTAAACATCCGTAAGACAAAGGTCCTCTACCAACCTGCCCCCGCCACACAGTACTGCTCCCCGATTATCAAGATCCACGACAAGACCTTGGACAGCGTGGATCACATCCTATACCTTGGGAGCTTACTGTCAGCAAGGACACCGCCTTCAGTGTCCCAGCGCAGCCTTCGGTCGCCTGAGGAAAAGAGTTTTCGAAGACCAAGATCTCAATCCTGGCACCGAGCTCATGGTCTACAGAGCAGTAGTGATACCCTCCCTCCTATATGCTTCAGAGACATGGACTATGTACAGCGGGCACCTCAAAGCACTGGAGAAGTACCACCAACGTTATGTCTTTAATACCCTTATGAATGACTCCACAAGGTCTAGTATTGTACTTGAGCTGTTGTGACCTTAGTCCCATTTATTGTAACTCCAGAGTGAGGCACAAGCATAGTGGGCAGTCTTTTATACTGGGCCCTGCACACCTGGGCTCTGGTAGCACACCTTATGTGACTATACAGTTAGTAAACATGGTCTACATACATGACATCACTTCCCCCCAAGTCTTTAATGCAAATTGACTCGTACATTGACGGTGACCTGGGCTTTGCTCTTCCTGGTTGTCCATTGGAGGGTTGCTTCTAGCTTGGATGGATTGGTAGTGAGATTTGTTGCCAGTGGTGGTCACCGTGGTTTCTGGTTGTGAGTCCATGACTACTCCATTCTCCCCCACACACAGAGATCAGGCTGATGGCCCGTTACAGGCAAGTTGCATTCAAGTTCATCACATGGGTTTTACATTTACATCTTGGTACATTTGTTGGGTGGATTACAGTTGCGTTTCTTTTTGTGTGGTACATTTACATGATCAGTACAGGTATATCAGTGCAGGTACACAAGGACAGTCTAGTTCCAGCATGGCCGGATGAGATCCGGGTCGTCTGGTGGCGGTGCAGTGCCCCATGCTAGTGGGTCTGTGGGCAAGGTGAGCTCATTTTGCTCGAGTTGCCGGAGCTCAAGGCTCTTGCCGTTACTCCTAGTGTCGGGCAGGCCCAAAGACAGCTGATGTGTCTGTGGCCTCCCTGTCCTTTTCGCTTGCACAGTGTCGCTCTGCTCCCTGGGAAGCCGTCTGAGCGAGTGAGCGTTTCGTCTAAATGACGGTGGAGCTGTCTCGTCTTGTCTAGCAGTTCGCAGGGGACTGGTGACTCGCTTTCCTTGAGGGCACCGTTGTGAGCACTCTCTAGTTTGGGATCCTGGCTGGTCCAGGTCCTGTTCGGAGGAGCCGTTGCGGGTGACCATTCGCCCTTGGGCATTGCTGTGGTGGTGAGTGGGTTTGTGGGCTGAGCCTTTTCCACCCGGTGATGGGCGACAGTAGCCGACTGTGAGCATAGGCGCAGTTTACTGTTTTTGGCCCGTGGCGGTTCATGCCATCGGGTGCCGGCAATGTTAAACCGATCTGAGGCAGGGTATCGCTACCGGTGCCTCTGCTCTCCGGGGATCGTTTACTCTGCAGCTTGTCTACTTCTGTCAGCTATGGGGCAACTTCATGATACATCGTTCTGGTTCCGGGAACACAGGCTACAGCATTGGGTAGCCCACTGGACCTGTATACGACTGTTAGGTGTTCGCCCGCTACATTGGCTGATTGCAATTTGCACCCGACATCGCTCAACAACATTTTGCTCGTTACAGCTGGACTTTTACATTGGTTACCAATTTCAAGCAGTTCATTCAAAAATGGCGGGTTGCTGGCCTCCTTTAAAATGGCCTTACTACTTTTACCCCAATCGTCTTCCTTGCGTGGAACCACGTGTCGTTGATCCATTAGCGCTGCACCTCGTGGTTGGACGCCATCTTTTCCCTGTCCATGGTGTCGACTGCCGTGATCTTCTTTCCCAGGGATTCTGCCACTGAAGCTGGGAAGGCGCGCTCGGATCCAATCTTCCTCCCCAGGAGTCCTGCCATGGAAGGTGCGTTCAGGTCATCTCGGCCGGATCATCGCCACGCAGTGATGAGCGGTCTGTGCCTCGGGGGCTGTGCGGATTTGCTCTCTGGTGCCTGGTCCAACCGACGGTGGGGGCTTGCTCTGCCTCGAAGCACGGGGGACATCGATCGCTGGAGGGATGAAGTCTTCCCAGTTCCAATGAACCTTCCCCATCCATCTTCTTCCAAGTAGTGTTGGTCCATCACCTGAAACAATCCACAATGGTAAATTGTGCACCGCGCCATCATGGGATACACTTACATCCGCACTACCAACAACTGATATCAGTTCCTTGGTGTAGGTGCACAGCTTTGCCTGAACCGGGACCAGCTGGGTCGTTCAGCTTGATCGTTCCATAACCTCTCAAAGGCTTCCTGGCTCATTACTGACTGACTCGCCCCCGTGTCCACTTCCATGAAGACTGGAACATCATTTATCTCGACTTCCATTATGACTGGAAGACAATCTGTGGTGCCGGTATATACTCCATACACTTCGTCCTGGGACTGAGCTGCCTCTCTAGCCATCTCCTCGTAATCCGCACTGGATTCACAGCCATCTGCTGACTCCTCTTCCACGTGGTGAGTCATAGCTCTTTTGCATATTCGCTGGAGGTGGCCCTTTGTGCTGCAGTCTTTGCACACATAGGCCCCAAGTTTCCACATGATTTGCTCCTGATATTTAGGAGCAACTGATGGAGAACGGACTATCTTAGAAATTGCAATTCTCCACATTTTTATTTCTGCCGTTCTAGTCAGTTAGAACAGTTTCACTTTGGAACAGAATTTTTTCTTCAAAAGGGGGCGCGTCCGGCCACTGACGCCTGATTTCAAAGTTTCCACAGTGAAAACGTACTCCAAACTAACTTAGAATGGAGCAAGTGAAGATTTTTGTAGTCCTGAAAAAACCTTGTCTACACATTAAAAAATCAGGCGCAGGTTACAAATTAGGCGTCCGGAACGAGGTGGGGGGGGGGAGGGGAGGGAAGGGAAGTCATTAAATTCTACAATAAATCCTTATTTATACTGATACAAATATTATACAAATAAATCCAACTTGAATAAAAATTTATAAGCAAAGAAAAGATTAAATAAACCATCTTCCGACCTGTATGAAAGTGCTTCAGGCAGGGAGAATGCTGCAGGAAGCCTCACAAGTTGAGGCAGCCGTTCCCGACGGCAGGGGGGGCTGAGGGAGTGAGGGCCCGACCGACCGCAGTGGGCGGGGGGAGGCAGGGAGGAGGCAGCCGTTCCCGACAGCGGGCGGGGGTCGGGGTGGGAGGGAGTGTAGCAAAAATGTAACATCCCCACTGACTCTTGGGAATCCCTGGCCCAAAACCGCTCAAAGTGGAGGAGAAGCGTCCGGGAAGGCACCGAACACCTCGAGCCTCTTCGCCGGGAGCACGCGGGAGTCAAGTACAAACAGCGTAAGGAGTGTATGACAAGCCAAGCACCCCACCCACCCGTCCCTCCGACCACCGTCTGCCCCAGACACCGCCTGTGACAGAGACTGTAGGTCCTGCATTGGACTCATCAGTCACCCGAGAACTCGGAGTTAGTGTGGAAGCAAGTCATCCTCGACTCCGGGGGACTGCCTCAGGAGAAGAGGAAGAAGCTGCTATCGAACCTTCTCAGGAGCGTGAGACAATACAAGCCTTTTATATTTACTTATTTTCTGCCTGGTCTCTTCCTAGTGCTACATTCTAGTTGCTGGGCTGGTGAGGTGAGCTAAGCCTGGAGAGGTAAGCTGGGCCTGGAGAGCTTGGAGAGATGAGCTAGGCTTGGAGCAGTGAGCTGAACCTGGAGAGGTGAGCTGGGCCTGGAAAGGTGAGCTGGGCTGGAGAGGTGAGCTAGGCCTGGAGAGGTAAGCTGGGCCTGGAAAGGTGAGCTGGGCCTGGAAAGGTGAGCTGGGCTGGAGAGGTGAGCTAGGCCTGGAGAGGTAAGCTGGGCCTGGAGAGCTTGGAGAGATGAGCTAGGCTTGGAGCAGTGAGCTGAACCTGGAGAGGTGAGCTGGGCCTGGAGAGGTGAGCTGGGCCTGGAAAGATGAGCTGGGCTAGAGAGGTGAGCTAGGCCTGGAGAGGTGAGTTGGGCCTGGAGAGGTGAGCTACGCCTGGAGAGTTGCGCTAGGCCTGGAGAGGTGAGCTGGGCCAGGCCTGGAGAGGTGAGCTAGGCCTGGAGAGGTGAGCTAGGCCTGGAGAGGTGCGCTAGGCCTGGAGAGGTGAGCTAGGCCTGGAGAGGTGAGCTAGGCCTGGAGAGGTGAGCTGGGCCTGGAGAGGTGCGCTAGACCTGGAGAGGTGAGCTGGGCCAGGAGAGATGAGCTAGGCCTGGAGAGGTGAGCTGGGCCTGGAGAGGTGAGCTAGGCCTGGAGAGGTGCGCTAGGCCTGGAGAGGTGAGCTAGGCCTGGAGAGGTGAGCTGGACCTGGAGAGGTGCGCTAGGCCTGAAGAGCTGGGCTGGGCCTGGAGAGGTGAGCTGGGCTGGAGAGGTGAGCTGGGCCGGGCCTGGAGAGGTGAGCTGGGGCTGGTGATGAGCTGGGCCTGGAGAGGTGAACTGGGCTGGATTGGAGAGGTGAGCTGGGCTTGAGGTGAGTCTGTTGCCAGGACCCGGTGAATACTGTGGTGTCCTTACACCTTACTATAGAATCACACGAGGCATGTATTGCAGACAAGGTCACTATGTGACCTGAATCTTCATTCCCAGGACCAAGAAGTGCTGACCCTGCGTGGGACCTCCCTTTATATACCTGGATGACCAGGTGAGGAGTGTCTCCCACAAGTTCACCCCCTGTGGTCAAGGTGTGCATTACTCAGGTGTATACAGTGTACAGTGCTGTTACATAAGGGTTACAGTTATGTGAAGGTTACAAACATGACATCACCTCCCCCCAACGTCTTTGGGTCAAAGATTGAGTCTTTCAGGCGGTCGATGCTCTCTCGTGGAGCGCCGCAGTTGGGGCTCTGGTGGTTGTGCCTTGGCATGCATTTCTGTCGCCTGAGGTGATTCCAGCCTATCCGGGCTGGCCGCAGGGACTGTGCATGCTGCTGAATGTTCTTGTTGCTCATTCACTGGCGGTGGTGTGAGTGACATCTCATGATCTTCCTCAGTGTCCATGCTCAACCTTTTCTTTACTTGGTCCAGATGTTTGCGGCATATCTGCCCATTGTTAAGTCTGACCACTATGACCCTATTCCCCTCTTTGCCAATTACAGTGCCCTCAAGCCACTTGGGTCCCAAAGCATGATTGAGGACGAATACAGGGTCGTCAATTTCTATGCATCTCCCCACTGAGTTGCGATCATGACACTCGATTTGGGACTGGCGCTTGCCCTCAACAATGTCTGACAGGGCTGGATGAATGAGGGACAGCCGCGTTTTAAGTGTGCGTTTCATGAGTAGTTCCGTGGGTGGGACTCCCGTGAGTGAATGCGGGCGGCACCTATAGGCCAGCGGGAGGCACGATAGGCGGTACTGAAGAGAGGGTCCTTGAATCCGGAGCATGCCCTGTTTTATGATTTGTACCGCACGTTCCGCCTGGCCATTGAAAGCCGGCTTGAACGGTGCTATACTGACGTGTTTGATACCATTACCCGACATAAACTCCTGGAATTCATAGCTAGTGAAACATGGGCCATTATCGCTAACCAGGATGTCCGGCAAGCCGTGGGTCGCAAAGACCAAACGCAGACTCTCCACTGTGGTGAATGTCGTGCATGAATTCAATACGATGCACTCGATCCATTTCGAGTACGCATTGACAATGATCAGGAACATTTTCCCCATGAACGGGCCCGTGTAGTCTACGTGAATGCGTGACCATGGCCTGGTAGGCCAGGGCCACGGGCTGAGTGGGGCCTCCCTGGGGACATTTCCCAGCTGGGCACATGTCGTGCATCTGCGAACCCAGTGTTCCAGGTCTGAGTCAATTCCCGGCCACCATACATGTGACCCGGCAATGGCCTTCATTAGCACAATGCCAAGGTGCTCCCTGATGAATACTTGCCTTCCTTTCTGGGGCATGACTACCCAGATGCCCCATAGCTGGCAGTCGGCTTGGATGGAGAGCTCGTCCATCCGTCTGTGAAACGGCCTGACCTCCTCGGGACATGCTCTGTGTGCGGGCGCCCAATCCCCAGTCAGTTCACATTTCTTTATCAGGGATAGGAGGGGATCTCTGTTGGTCCAGAGTTTGATCTGACGGGCTGTGATGGGGGAGCCTGCGGTGTCGAAAGCCTCAACAGCCATGACCATCTCAGCGCTTTGCTCCGACGCCCCCTCAGTGGTGGCCAGTGGGAGCCTGCTGAGTGCATCAGCGCAATTTTCGGTGCCTGGCCGGTGCCGTATGGTGTAGTCATACGCAGCCAGCGTGAGGGCCCATCGCTGTATGCGAGCTGACGCATTGGCATTGACAGCTTTGCTGTCTGACAACAGGGATGTTAACGGTTTGTGGTTCATTTCTAACTTAAACCTTCTGCCGAAAAGGTACTGGTGCATCTTTTTCACTCCGTAGACACATGCGAGTGCTTCCTTTTCAACCATCCCATATCCCCGTTCTGCCTGGGAGAGTGACCTGGAGACATAAGCCACAGGTTGGAGTTGGCCCTCATCATTACTCTGCTGCAACACATACCCAACCCCATAGGATGATGCATCACATGCTAAAACCAGTTTCTTACAGGGATTGTACAAGGTCAACAGCTTGTTAGAACAAAGCAGGTTCCGCGCCCGATTGAAAGCTCGCTCTTGACAGTCCCCCCAAAACCATTCACAACCCTTACACAGGAGCACGTGTAGCGGCTCCAACAATGTGCTTAAGTTCGGGAGAAAGTTCCCGAAATAGTTCAATAGTCTCAGAAATGACCGCAACTCCGATGTGTTGCCGGGCCTGGGCACACGACGGATCGCCTCCTTTTTGGATTCGGTAGGCCAGATCCCGTCTGCGGCAACCCTCTTGCCCAAAAACTCAACCTCTGGGGCCAAAAACACACACTTGGACTTCTTTAGTCGCAAGCCTACTCGGTCCAGTTGGCGTAGCACCTCCTCCAGGTTGTGGAGGTGTTCCTCGGTGTCTCGACCCGTGATTAGGATGTCATCTTGGAATACGATTGTTCCAGGGATGGATTTAAGCAAGCTTTCCATGTTCCTCTGGAAGATAGCAGCCGCTGAACAAATGCCAAACGGACACCTATTGTAAACGAATAGCCCCTTGTGTGTCGTGATGGTGGTCAGTAGCTTGGATTCTTCAGCCAGTTCCTGAGTCATGTAGGCTGAAGTGAAATCCAACTTGGTGAACAGCTTGCCACCTGCCAGTGTGACAAAAAGATCCTCCGCTCTCGGGAGCGGGTATTGGTCCTGTAGTGACACTCGGTTGATGGTGGCTTTGTAGTCACCACAAATCTTGACCGAGCCACCTGCTTTAAGGACAGGAACGATGGGACTTACCCAGTCACTGAATTCAACAGGTGAAATTATGCCCTCTCTTAGCAGCCTGTCCAACTCACTCTCAATTCTCTCAAGCATCACGTACGGCACGGTTCTGGCTTTGTGGTGCACTGGTTTGGCGTCCGGGGTGATGCGTATCACTATTTTCGTGCCCTTAAAGGTCCCGACACCTGGTTGAAAAAGTGGCTCGAATTTCTGTAGGACCTGTGAGCATGAACTTCGCTCCACAGATGAAATGGTGTGCGCATCCCCCCATTTCCAGTTCATCTCGGCTAACTAGCTCCTCCCCAAGAGCACGGGACCATTCCCCGGGATAATCCAGAGTGGCAGCTGGTTCTCCGATCCATTGTGTGTGACCACCAAGTTTGCACTGCCGAGTACTGGGATGATCTCTCTGGTGTACGTCCGTAGCTGCGTATCAATGTGTTCCAGTTTGGGCCTGTTAGCTTTGAGTGTTGGGCACTCATAAGTGACTGGCTGGCTCCTGAGTCCAGCTCCATGCGTACCGGGATGCCATTTGATAGAACTTTCATCATCATAGGTGGCGTTTTGGTATACGAGTTGTGGACGTCTGCCACATAAACCCGCTGGACTTCAACGTCCATAGTTTTGCTCCAAGCATCACCCTACCTTGCAGACTCCTCGTCTGGTTCCTCTGCCTCATAAACTAGCCTCGCTACGGGCTTTCTGCACATTCTGGCCAGGTGTCCACTGAAGTTACAATTATTACAGGTAAATTGTTGAAACCTACAGGTTCTCGCAGCATGTCTGCCACCGCACCTCCATCATGAGCTGAGATTGTTGTGAACAAAGGAACTGTTAACAGGCATTCCTCTCTGATTGTCTCTTTGATTACTCCTGAGCACTCTGTTGCTGAGTGTCAATGGTCCCATCCCGGGACGCATTGTCCCTTGTGATGGCATGAATTGCTGATTCCCCCCGCCATTGTCTCTGTTGCTGGCCCACCCTAGAGCCTGTTGCTGCCTGGGCGGTGTCGAATTGCCCTTGCCTACCCTAACCCTAAACGCAGAGTCACGTTTACAATGTTAACTCCCTGGTCCATTGCCATGTTGGAACCAGGGCTGAACGTGTAAATTATCTTGGTCTCCTCTTCCCCTGCCATGAAGGTCTGAACTGTCAACATTGCCTTTTCCAAAGTCAAGTCCTTGGTCTCAATAAGCTTCCTGAAAATCCCGGCATGACCCATGCCCTCAATGAAGAAATCCCTTAACATCTCCCCCCTGCAGGCGTCTGTGAAGTTACAGAGGCTGGCCAAACACCGAAGGTCTGCAACAAAGTCCGATATGCATTGTCCCTCCCGACGCCAGTGTGTGTAGAACCGGTGCCGGGCCATGTGTATACTGCTCGCCGGTTTGAGGTGCTCACCGATCAGAGTGCTGAGCTCTTCAAAGGACTTGTCCGCTGGCTTCTCGGGTGCGAGCAGGTCTTTCATCAGCGCGTACGTCTTAGATCCACAGCTGGTCAGTAGATATGCCCTCCGCTTGCCAGCCGCTTCCTCTCCCAGCCAGTCCTTCGTGACAAAGCTCTGCTGGAGCCTCTCAACGAATTCGTCCCAGTCCTCACCAACACAGTACCATTCCTTTGTGCTACCGGTGGCCATCCTCGTGGGTAGTTGATTCCCATTTCTTGTCGCCAAATGTGGTGTCCTTACACCTTTCTATAGAATCACACGAGGCATGTATTGCAGACAAGGTCACTACGTGACCTGAACCTTTATTCCCAGGACCAAGAAGTGCTGACCCTGCGTGGGACCTCCCTTTATATACCTGGGTGACCAGGTGAGGAGTGTCTCCCACAAGTTCACTCCCTGTGGTCAAGGTGTGCATTACTCAGGTGTATACAGTGTACAGTGTTGTTACATAAAGGTTACAGTTATGTGAAGGTTACAAACATGACAAATACCATTATGTAACAGCGCTGCTAGTGGAAGTATGAGCGCTCACCTTCCTCCAGTTCTCGTTGCCGAGGAATGGTCTTCCCCACTGTGGGGGGCCTCCCACTGGTTGTCTCGCTGAGGTCAGGATTTACTGCATGGGGAATTGTGTGTACAAACCTGAGTGCTGCTGTTCTACACCACAACGCGCTGGCACACCAAATCGCTGAGCTGCTGCATATCTTGATATGGAGCCTATAAATAGTCTTAAGTCAGCAATGCAGACCACATAACACCATCAGCAACACAACTGGGTTCTGATAAGTTAGAATATTGTGTTTGAGGTGACATAAAACAAAGTAAATTTGAAAGAAATAGTCACAAATGCTGTGCTTACACGAGCATAAATCTGTGAATCTTTTGTTTGCTGCATAAAGTTAATGTTAGAGACGTGTGATGGGCAATAAACCTCATGGGCTGAAGTGGATTACACCAAAAATCTAAGCTATTCTTGAGTGGCAATCCATGTTTGCATTCCAATGTGCAAAGCCATGGAATGGGACAATGCCACACTTGATGTGTTTGTGATCTCAGTCATGGGTCAGCGGTGAGGGCGAGGGTCAGTCTCAGTCATGGGTCAGGGGTGAGGGCAAAGGTCAGTCTCAGCCATGGGCCAGGGGCGAGGGCGAAGGTCAGTCTCAGTCATGGGTCGGGGTGAGGGCGAGGGTCAGTCTCAGTCATAGGTCAGGGGTGAGGGCAAACGTCAGTCTCAGTCATGGGTCAGGTGTGAGGGCAAAGGTCAGACTCAGCCATGGGCCAGGGGTGACGGCGAGGGCGAAGGTCAGTCTCAGTCATGGGTCAGGGGCGAGGGTCAGTCTCAGTCATAGATCAGGGGTGAGGGCAAAGGTCAGTCTCAGCCATGGGTCAGGGGTGAGGGCGAGGGTCAGTCTCAGTCATAGGTCAGGGGTGAGGGCAAACGTCAGTCTCAGTCATGGGTCAGGGGTGAGGGCAAAGGTCAGTCTCAGCCATGGGTAGGGGCGAGGGCGAGGGCGAAGGTTAGTCTCAGTCATGGGTCAAGGGCGAGGGCGAGGGTGAAGGTCAGTTTCAGCCATGGGTCAAGGGCGAGGGTGAAGGTCAGTCATGGGTCAAGGGCGAGGACGAGGGTCAGTCTCAGCCATGGGTCAAGGGTGAGGGTGAAGGTCAGTCTCAGTCAGGGGTGAGGGTGAGGGTCAGTCATGGGTCAGGGGCGAGGGTGGGGGCAAGGGTCAGTCTCAGAAAATGGGAATAAAAATCATGGGAAAAGTCAAATTAGGGAGCTTCTGTGCTGTCCCGAATAAGCAGCATTGGTGCAAGTCAGAGAGTTGATCTCCTGTCTGCCATTTTCTGCTGGGACTGGGAGACTTTGAGGGAGTCAAATTATGAAAAATAATAAGCTTATTTACAAATAATAGTAATTATGCCATTTCCAGGCAAGTCTTAGTCAGTATATCATTGATATTCCAATCTTTAGACACCCAGTAAATTCAATCTACTGAACATAAGATCATAAACATTAGGAGCAGGAGTCGGCCATTCGGCCCCTCGAGCCTGCTCCACCATTCAATGAGATCACGGCTGATCTTCGACCTCAACTCCACTTTCCCGCCCGATCCCCATATCCCTCGATTCCCCGAGAGTCCAAAAATCTATCGATCTCAGCCTTGAATATACTCAACGACTCAGCATCCACAGCCCTCTGGGGCAGAGAATTCCAAAGATTCACCACCCTCTGAGTGAAGAAATTCCTCCTCATCTCAGTCCTAAATGGCCGACCCCTTATCCTGAGACTGTGAGCCCTGGTTCTAGACTCTCCCGCCAGAAATGTACTTGCATCAGAAATTAGCTTACATTTGATTAAATATACCTGTAATTATGAATTTTCTGACTTTCACCAAATCACAATCAAAATAGATAAAAACCTAATTTATTTCCTAAATCAGATTTTAAAAACCCACTTACTATTTGCTTGTCAGCACTAGCTGATCTACTCATGGGTAGTCTGGGGTCTGGAGCCTGCTAAGTTTGAGCTGTGATTAATCCGATCTTAAGCCTTTTAAGACTTCTGCTTTGCAACTGCCTGTCGGGAGATGGATTAAGTCGGCACATCCGAGGGTCACTGCAGGGTAAAAGTGGCTACCTGTGAATCACTGTCTCCTGCGAGAAAAAACAATAGGAAATGACTGATTTTCTTCCTCTTATTAAAATATTTTTAGACTTTGAAATGTGACAATCAGGAATGGGATGGACATATGCCAGACACTAGATTAGATTACCAAGATATTGAGTTTAGAAGAAGAGAGGGGATTTCATAGAAACATATAAAATTCTGACAGGATTGGACAGGTTAGATGCAGGAAGAATGTTCCCGATGTTGGGGAAGTCCAGAACCAGGGGTCACAGTCTGAGGATAAGGGGTAAGCCATTTAGGACCGAGATGAGGAGAAACTTCTTCACTCAGAGAATTGTGAACCTATGGAATTCTCTACCACAGAAAGTTGTTGAGGCCAGTTCGTTAGATATATTCAAAAGCTTTGCAAAAATCCATATACACTACTTCGTACGCTTTGCCTTCATCGACCCTCCTGGTTACCTCCTCTAAAAGTGTAATCAAGTTAGTCAATTATTGGAAAAAGTCCTGAAGGACAGGATAAATCCATGCTGACTAAGTGAAGATTTATCCTGTCCTTCAGGACTTTTTCCAATAATTTTCCCACCACCGAGGTTAGGCTGACTGGCCTGTAATTTCTCGGTCTATCCCTTTCTCCCTTTTTAAACAAAGGTACAACATTGGCAGTCCTGCAGTCCTCTGGCACCACACCTGAAGCCAGAGAGGACTGGCCAATGATGGTCAGAGCCCCTGCTATTTCCTCTCTTGCTTCACTTAACAGCCTGGGATACATTTCATCCGAGCCTGGGGATTTATCCACTTATAAAGCTGCTAACCCTCTTAATACTTCCTCTCTCACTATATTTATTTCATGTAATATTTCACACTTCTTCTCCCCGATAGTAGTGCCCCTCTCTTTTGTGAAAACACACCAAAGTATTCATTAAGAACCATACCCACATCTTCTGCCTCCACACACAGATTATCCTCATGGTCTCTAATAGGCCCTACCCTTTCTTTAGTTATCCTCTTACTCTTAATATATTTATAAAACATCTTTGGGTTTTCCTTAATTTTACTTGTCAAGGAGTTTTCAAGCTCTCTCTTAGCTTTCCTAATATCCTTTTAATTTCACCCTAGACTCTGTGCTCCTCGAGGGATTCTGCAGTATTTAGCCCTCGGTATCTGTCATGAGCCTCCCTTTTTTTCTTTATCCTACCCTGATGGCCCCAGGGGACTCTAGATTTGTTAGTCCCACCTTTTTCTTTAAGGGCACATACTTGCTCTGAACCCTCAGGATCTCCTCCTTGAATGCCTCCCACTGCTCTGACACTGATTTACCCACAAGTAGCCGTTTCCAGTCCACTTTGGCCAAATCCCATCTCAGCTCAGCAAAACTGGCTTTTCCCCAATTTAGAACTTTTACTCCTGGTCTATCCTTGTAATTTTTCAGGAGTGAAATTAGGACACACTTCTATACACAAAGGTGGTAGACGTTTGGAACTCTCTTCCACAAATGGCAATCGATATTGGATCGATTGTTAATGTTAAATCAGAGATTGATGGATTTTTGTTAACCAAAGGTATTAAGGGATATGGGCCAAAGGCGGGTCTATGGAGTTAGGTCACAGATCAGCCATGATCTCATTGAATGGGGGAATAGGCCTGAGGGGCTGAATGGCCTCCTCCTGTTCTTGTGTAACAGGCTCGAGGGGCTGAATGGCCTCGTCCTGCTCTTGTGTAACAGGCTCGAGGGGCTGAATGGCCTCCTCCTGCTCCCGTATAAAGGTCTCGAGGGGCTGAATGGCCTCCTCCTGTTCCTGTGTAACAGGCTCGAGGGGCTGAATGGGCTTCCTCCTGTTCCTGTGTAACAAGCTCGAGGGGATGAATAGGCCTCCTCCTGTTCCTGTGAAACAGGCTCGAGGGGCTGAATGGCCTCCTTCTGTTCCTGTGTAACAAGTTCGAGGGGCTGAATGGGCTTCCTCCTGTTCCTGTGTAACAAGCTTGAGGGGATGAATGGCCTCCTTCTGTTCCTGTGTAACAAGCTCGAGGGGCTGAATGGGCCTCCTTCTGTTCCTGTGTAACAAGCTCGAGGGGCTGAATGGGCCTCCTTCTGTTCCTGTGTGTCGGTGGGGATGTTGCACTTTATCAGGGAGACTTTGAGGATGTCCTTGGAACATCGACTTGTGGGTTTCAGAATCAGAACTCCTCGCCCTCGCTTGGAAATCCCGTCCCGGTAAATATTGGGGCCAGCTCCCTGGGCAGCCAGCGACAGTAGACACTCGGCGCTCTGCATTTCCCAGGGTCGGATGGTGAGCTGCTTGTTGCAATGGGCCAGGCGGGCGCTGAAAAATATAGTTCATGTCAGAGTTGATGATGCCCATGGCCTTGCAGGAGTTGCTGGTGTCGGGTGGATCTGCTTCCTCACTTTATGGATGTAGATGGAGTAACTCTCCTCCACTTTCTCTGCTTCTTACCGTCCTTTGCTGCCGTTTATTGAAGGCTTTCTTGGGATGCTTCTTGGGAGCTTCTTTCTTCTCCTTGGGCATTTTGAAACTGATTCAGGCACAGCCCTTATCCTAGCAAAGCCACTCCTTGTTCATCCAGCAGAGGCCAGCAGAGTCTGATGATTCTTTGCAATCTTGTGGGGAGATTGTTTCCTGATGGAAACCATTTCAGCATCACGTGAATCACCTGATGTCAGAGACCATTCAAACCGATATTTCTGTCCAAAGATCATTTGTAAAATCTGTCTTCTCACTTTTTCAACCAGGAAGTGAGTAAACTCCTTTGATTTTAACTTGTACAAATGTTATAGAGAGCAAAACAAAGATTGGGGCCCTCACACAGGGCATAGGCAAATCTGGAATAAAAATGGACAAACTTAAAAATATATAGAAACATAGGCCCCAAGTTTCCACATGCGGTGAAAAAGGTGCACCTCAGAGCTGGGCGCCTGTTTTTCGCGCCGAAATTGGCGCCGGAAAAAAAGTGCAGTATTCTCGAGCTCCTTGGAGCTCGATGTCTGCTTGGCGCGGCGCACAGGGGGCGGAGCCTACCACTCGCGCCGATTTTGTAAGTAGGAGGGGGCGGGTACAATTGAAATGAGGCTTCTTGGTGCCGGCAACCCTGCGCATGCGCGTTGGAGCGTTCGCCCACGCACAGACTGAAGTAAACATTGGCACTCGGCCATTTTTAAAAGTACTGCAGAAAAAGTGAAGATTTGTTTCTTGGACCCCTGCAAAGGCTTGTATTTTAATTTTCTTGATATTTCTGTGTGTGAGGGAATGCTTTTAGCAGCACTGCTGAATAAATCACCTGCTGAAATAAGTGAGTTCAGCTTTTCACTGCTAAACTTGCAGAACCGGTGCCTGCAAATTAAGGACTGTGTGTTTGAAGAAATAAAAGTGCCAATTCAACTTTGCAATGGATCAACTTCCACCAAGAACAAAGAATTTCTTGCATGAGGAAGCAAACCATTGCATAATATGTGGTGCACCCATTCTGCAAATTTAAATATAAAGATGTCGATGTGGCTGCCTCTCCCTGTCCAAATGGCCTGAGTCAGTCCCCCTCACAGCTCGAAGGCTGCTGCTGTTCTTTCTTCGGCTCCCGACCAGCCACTGACGCCGCTGCAATCCCATGGCCGAATGGCCTCAAGTCCATCCGGGTGCTGCATCTTCGCGGGGAATGAAGGCCTGCCTCAAGCACCGCAGCTCAGCTCGAAGGCTGCTTGCTGCCTGCCGTCGAGACGAGACACTGACGCCACACCGCTGCCTGAAAGGCCTGCCTGAAGCACTTTCACACAGGTAGGAACATGGTTTATTTAATCTTTTCTTTGCTTATAAATTTTTATTCAGGTTGGATTTATTTGTATAATATTTGTATAAGTATAACTAAGGATTGATTGTTGTATTTAATGACTTCCCTTCCCCCTCCCTTCCTCCCCCACCTCGTTCCCGACGCCTAATTTGTAACCTGCGCCTGATTTTTTAAAGTGTAGACAAGGTTTTTTCAAGCCTACAAAAATCTTCACTTACTCCATTCTAAGTTAGTTTGGAGTATGTTTTCACTGTGGAAACTTTGAAATCAGGCGTCAGTGGCCGGACACGCCCCCTTTTGAAAAAAAAATTCAGTTCCAAAGTGAAACTGTTCTACCTGACTAGAACTGGAGGAAATTAAATTCCGATTTCTAAGATACTCCGTTCTCCACCAGTTTCTTCTAAAAATCAGGAGCAAATCATGTGGAAACTTGGGGCCATAGGGACCGATTTTCAGCAACCCACTGACCACTGCCGACATTCCTCGTGGCGATCCGCCCAGTGCCACATTCGGGGCGGGTCTGGAGTGGGCGGGAGGGAGTGCCGCCGGGAAGCGCCCGCTGCCATCAGCAGACGGCTGAGTGGTGTAACTGAGCTCCCGCCCGCCGAGCTCCCAGATTCCTGCGGGCGGAAATTTTTTGTTCCTGATTTTTATTTCCAGCTCTTTGACCCTCCGTGGGCCCGACTCCATCCTCGGTGGCACTTGGGCGGCAAACGCCTCTGCCACCGAAGATGTGACCTCCCGCCCGCTGCCGGCAGTGTACACCGTCCATTTGAGGGACCTCGGCCATGAATGTCCCGTCCAAATTACCGTCCGGTACCTCGGCGGCCATCGGCGGCACTTGGACGGGTGGAGGCCTTGCTGAACATTAGCCCCATAGAAACATAGAAATTTACAGCGCAGAAGGAGGCCATTCCGGCCCATCGTGTCCGCGCCGGCCGACAAAGAGCCGCACGGCCCTCGGTCAGCAGCCCTGAAGGTTACATATAAACCTATGAACAATGACGGAAAGGCAAAGAGCATCCAGCCCAACCAGTCCGCCCCACACAACTGCGACACCCCTTATACTGAAACATTCTACACTCCACCCCAACCGGAGCCATGGGATCTCCTGGGAGAGGCAAAAACCAGATAAAAACCCAGGCCAATTGGGGAAAAAAATCTGGGAAAATTCCTCCCTGACCCATCCAGGCGATCGACACTAGTCCAGGAGATCATCCTGGCCGTATTCTATTCCCTGCAGTACTTACCATTATATCTGCACCAGCCAACAAGATATATATATTTAAAGTTTCGTAAAACTAAATTTGAAACCAGAAAATTAAAATTAGTTTTCCAGGGCTATGACCTTTCTTTAGCAGTCAATACGCTGTTAGAACCCCAGTTACACCAAATCCCTTTGGGTCTAAATCTTAGTTGGGTATTTAACAGCAGTATGATGGCAGAGGAGCTGAAGTTTCTTGCCGGCTCTGTGGGCGGGGGTGGGGGGAGGGGCACAGCGCGGCCAGTGTGGAAGCCGTGAGTCACGAACGTGTTATTTAACAATGGAGGCCCCGACCTGCGTGAAACACCAGCGGCAGGTCAGGGCCATGAAGGGAGCAGCGAGCAGCAGCCTGGGGAGTGGCATGGCGGCCTCGGGGAGCGGTGTGGGGGCCTCGGGAGCAGCATGGAGGCCTTGGGAGCAGGGCCCCGGGAGCAGCGTGATGGCCTCGGGGAGCAGGGCCTCGGGGAGCAGCGTGGGAGCCCTGGGGAGCAGCGTGGGGGCCTCGGGGCGTAGCGTGGGGGCCCTGGGGAGCAGCGTGGGGGCCTCGGGGCGTAGCGTGGGGGCCTTGGGGAGCAGCATGAGGGCCTCGGAAGCAGCGTGGAGGCCTCGGGAGCAGCGTGGGGGCCTCGGGAGCAGCGTGGGGGCCTCGGGAGCAGCATGGGGGCTTCGGGAGCAGCGTGGGGGCCTAGGGAGCAGCATGGAGGCCTCAGGAGCAGTGTGGGGGCATCGGGAGCAGTGTGGGGGCCTCGGGAGCAGCGTGGGGGCTTCGGGAGCAGCGTGGGGGCCTAGGGAGCAGCAAGGGGGCCTTGGGAGCAGCATGGGGGCTTCGGGAGCAGCGTGGGGGCCTAGGGAGCAGCATGGGGGCCTCGGCAGCAGTGTGGGGGCCTCGGGAGCAGCGTGGGGGCCTCGGGAGCAGCGTGGGGGCCTAGGGAGCAGCATGGGGGCCTCGGGAGCAGCATGGGGGCTTCGGGAGCAGCGTGGGGGCCTAGGGAGCAGCATGGGGGCCTCGGGAGCAGTGTGGGGGCCTCGGGAGCAGCGTGGGGGCCTCGGGAGCAGCGTGGGGGCCCTGGGGAGCAGCGTGGGGGCCTCGGGAGCAGCGTGGGGGCCTTGGGAGCAGCGTGGGGGTCCTGGGGAGCAGCGTGGGGGCCTCGGGAGCAACGGGGGGACCTCGGGAGCAGCTTGGGGGCCCTGGGGAGCAGTGTGGGGCCCTGGGGAGCAGCGTGGGAGCCCTGGGGAGCAGCGTGGGGGCCTCAGGAGCAGCGTGGGGGCCCTGGGGCATAGCGTGGGGCACTGGGGAGCAACGTGGGGGCCCTGGGGTGCAGCGTGGGGGCCTCGGGAGCAGTGTGGGGGCCCTGAGGAGCAGCCTGGGGCCTCGGGAGCAGCATGGGGGCCTCGGGAGCAGCATGGGGCCCTGGGGAGCAGCGTGGGGGCCTCGGGAGCAGCGTGGGGGCCTCGGGAGCAGCGTGGGGCCCTGGGGAGCAGCTTGGGGGCCCTGTGGAGCAGCATGGGGCCCTGGGGAGCAATGTGGGAGCCATGGGGAGCAGCGTGGGGGCCTTGGGAGCAGGGCCTTAGGAGCAGCGTGGGGCCCTGGGGAGCAGCATGGGGGCCTCGGGAGCAGCGTGGGGGCCTTGGGGAGCAGCGTGTGGACCTCGGAAGCAGCGTGGAGGCCTCGGGAGCAGGGTGGGGGCCTCGGGAGCAGCGTGGGGGCCTTGGGAGCAGTGTGGGGGCCTCGGGAGCAGTGTGGGGGCCTCGGGAGCAGCGTGGGGGCCTCGGGAGCAGCGTGGGGGCCTCAGGCCGTAGCATGGGGGCCTCGGGAGCAGCGTGGGGGCCCTGGGGAGCAGCATGGGGGCCTCGGGAGCAGCGTGGGGGCCTCAGGAGCAGTGTGGGGGCCTCGGGAGCAGCGTGGGGGCCTCGGGAGCAGCGTGGGGGTCCTGGGGAGCAGCGTGGGGGCCTCAGGAGCAGTGTGGGGGCCTCGGGAGCAGCGTGGGGGCCTCGGGAGCAGCGTGGGGGTCCTGGGGAGCAGCGTGGGGGCCCTGGGGAGCAGAGTGGGGGCCTCGGGAGCAGTGTGGGGGCCTCGGGAGCAGCGTGGGGGCCTCAGGAGCAGTGTGGGGGCCTCGGGAGCAGCGTGGGGGCCTCGGGAGCAGCGTGGGGGTCCTGGGGAGCAGCGTGGGGGCCCTGGGGAGCAGAGTGGGGGCCTCGGGAGCAACGGGGGGACCTTGGGAGCAGCGTGACGGCTTCGGGAGCAGCGTGGGGTCCCTGGGGAGCAGCGTGGGGGCCTCGGGAGCAGCGTGGGGGCTTCGGGAGCAGCGTGCGGGCCCTGGGGAGCACCGTGGGCGCTTCGGGAGCAACGTGGGGGCCCTGGGGAGCAGGGTGGGGGCCTCGGGAGCAGCGTGGGGGCCTCGGGAGCAGTGTGGGGGCCCTGAGGAGCAGCGTGGGGGCCCTGGGGCATAGTGTGGGGGCCCTGGGGAGCAGCATGTGGCCTCGGGAGCAGCGTGGGGCCCTGGGGAGCAGCTTGGGGGCCCTGGGGAGCAGCGTGGGGCCCTGGGGAGCAGCGTGGGGGCCCTGGGGAGCAGCGTGGGGGCCTCAGGAGCAGCGTGGGGGCCCTGGGGCATAGCGTGGGGCCCTGGGGAGCAACGTGGGGGCCCTGGGGAGCAGCGTGGGGGCCTCGGGAGCAGCATGGGGGCCTCGGGAGCAGCGTGGGGCCCTGGGGAGCAGCTTGGGGGCCCTGTGGAGCAGCGTGGGGCCCTGGGGAGCAGCGTGGGGGCCTCAGGAGCAGCGTGGGGGCCCTGGGGAGCAACGTGGGGGCCTTGGGAGCAACGTGGGGGCCTCGGGAGCAGCGTGGGGGCCCTCGGGAGCAGCTTGGGGGCCGCGGGAGCAGCGTGGGGCCTCGGGAGCAGCGTGGGGCCTTGGGGAGCAGCGTGTGGGCCCTGGGGAGCAGCGTGGGAGCCTCGGAGCGGCGTGGGGGCCCTGGGGAGCAGCGCGGGGGCCTCGGGAGCAGCGCGGGGGCCGTGAGGAGCAGCGTGGAGGCCTCTGGAGCAGCGTGGGGCCTCTGGAGCAGCGTGGGGGCCCTGGGGAGCAGCATGGGGGCCCTGGGGAGCAGCGTGGGGGCCTTGGGAGCAGCGTGGGGGCCCTCGGAGCAGCGTGGGGGCCCTCGGAGCAGTGTGGGATCCCTGGGGAGCAGCATGGGGGCATCGGGAGCAGCGTGGGGGCCTTGGGAGCAGCGTGGGGTCCCTGGGGAGCAGCTTGGGGGCATCGGGAGCAGCGTGGGGGCCTTGGGAGCAGTGTGGGGGCCTCAGGAGCAGCATGGGTGTCCTGGGGCATAGCGTGGGGCCCTGGGGAGCAACGTGGGGGCCCTGGGGAGCAGCGTGGAGACCTGGGGAGCAGCATGGGGGCCTCGGGAGCAGCGTGGGGGCCTCGGGAGCAGCATGGGGGCCCTGGGGCGCAGCGTGGGGGCCCTGGGCAGCAGCATGGGGGCCCTGGGGAGCAGCGTGGGGCCTTTGGGAGGAGCGTGGGGGCCCTGGGGAGCAGCGTGGGGGCCTCAGGAGCAGCGTGGGGGCCCCCGGGGAGCAGCGTGGGAGCCTCGGAGCGGCGTGGGGGCCCTGGGGAGCAGTGTGGGGGCCTCGGGAGCAGCGTGGGGCTTGGGGAGCATCGTGGGGGCCTCGGGCGCAGCGTGGGGGCCTCGGGGAGCAGCGCGGGGGCCTCGGGGTGCAGCGTGGGGGCCTCGGGAGCAGCGCGGGGGCCGTGAGGAGCAGCGTGGGGGCCCTGGGGAGCAGTGTGGGGGCCTCGGGAGCAGCGTGGGGTTTGGGGAGCATCGTGGGGGCCTCGGGCGCAGCGTGGGGGCCTCGGGGAGCAGCGCGGGAGCCTCGGGAACAGCGCGGGGGCCGTGAGGAGCAGTGTGGGGGCCTCTGGAGCAGCGTGGGGCCTCTGGAGCAGCGTGGGGGCCCTGGGGAGCAGCATGGGGGCCCTGGGGAGCAACGTGGGGGCCTTGGGAGCAGCGTGGGGGCCCTCGGAGCAGCGTGGGGGCCCTCGGAGCAGCGTGGGGGCATCGGGAGCAGCGTGGGGGCCTTGGGAGCAGCGTGGGGTCCCTGGGGAGCAGCTTGGGGGCATCGGGAGCAGCGTGGGGGCCTCGGGAGCAGTGTGGGGGCCTCAGGAGCAGCATGGGGGTCCTGGGGCATAGCGTGGGGCCCTGGGGAGCAACGTGGGGGCCCTGGGGAGTAGCGTGGGGGCCTCGGGAGCAGCATGGGGGCCCTGGGGAGCAGCATGGGGGCCTGGGGAGCAGCGTGGGGGCCCTGCGGAGCAGCGTGGTGGCCCTGGGGAGCAGCGTGGGGACCTCGGGAGCAGCGTGGGGTCCCTGGGGAGCTGCGTGGGGACCCTGGGGAGCAGCGTGGGGGCCTGGAGAGCAGCGTGGGGGCCTCGGGAGCAGCGTGGGACCCTGGGGAGCAGCGTGGGGGCTCTTGGGAGCAGCGTGGGGGCCCTGAGGAGCAGCGTGCGGGCCTCAGGAGCAGCATGGGGGCCTCGGGAGCAGCATGGGGGCCCTGGGGAGCAGCGTGGGGGCCCTGGGGAGCAGCGTGGGGGCCTCAGGAGCAGCGTGGGGGCCCTCGGAGCAGCATGGGTGCCTCGGGAGTAGCGTGGGGGCCCTGGGGAGCAGCATGGGGGCCTGGGGAGCAGTGTGGGGCCCTGGGGAGCAGCGTGGGGCCCTGGGGAGCAGCGTGGGGGCCCTGGGGAGCAGCATGGGGGCCTGGGGAGCAGTGTGGGGCTCTGGGGAGCAGCGTAGGGGCCTGGAGAGCAGCGTGGTGGCCTCAGGAGCAGCGTGGGACGCTGGCGAGCAGTGTGGGGGCCCTGGTGAGCAGTGTGGGGCCCCTGGGGAGCAGCGTGGGGGCCCTCGGGGAGCAGCGTGGGAGCTCTGGGGAGCAGTGTGGGGGCCTCGGGAGCAGCGTGGGGGCCCTGGGGAGCAGCGTGGGGGCCCTGGGGAGCAGCGTCGGGGCCTCAGGAGCAGCGTGGGGTCCCTCGGAGTAGCGTGGGTGCCTCAGGAGCAGCGTGGGGGCCTCGGGAGCAGCGTCGGGGCCCTGCGGCATAGCGTGGGGGCCTCGGGAGCAGCATGGGGGCATCGGGAGCAGCGTGGGGGCCCTGGGGAGCAGCGTGGAGGCCTGGGAAGCAGCATGGGGCCCTGGGGAGCAGCTTGGGGGCCCTGGGGAGCAGCTTGGGGGCCCTGGGGAGCAGCTTGGGGGCCTGGGGAGCAGCGTGGGGGCCCTGGGGAGCAGTGTGGGGTCCCTGGGGAGCAGCATGGGTGCCTCGGGAGTAGCGTGGGGGCCCTGGGGAGCAGCATGGGGGCCTGGGGAGCAGCGTGGGGTCCCTGGGGAGCAGCTTGGGGTCCCTGGGGAGCAGCGTGTGGCCTCGGGAGCAGCATGGGAGCCTTCGGAGCAGTGTGCGGCCCTGGGGAGCAGTGTGGGGCCCCTGGGGAGCAGCGTGGGGGCCTCGGGAGCAGCGTGGGGCCCTGGGGAGCAGCGTGGGGCCCTGGGGAGCAGCGTGGGAGCTCTGGGGAGCAGTGTAGGGGCCTTGCGAGCAGCGTGGGGGCCAAGGGAGCTGCGTGGGGGCCTCGGGAGCAGTGTGGGGGCCCTGGGGAGCAATATGGGGGTCTCGGGGAGCAGTGTGGGGGCCCTGGGGAGCAGTGTGGGGGCCCTGGGGAGCAGCGTGGGGTCCCTGGGGAGCAGCGTGGGGGCCTCGGGAGCAGTGTGAGGGCCCTGGGGAGCAGTGTGGGGGCCTCGGGAGCAGCGTGGGGCCCTGGGGAGCAGCGTCAGGGCCCTGCGGCATAGCGTGGGGCCCTGGGGAGCACCGTGGGGGCCTCGGGAGCAACGTGGGGGCCCTGGGGAGCAGTGTGGGGCCCCTGGGGAGCAGCGTGGGGGCCTCGGGAGCAGCGTGGGGCCCTGGGGAGCAGCGTGGGGCCCTGGGGAGCAGCGTGGGAGCTCTGGGGAGCAGTGTAGGGGCCTTGCGAGCAGCGTGGGGGCCAAGGGAGCAGCGTGGGGGCCTCGGGAGCAGTGTGGGGGCCCTGGGGAGCAATGTGGGGGTCTCGGGGAGCAGTGTGGGGGCCCTGGGGAGCAGTGTGGGGGCCCTGGGGAGCAGCGTGGGGTCCCTGGGGAGCAGCGTGGGGGCCTCGGGAGCAGTGTGAGGGCCCTGGTGAGCAGTGTGGGGGCCTCGGGAGCAGCGTGGGGCCCTGGGGAGCAGCGTCAGGGCCCTGCGGCAGCAGCATGGGGGCCCTGGGGCGCAGCGTGGGGGCCCTGGGCAGCAGCATGGGGGCCCTGGGGAGCAGCGTGGGGCCTTTGGGAGGAGCGTGGGGGCCCTGGGGAGCAGCGTGGGGGCCTCAGGAGCAGCGTGGGGGCCCCGGGGAGCAGCGTGGGAGCCTCGGAGCGGCGTGGGGGCCCTGGGGCGCAGTGTGGGGGCCTCGGGAGCAGCGTGGGGTTTGGGGAGCATCGTGGGGGCCTCGGGCGCAGCGTGGGGGCCCCGGGAGCAGCGCGGGGGCCGTGAGGAGCAGCGTGGGGTCCCTGGGGAGCAGCTTGGGGGCATCGGGAGCAGCGTGGGGGCCTCGGGAGCAGTGTGGGGGCCTCAGGAGCAGCATGGGGGTCCTGGGGCATAGCGTGGGGCCCTGGGGAGCAACGTGGGGGCCCTGGGGAGTAGCGTGGGGGCCTCGGGAGCAGCATGGGGGCCCTGGGGAGCAGCATGGGGGCCTGGGGAGCAGCGTGGGGGCCCTGCGGAGCAGCGTGGTGGCCCTGGGGAGCAGCGTGGGGACCTCGGGAGCAGCGTGGGGTCCCTGGGGAGCTGCGTGGGGACCCTGGGGAGCAGCGTGGGGGCCTGGAGAGCAGCGTGGGGGCCTCGGGAGCAGCGTGGGACCCTGGGGAGCAGCGTGGGGGCTCTTGGGAGCAGCGTGGGGGCCCTGAGGAGCAGCGTGCGGGCCTCAGGAGCAGCATGGGGGCCTCGGGAGCAGCATGGGGGCCCTGGGGAGCAGCGTGGGGGCCCTGGGGAGCAGCGTGGGGGCCTCAGGAGCAGCGTGGGGGCCCTCGGAGCAGCATGGGTGCCTCGGGAGTAGCGTGGGGGCCCTGGGGAGCAGCATGGGGGCCTGGGGAGCAGTGTGGGGCCCTGGGGAGCAGCGTGGGGCCCTGGGGAGCAGCGTGGGGGCCCTGGGGAGCAGCATGGGGGCCTGGGGAGCAGTGTGGGGCTCTGGGGAGCAGCGTAGGGGCCTGGAGAGCAGCGTGGTGGCCTCAGGAGCAGCGTGGGACGCTGGCGAGCAGTGTGGGGGCCCTGGTGAGCAGTGTGGGGCCCCTGGGGAGCAGCGTGGGGGCCCTCGGGGAGCAGCGTGGGAGCTCTGGGGAGCAGTGTGGGGGCCTCGGGAGCAGCGTGGGGGCCCTGGGGAGCAGCGTGGGGGCCCTGGGGAGCAGCGTCGGGGCCTCAGGAGCAGCGTGGGGTCCCTCGGAGCAGCGTGGGTGCCTCGGGAGCAGCGTGGGGGCCTCGGGAGCAGCGTCGGGGCCCTGCGGCATAGCGTGGGGGCCTCGGGAGCAGCATGGGGGCATCGGGAGCAGCGTGGGGGCCCTGGGGAGCAGCGTGGAGGCCTGGGAAGCAGCATGGGGCCCTGGGGAGCAGCTTGGGGGCCCTGGGGAGCAGCTTGGGGGCCCTGGGGAGCAGCTTGGGGGCCTGGGGAGCAGCGTGGGGGCCCTGGGGAGCAGTGTGGGGTCCCTGGGGAGCAGCATGGGTGCCTCGGGAGTAGCGTGGGGGCCCTGGGGAGCAGCATGGGGGCCTGGGGAGCAGCGTGGGGGCCCTGGGGAGCAGCTTGGGGTCCCTGGGGAGCAGCGTGTGGCCTCGGGAGCAGCATGGGAGCCTTCGGAGCAGTGTGCGGCCCTGGGGAGCAGTGTGGGGCCCCTGGGGAGCAGCGTGGGGGCCTCGGGAGCAGCGTGGGGCCCTGGGGAGCAGCGTGGGGCCCTGGGGAGCAGCGTGGGAGCTCTGGGGAGCAGTGTAGGGGCCTTGCGAGCAGCGTGGGGGCCAAGGGAGCTGCGTGGGGGCCTCGGGAGCAGTGTGGGGGCCCTGGGGAGCAATATGGGGGTCTCGGGGAGCAGTGTGGGGGCCCTGGGGAGCAGTGTGGGGGCCCTGGGGAGCAGCGTGGGGTCCCTGGGGAGCAGCGTGGGGGCCTCGGGAGCAGTGTGAGGGCCCTGGGGAGCAGTGTGGGGGCCTCGGGAGCAGCGTGGGGCCCTGGGGAGCAGCGTCAGGGCCCTGCGGCATAGCGTGGGGCCCTGGGGAGCACCGTGGGGGCCTCGGGAGCAACGTGGGGGCCCTGGGGAGCAGTGTGGGGCCCCTGGGGAGCAGCGTGGGGGCCTCGGGAGCAGCGTGGGGCCCTGGGGAGCAGCGTGGGGCCCTGGGGAGCAGCGTGGGAGCTCTGGGGAGCAGTGTAGGGGCCTTGCGAGCAGCGTGGGGGCCAAGGGAGCAGCGTGGGGGCCTCGGGAGCAGTGTGGGGGCCCTGGGGAGCAATGTGGGGGTCTCGGGGAGCAGTGTGGGGGCCCTGGGGAGCAGTGTGGGGGCCCTGGGGAGCAGCGTGGGGTCCCTGGGGAGCAGCGTGGGGGCCTCGGGAGCAGTGTGAGGGCCCTGGGGAGCAGTGTGGGGGCCTCGGGAGCAGCGTGGGGCCCTGGGGAGCAGCGTCAGGGCCCTGCGGCAGCAGCATGGGGGCCCTGGGGCGCAGCGTGGGGGCCCTGGGCAGCAGCATGGGGGCCCTGGGGAGCAGCGTGGGGCCTTTGGGAGGAGCGTGGGGGCCCTGGGGAGCAGCGTGGGGGCCTCAGGAGCAGCGTGGGGGCCCCGGGGAGCAGCGTGGGAGCCTCGGAGCGGCGTGGGGGCCCTGGGGCGCAGTGTGGGGGCCTCGGGAGCAGCGTGGGGTTTGGGGAGCATCGTGGGGGCCTCGGGCGCACCGTGGGGGCCCCGGGAGCAGCGCGGGGGCCGTGAGGAGCAGCGTGGGGGCCTCTGGAGCAGCGTGGGGCCTCTGGAGCAGCGTGGGGGCCCTGGTGAGCAGCATGGGGGCCCTGGGGAGCAGCGTGGGGGCCTTGGGAGCAGCGTGGAGGCCCTCGGAGCAGCGTGGGGGCCCTCGGAGCAGCGTGGGATCCCTGGGGAGCAGCATGGGGGCATCGGGAGCAGCGTGGGGGCCATGGGAGCAGCGTGGGGTCCCTGGGGAGCAGCTTGGGGGCATCGGGAGCAGCGTGGGGGCCTCGGGAGCAGTGTGGGGGCCTCAGGAGCAGCATGGGGGTCCTGGGGCATAGCGTGGGGCCCTGGGGAGCAACGTGGGGGCCCTGGGGAGCAGCGTGGAGACCTGGGGAGCAGCATGGGGCCCTGGGGAGCAGCTTGGGGCCCCTGGGGAGCAGCTTGGGGGCCCTGGGGAGCAGCGTGGGGCCCTGGGGAGCAGCGTGGGGCCCTGGGGAGCAGCGTGGGGGCCCTGGGGAGCAGCGTGGGGGCCTCAGGAGCAGCGTGGGGCCCTGGGGAGCAGCATGGGGGCCTGGGGAGCAGCGTGGGGGCCCTGGGGAGCAGCGTGGGGCCCTGGGGATCAGCGTGGGGAACTTGGGAGCAGTGTGGGGGGCCTGGGGAGCAGCGTGGGGGCCTGGAGAGCAGCGTGGTGGCCTCAGGAGCAGCATGGGACGCTGGCGAGCAGTGTGGGGGCCCTGGGGAGCAGTGTGGGGCCCCTGGGGAGCAGCGTGGGGGCCTCGGGAGCAGCGTGGGGCCCTGGGGAGCAGCGTGGGGCCCTGGGGAGCAGCGTGGGAGCTCTGGGGAGCAGTGTAGGGGCCTTGCGAGCAGCGTGGGGGCCAAGGGAGCAGCGTGGGGGCCACGGGAGCAGTGTGGGGGCCCTGGGGAGCAATGTGGGGGTCTCGGGGAGCAGTGTGGGGGCCCTGGGGAGCAGTGTGGGGGCCCTGGGGAGCAGCGTGGGGTCCCTGGGGAGCAGCGTGGGGGCCTCGGGAGCAGTGTGAGGGCCCTGGGGAGCAGTGTGGGGGCCTCGGGAGCAGCGTGGGGCCCTGGGGAGCAGCGTCAGGGCCCTGCGGCATAGCGTGGGGCCCTGGGGAGCACCGTGGGGGCCTCGGGAGCAACGTGGGGGCCCTCGGGAGCAGCGTGGGGGCCTCGGGAGCAGTGTGGGTGCCTCAGGAGCAGCGTGGGGGGCCCTGGGGCATAGTGTGGGGGCCCTGGGGAGCAGCATGTGGCCTCGGGAGCAGCGTGGGGCCCTGGGGAGCAGCTTGGGGACCCTGGGGAGCAGCGTGGAGCCCTGGGGAGCAGCGTGGGGGCCCTAGGGAGCAGCGTGGGGGCCTCAGGAGCAGCGTGGGGGCCCTGGGGCATAGCGTGGGGCCCTGGGGAGCAACGTGGGGGCCCTGGGGAGTAGCGTGGGGGCCTCGGGAGCAGCGTGGGGGCCCTGAGGAGCAGCGTGGGGCCTCCGGAGCAGCATGGGGGCCTCGGGAGCAGCGTGGGGCCCTGGGGAGCAGCTTGGGGGCCCTGTGGAGCAGCGTGGGGCCCTGGGGAGCAGCGTGGGGGCCTCAGGAGCAGCGTGGGGGCCCTGGGGAGCAACGTGGGGGCCTCGGGAGCAGCGTGGGGGCACTGGGGAGCAGCGTGGGGCCCTGCGGAGCAGCGTGGGGGCCCAGGGGAGCAGCGTGGGGGCCTCGGGAGCAGCGTGGGGGCCCTGGGGAGCAGCGTGGCGTCTCTGGGGAGCAGCGTGCGGGACTGGGGAGCAGCGTGGGGGCCCTGGGGAGCAGCGTGGGGGCCCTGGGGAGCAGCGTTTGGGCCCTGGGGAGCAGCGTGGGGGCCTCGGGAGCAGCGTGGGGGCCTCGGGAGAAGCGTGGGGGCCCTCGGGAGCAGCGTGGGGGCTTCGGGAGCAGTGTTGGGGCCGCGGGAGCAGCGTGGGGGCCCTGGGGAGCAGTGTGGGGCCTCGGGAGCAGCGTGGGGGCCCTGGGGAGCAGCGTGGGGGCCCTGGGGAGCAGCGTGGGGGCCCTAGGGAGCAACGTGGGGGCCTCGGGAGCAACGTGGGGCCTTGGGGAGCAGCGTGTGGGCCCTGGGGAGCAGCGTGGGGGCCTCGTGAGCAGCATGGGGGCCTCTGGAGCAGTGTGGGGGTCCTGGGGAGCAGCGTAGGGGCCTCGGGAGCAGCATGGGGACACTGGGGAGCAGCGTGGGGGCCCTGGGGAGCAGCATGGGGGCCTCGGGAGCAGCGTGGGGGCCTTGGGAGCAGCATGGGGGCCCTGGGGCGCAGCGTGGGGGCCCTGGGCAGCAGCATGGGGGCCCTGGGGAGCAGCGTGGGGGCCTTGGGAGGAGCGTGGGGGCCCTGGGGAGCAGCGTGGGGGCCTCAGGAGCAGCGTGGGGGCCCCGGGGAGCAGCGTGGGAGCCTCGGAGCGGCGTGGGGGCCCTGGGGAGCAGTGTGGGGGCCTCGAGAGCAGCGTGGGGTTTGGGGAGCATCGTGGGGGCCTCGGGCGCAGCGTGGGGGCCTCGGGGAGCAGCGTGGGGGCCTCGGGGAGCAGCGTGGGGGCCTCGGGAGCAGCGCGGGGGCCGTTAGGAGCAGCGTGGGGCCGCGGGAGCAGCGTGGGGGCCTCTGGAGCAGCGTGGGGGCCTCTGGAGCAGCGTGGGGGCCCTGGGGAGCAGCATGGGGGCCCTGGGGAGCAGCGTGGGGGCCTTGGGAGCAGCGTGGGGGCCCTCGGAGCAGCGTGGGGGCCCTCGGAGCAGCGTGGGTGCCTCGGGAGCAGCATGGGGCCTCGGGAGCAGCGTGGGGGCCTCAGGAGCAGCGTGGGGGCCCTGGGGAGCAGCGTAGGGGCCTCGGGAGCAGCGTGGGATCCCTGGGGAGCAGCATGGGGGCATCGGGAGCAGCGTGGGGGCCTTGGGAGCAGCGTGGGGTCCCTGGGGAGCAGCTTGGGGGCATCGGGAGCAGCGTGGGGGCCTCGGGAGCAGTGTGGGGGCCTCAGGAGCAGCATGGGGGTCCTGGGGCATAGCGTGGGGCCCTGGGGAGCAACGTGGGGGCCCTGGGGAGCAGTGTGGAGACCTGGGGAGCAGCATGGGGCCCTGGGAAGCAGCTTAGGGCCCCTTGGGAGCAGCTTGGGGGCCCTGGGGAGCAGCGTGGGGCCCTGGGGAGCAGCGTGGGGCCCTGGGACATAGCGTGGGGCACTGGGGAGCAACGTGGGGGCCCTGGGGAGCAGCATGTGGGCCTCGGGAGCAGCATGGGGGCCTCGGGAGCAGCGTGTGGGCCCCGGGGAGCAGCGTGGGAGCCTCGGAGCGGCGTGGGGGCCCTGGGGAGCAGTGTGGGGGCCTCGGGAGCAGCGTGGGGTTTGGGGAGCATCGTGGAGGCCTCGGGCGCAGCGTGGGGGCCTCGGGGAGCAGCGTGGGGGCCTCGGGGAGCAGCGCGGGGGCCTCGGGGAGCAGCGTGGGGGCCTCGGGAGCAGCGCGGGGGCCGTTAGGAGCAGCGTGGGGCCGCGGGAGCAGCGTGGGGGGCTCTGGAGCAGCGTGGGGGCCTCTGGAGCAGCGTGGGGGCCCTGGGGAGCAGCATGGGGGCCCTGGGGAGCAGCGTGGGGGCCTTGGGAGCAGCGTGGGGGCCCTCGGAGCAGCGTGGGGGCCCTCGGAGCAGCGTGGGTGCCTCGGGAGCAGCATGGGGCCTCGGGAGCAGCGTGGGGGCCTCAGGAGCAGCGTGGGGGCCCTGGGGAGCAGCGTGGGGGCCTCGGGAGCAGCGTAGGGGCCTCGGGAGCAGCGTGGGATCCCTGGGGAGCAGCATGGGGGCATCGGGAGCAGCGTGGGGGCCTTGGGAGCAGCGTGGGGTCCCTGGGGAGCAGCTTGGGGGCATCGGGAGCAGCGTGGGGGCCTCGGGAGCAGTGTGGGGGCCTCAGGAGCAGCATGGGGGTCCTGGGGCATAGCGTGGGGCCCTGGGGAGCAACGTGGGGGCCCTGGGGAGCAGTGTGGTGACCTGGGGAGCAGCATGGGGCCCTGGGAAGCAGCTTGGGGCCCCTTGGGAGCAGCTTGGGGGCCCTGGGGAGCAGCGTGGGGCCCTGGGGAGCAGCGTGGGGCCCTGGGGAGCAGCGTGGGGGCCCTGGGGAGCAGCGTGGAGGCCACAGGAGCAGCGTGGGGCCCTGGGACATAGCGTGGGGCACTGGGGAGCAGCATGGGGGCCTCGGGAGCAGCGTGGGGCCCTGGGGAGCACGGTAGGGGCCCTGGGGAGCAGCGTGGGGGCCTCGGGAGCAGCATGGGGGCCTCGGGAGCAGCGTGGGGGCCCTGGGGAGCAGCGGGGGTGCCTGGGTAGCAGCGTGGGGGCCCTGGGGAGCAGCGTGGGGGCCCTGGGGAACAGTGTGGGGGCTTCGGGAGCAGCGTGGGGGCCCTGGGGCATAGCATGGGGCACTGGGGAGCAACTTGGGGGCGCTAGGGAGCAGCGTGGGGGCCTCGGGAGCAGCGTGGGGGCCTCGGGAGCAGCGTGGGGGCCCTGGGGAGCAGCATGGGGGCCTGGGGAGCAGCGTGGGGGCCCTGGGGAGCAGCGTGGGGGCCCTGGGGTGCAGCGTGGGGGCCCAGGGGAGCAGCATGTGGCCTCGGGAGCAGCTTGGAGGCCCTGGGGAGCAACGTGGGGCCCTGGGGAGCAGCGTGGGGACCTCGGGAGCAGTGTGGGGGCCCTGGGGAGCTGCGTGGGGACCCTGGGGAGCAGCGTGGGGGCCTGGAGAGCAGCGTGGGGGCCTGGAGAGCAGCGTGGGGGCCTCGGGAGCAGCGTGGGACCCTGGGGAGCAGCGTGGGGGCCCTTGGGAGCAGCGTGGGGCCCTGGGGAGCAGCGTGGGGCCCTGGGGAGCAGCGTGGGGCCCTGGGGAGCAGCGTGGGGGCCCTGAGGAGCAGCGTGCGGGCCTCAGGAGCAGCATGGGGGCCTCGGGAGCAGCATGGGGGCCCTGGGGAGCAGCGTGGGGGCCCTGGGGAGCAGCATGGGGGCCTCAGGAGCAGCGTGGGGGCCCTCGGAGCAGCATGGGTGCCTCAGGAGCAGCGTGGGGTCCTCAGGAGCAGCGTGGGGGCCCTGGGGCATAGCGTGGGACCCTGGGGAGCAGCGTGGGGCCTCGGGAGCAGCATGGGGGCCTCGGGTGCAGAGTGGGGCCGTGGGGAGCAGCGTGGGGGCCTGGGGAACAGCGTAGGGGCCTCGGGAGCAGCGTGGGGGCCTCTGGAGCAGCGTGTGGGCCGCGGGAGCAGCGTGGGCGCCCTGGGGAGCAGCATGGGGGCCTGGGGAGCAGCGTGGGGGCCCTGGGGAGCAGTGTGGGGGCCCTGGGGAGCAGCATGGGTGCCTCGGGAATAGCATGGGGGCCCTGGGGAGCAGCATGGGGGCCTGGGGAGCAGCGTGGGGGCCCTGGGGAGCAGCGTGGGGTCCCTGGGGAGCAGCGTGTGGCCTCGGGAGCAGTGTGGGGCCCTGGGGAGCAGCGTGGGGCCCTGGGGAGCAGCGTGGGGACCTTGGGAGAAGTGTGGGGGCCCTGGGGAGCAGCGTGGGGGCCTGGAGAGCAGCGTGGTGGCCTCAGGAGCAGCGTGGGATGCTGGCGAGCAGTGTGGGGGCCCTGGGGAGCAGTGTGGGGCCCCTGGGGAGCAGCGTGGGGGCCTCGGGAGCAGCGTGGGGCCCTGGGGAGCAGCGTGGGGCCCTGGGGAGCAGCGTGGGAGCTCTGGGGAGCAGTGTAGGGGCCTTGCGAGCAGCGTGGGGGCCAAGGGAGCAGCGTGGGGGCCTCGGAGGCAGTGTGGGGGCCCTGGGGAGCAATGTGGGGGTCTCGGGGAGCAGTGTGGGGGCCCTGGGGAGCAGTGTGGGGGCCCTGTGGAGCAGCGTGGGGGCCCTGGGGAGCAGCGTGGGGGCCTCGGGAGCAGTATGGGGGCCCTGGGGAGCAGTGTGGGGGCCTCGGGAGCAGCGTGGGGCCCTGGGGAGCAGCGTAGGGGCCCTGGGGAGCAGCGTGGGGGCCTCAGGAGCAGCGTGGGGTCCCATCGGAGCAGCGTGGGTGCCTCGGGAGCAGCGTGGGGGCCTCGGGAGCAGCGTCGGGGCCCTGCGGCATAGCGTGGGGGCCTCGGGAGCAGCGTGGGGCCCTGGGGAGCAGCGTGGGGGCCCTGGGGAGCAGCGTGGGGGCCTCGGGAGCAGCATGGGGGCATCTGGAGCAGCGTGGGGGCCCTGGGGAGCAGCATGGGGGCCCGGGTGAGCAGCTTGGGGGCCCTGGGGAGCAGCTTGGGGGCCCTGGGGAGCAGCTTGGGGGCCCTGGGGAGCAGCGTTGGGCCTCAGGAGCAGCGTGGGGGCCCTGGGGCATAGCGTGGGGCCCTGGGGAGCAACGTGGGGGCCCTGGGGAGCAGTGTGGGGGCCTCGGGAGCAGCGTGGGGCCCTGGGGAGCAGCGTGGGGGCCCTGGGGAGCAGTGTGGGGGCCTCGGGAGCAGCGTGGGGGCCCTGGGGAGCAGCGTGGGTGCCTGGGGAGCAGCGTGGGGGCCCTGGGGAGCAGCGTGGGGGCCGAGGGAGCAGCGTGGGGGCCCTGGGGAGCAGCGTGGGTGCCTGGGGAGCAGCGTGGGGGCCCTGGGGAGCAGCGTGGGTGCCTGGCGAGCAGCGTGGGGGCCCTGGGGAGCAGCTTGGGCACCCTGGGGAGCAACATGTGACCTCGGGAGCAGCATGGGGGCCTCGGGAGCAGCATGGGGGCCTCGGGAGCAGCTTGGGGGCCCTGGGGAGAGCGTGGGGCCCTGGGGAGCAGCATAGGGGCTCTGGGGAGCAGCGTGGGGCCCTGGGGAGCAGCGTGGGGGCCCTGGGAGCAGCGTGGGGGCCCTGGGGAACAGTGTGGGGGCCTGGAGAGCAGCGTGGCGGGCCTCGGGAGCAGCGTGTGGCCCCGGGGAGCAGTGTGGGGCCCTGGGGAGCAGCGTGTGGGCCTCGGGAGCAGTGTGGGGGCCCTGGGGAGCAGTGTGGGGGCCCTGGGGAGCAGAGTGGGGGCCCTGGGGAGCAGCGTGGGGGCCCTGGGGAGCAGCGTGGGGGCCTCGGGAGCAGCGTGGGGGCCCTGGGGAGCAGCGTGGGGCCCTGGGGAGCAGCGTGGGGCCCTGGGGAGCAGCGTGGGGCCCTGGAGAGCAGCGAGGGGGCCTCAGGAGCAGCGTGGGGGCCTCGGGAGCAGCGTGGGTGCCCTGGGGAGCAGCGTGGAGGCCTTGGGAGCAGCGTGGGGGCCTCAGGAGCAGCGTGGGGGCCTCAGGAGCAGCGTGGGGGCCTCAGGAGCAGCGTGGGGGCCCTGGGGAGCAGCGTGGAGACGTCTATGTCAGGGAGCAGCACGAGCTGCGACGGCAGCAAAGAGTGATGTCATCAAGGTCCAGGTCGGTGATTGGAGCGTGTGCAGGTACAGCAAGAGCGGTGAGGTCGGGGCGAAGGAGCGGCGAGAGATTGTAGAGGGATGTGATCTGGGCCCAGGAGAGGCGAGGGCCCAGGGGCCAGGGGCCCAGCCCACACTGCGATATGTGAGCGCACTAGGTCCGTGCAGCAGAGCTGGTCTCCAGTCGTCCTGGTTAACCCTTGCCACTGGACCAAGACCTCGCTCTGTCAAGCCCGTGTGGTGGCTGGTGTGAAACGGTCACCCCACGTTAAAAAAATCCACGCACAGGCATCTTCAACCCTTCAGGATGTAGTTCGGGATCTGGAATATTTGGTCCTTCATTGGAACACCTGTGAACTCATCCCTTTTTGGTGTGGAAGCAAGTCTTCCTCACTTCGCAGGACTGCCTATGATGATGATGATTTAACAATGGGGCCTCAACTATTTACAATCTATATTAATGACTTAGATGAAGGGACCAAGTGCACTGTAACCAAATTCGCTGATGATACAAAGATAGGTGGGAAAGTAAGTTGTGAGGAAGACACAAAGAATCTGAAAAGGGATATTTCTAGGTTAAGTGAGTGGGCAAAAATTTGGCAGATGGAGTACAATGTGGGAACATGGGCTATCCACTTTAATAGGAAGAATAATAAAGCTAATTATTATTTAAATGGAGACTACAAAATGCAGCAGCAGAGAAGGATCTGTGCTTTTGAAACACAAAAAGTTAGTATGTAGGTACAGCAAGGAAGGCAAATGGAATGTTGGCCTTTGTTGCAAGGGGGATAGAGCAGTGGTTCTCAATTGGTGTTCCGTGGCACATTGGTGTGCCGTGAACCCTTCACAGGTGTGCCGCCAAATTGTGTAAAAGTATGGTGGACTTTAGCTGATTTCACAATGAAACACAAACCATTTAACTCTGAAACAGAAGGGGAGGGGGAGAGAGTTAGACAGACAGACACATATGTCATTTACCTATATGTATGACGCCACTGCTGTAGTAAACATTGCCAATATTGACAAATAACTATCTATTTATCTCTACTATTATCAAAAAAACTATGTTCGAGAGTTATACAAGTAATAATGACAAGAGACAACACACACAAACAATTTAACTGTCCATACTCAGAACAAAATCCTTTGGCAAAATGTGTTTCCTTTGAGTACTCGACACCCTCCCCGCGTCCCCACTTCCTTACTCCCTCCCATTACTGATAGAGAAGGGGGAGTGCCTACCATCGAATGAGACTGTGTGTGTGTGTGTGTATAAGCGTGTGTGTGTGTATTTACATTTGTGTGTGTATGTGCGTCGGTACCAAGGGCATAGCCAGGGGGGTCACTTGGGCCAGGGCCACCCCCAATCCAAAATAATAGTATTAAATTGTTCATGTGAAAAGCTTAAATTGTGATTATTAATTTGGATGAAAGAAATGAAAGATGAATCTAACGCATATGCAGTAAAAAGTGTCGTTTTTATAATAAAATGTCAAAAACTATTTAATTACATTTAACCACTTTCTTATTTATATCTTGTTGTTTGTGTTTATTGATCTGCAGCTTGATGTGTGGCCGGGACAGGCGGCATCTTTGATGTTTGACCTGATATAGCGGCAATTAGTGGCTCCTTTGATGTAGGCGGCATCCAATGTGACCTGGCCTCGCCAGCCTAGCGGTTCCTTTGATTTTTGAGAGTTGGCTTTTAGCATATTTTGACCATAGTCAAAATCAAAACTTCCTGTTCAACTCTAGGTTCATTTCTGTCTGGACTCTCTGGAGTTTGGAAATTGGAAGACTCAGTTCATGTCTGTCTGGAGTTTGGATCACTGAAAGTTTGTCCCCCCCAATGGACAAATCATCATAAGAAAACGTAAAAATGAGCAAGGAGATATCAATGACAGTGCCACTACAAGTGGCACTAATAGGCCTACAACCAACGCCAGTACAAGCGGTGCCAAACCAAATCCTAAAAAATCCAAAATTCATCATCAATGTATGGAGGATTATTTGAGGATTGTTTTTTTATGGACAGCAGAAGACGAATGCCCCATTCCACTGTGTGTTGTGTGTGGCAAAAAACTGTCGAACAGCGCAATGGTTCCCAATAAATTGAAACGCCATTTTACTACGAAACATGCACATCTTGCAACAAAAGATCAAAGTTATTTTAGGAGATTGATGGCAACGCAATCAAAACAAGTGAAATATTTTGAAAAAAATGTTAAGGTATCAGATAAGTTTTAATTGCTTCTTATGAAGTTGCTGAGTTAATAGCGCAGAAAATGAAGCCTCATACTATATCTGAGTCACTTATTCTGCCTGCATGTCGTAAAATTGTCAAAATAATGCCTGGTGATGAAGCGGAACAAGAAATTGCAAAAATTCCGCTGTCTGACGATACAATTCGGAGAAGGATAAATGAAATGTCATCTAACATTGAAGAAAACATAGCCGAGAAACTTACAAACTCGAATTTTGCTTTGCAAATCGACGAGTCCACCGACATTAGTGGTAAAGCACAATTATTAGCATTTGTTCACTTCATTCATGAAAACGAGATATTGAACCAATTTCTGTGCTGTAGAGAACTTCCAGAAAATACTAGAGGTCAAGACATGTTTGATTCTGTGAATTCATATTTAGAAGACTTGAAAATTTCATGGGACTCATGTGTTGGACTCTGCACGGATGGTGCTCCATCTATGGTGGGATGCGTCAAAGGATTCATTACGCTCGCAAAAAAAACATAATCCAAATATATTATTCACCCATTGCTTTTTGCATAGAGAAGCACTTGTTGCAAAGACATTACTGCTAGAATTAAAATCTGTGTTAGATCAAGTTGTTAATATTGTAAATTATATAAAATCAAGACCTTTAAAAACTCGCTTGTTTAAACAGCTCTGCAAAGCTATGGATGCACAGCACAAATGTTTACTTTTGCATACAGAGGTAAGATGGCTTTCAAGGGGAAAAGTCTTATGTCATGTATTTGAACTTAAAGAAGAATTGTCAGTATTTTTTTGAAAGAGAAGGAAATGATACCTTTTGCAAATACCTTAAGAGTTAAATGTGATGTGCTAAGCTAGCATATTTGGCAGGTATATTTACTTGTCTTAACAGCGTTAATACCAGTATGCAAGGGAGAAATGAAAACATTCTCACCTCTACAGACAGGCTATTCGCTTTTCAGAAAAAAATTCTATCTGGAAAAAGATAGCAGCAGAAATTTTTTTTTAAATGTTCCCTTTGATACCAAATCACAGAATTAAAAAGGTTGCTCCTATCGTGATAGAGCATTTGGCATCACTGGAAACAACTTCAACAAATATTTTCCATCTTTGGATGTAGAGAAGTATATGATTGGGTAAGAAATCCATTTTCTCGATTTAGTTCGTCAAATTTTGAGTTTACATTGCAAGAAGAAGAAGAATTGACTTCTATTTCTACAGACCGCGGTCTGAAAATGAAACATTCAGATATGTCTCTTGATGTGTTCTGGATTTCTATTAAAGAAGAATATCCTGCAATATCAAAAAAAGCCTTGATAATTCTGATGCAGTTCTCAACTCTTACGAACATCAAATGCAAAATACGGGAAAAACTTAGCGAACTTGAACATGAAATGAGAGTCGCCTTATCAGTTATACGCCCGAATATTAGTGACATAACTAAAAAAATGTCAGGTTCAAGTATCACATTAAAATACTAATTAATCTATAATTAATGTGAGGAATTATTATTATAGTTTATTATTTTATTGTTACTTTCAGAATAAAAAATAAGTAACAACATCCATGTCTACAATGTTGTACATCTTCATATACTGTGATTAATAAAATGTTTTTTACATTTTCTGAAACTTGCTTTTTTTTAAACCTGTTTTCACCTTTTAATCCCTTTAAGTGTGCTGCTAAAAATTCTAGTATTCAAAAGAGTGCAGCGAACACAAAAAGGTTGAGAACCACTGGGATAGAGTATAAAAGCAGGGAAGTCCTGCTACAACTGCATAGGGCGTTGGTGAGGCCACACCTCGAGTACTGCGTATAGTTTTGGTCTCCGTATTTAAGGAAGGGTATACTTGCATTGGAGGCAGTTCAGAGAAGGTTCACGAGGTTGATTCCGGGGATGAAGGGGTTGTCTTATGAAGAAAGGTTGAGCAGGTTGGGCCTATACTCATTGGAGTTTAGAAGAATGAGAGGTGATCTTATTGAATCATGTTAGGTTCTGAGGGGGCTTGACAAGGTAGATGCAGAGAGGATGTTTCCCCTCGTGGGGGAATCTTGAATTAGGGGGCATAGTCTCAGAATAAGGGGTCACCCCATTTAAAACGGAGATGAGGAGGAATTTCTTCTCTCAGAGGGTTGTAAATCTGTGGAATTCTGTACCCCAGAGAACTGTGGAGGCTGGGTCATTGAATATATTTAAGGTAGAGATAGACAGATTTTTGAATGATAAGGGGATAAAGGGTTATGGGGAGTGCAAAACCCCCATAACCCCATGGGTGGGGAAGTGGCATTGAGTACATGATCAGATTAGCCATGATCTTATTGAATGGCGGAGCAGGCTCGAGGGGCCAGGTGGCCGACTCCTGCTCCTATTTCTTATGTTCTTATGAACACAAAGTCTCCTTTTCTATTTGTACATTGAGAGAAGATGGTAAGTCCACAGAAGCAACATTTTTCTATCTCTGCACAGGATCAATCATATATATTCTTATGTAATTGCTTTGATACCGTAGATTATACACAGCAATAAGCATAGACGACTCACAATGTAGGCTTCTGTATTGAGGTGGTAAAAGTGATGCATCTTAAAGAGCCTTCTAACTTTTACCCTTCCTAGTGATTTATTTCCAATCTGATTTTTCTGCCTTTTTGAGTTATTTTGGACCGATAATGAAATATTAATACTGTAGCATGTTAGAGCTAAGTGTGCGAGGTCAGTGTATGGATCCATGATATGTACTGTATATTCTACAAAGTTATGAAAACTAATTTCAGAATTTCAATGTAAAAGGGGATCCGGGAAACTGTAATATATTTGCTTCCTGGGTTCTTGCTTCAGAATTCACAGCAACACATTGCTATTATGAACTAGTTGGTTTATTCGCAAAGGTTTAACAATCACACGACACATTACCAGTTCATCCACCGGGCTCACAACTTCATACCTCATCGTGGATGACCTAGACCCAACTGGCTGGGGTTTTATTGGGTCTTGTGAACATCACGTGACTGGCTAAGCCACTCACAATGCAACAGCTCCACCAACCTGTGAATATGCTCACCGGTGCAGACATTACACTATGTGTAGATCAAACTTGCAGAATCTGGTCCTGTCCAGCATTCCCACTGCTCCATCTTCCAGGCCACACATTTGTAGTTTTTAGGAAAAAATAATTTATAATTCACTACACTCCTGCAGCGATGTCCTGAATTGAGGGGATTGACCTCCAACAGCCCTTGTACATCTTCCTTTGTGCCGAGTATGACTCCAGCCACTGGAGACCTTGCAACCTGATTCTCTTTGACTTCAGTGTTACTCGGTCTCTTTAGTGCCAGACTTGATCAAATGCTGCCCTGATGTCAAGGGCAGTCACTCTCACCTCACCTCGGATATTCAGCTCCTGTCCAGGTCTGGAGCCGAGTGGTCCTAGCTGAACACAACCCAAACATTGGTGAGAAAATTATTGTTAAATGTCATTTGATAGAACTGTTGATGTCTCCTTCCGTCACTGTATTGATGATTGGAAGTAGACAAATAGGGTGGTAACTGGTCTGGTTAAATTTGTCCTGCTTTTTGAGGACAGTTTTGCACATTGTCGGGTAGATGCCAGTGTTGTAGTTGTACTGGAACAGCTTGGCTGGAGGCGCGGCTAGTTCTGGAGCACAAGTTTCAGCACCACAGCTGGGATATTGTCGGGCCCATAGCCTTTGCCGGATCCAATGCGCTCAGCCATGTCTTGACGTCAAGTGGAGAGAATCAATTTGGCTGCAGACTGGCTGTGATGGTGGGGAGCTCAGGAGGAGGCTGAAATGGATCATCTCTGCTGCACTTCTAGCTGAAGCTGGGCTGTAACCTTGTTAAGGATGGGGATGTTCACGGCACTTCCTCCTCCCATTAGTTGCTTAAATAGCCACCACTATTCACGGCTTAATGCAGCAGGGTTGCACAGCCTTGACCAAATTCGTTGGCTGTGGGATTGCTTCGCTCTGTCTATACATGATGGACATTGAAAAACATAAAAAACAAAGGAAGAGATTACAGTACCCTTACTTTTATAATACTTCAGGCTTTCCAAAACCCCCAGAATGGTTATTTGCTCCGAACAACATTTACATTTGGAGTCCTGCACAGCAGAACACTGGGAAATGATGTGCAGGATTGGCTGGCAGCAGATTCCTGTTTAAATGAAGTACCTGCTTGTTTGAGATGATCCAGCTCACCAGCAACCGTATCGGCACTCAAAGTCGGCGTATTTCCAGTGTGTTCGCTTTCCAATACCGGCCAGAACACGGCCTAAATTGAACGAGATGTTGAGACAATCCCACCTCTGACCTCTGCCTTGTGACTCTGCGTGGTGTTGTCTGATTGGTCTTGCTGTGATGCCATCATCATCATAGGCAGTCCCTCGGAATCGAGAAAGACTTGCTTCCACTCCCTAAGTGAGTTCTTTGATGGCTGAACAGTCCGATACGAGAGCCACAGATCCTGTTACAGGTGGGACAGACATTGGTCGGGGGAAGTGGTCGGTAGGTTTGCCGCGCGCTCCTTCCGCTGCCTGCGCTTGGCCTCTTCATGTTCCTTGCGTCGAGACTCAAAGAGCTCAACACCCTCCCGGATGGACTTTCTCCACCTCGGGCGGTCTGCGGCCAGGGACTCCCAGGTGTCAGTGGTGATGTCGCACTTTACCAGGGAGGCTTTGAGGGTGTCTTTATAACGTTTCAGCTGTCCTCCTTTGGCTCATTTACCACAAAGGAGCTCCACATAAAGCATTTGCTTAGGGAGTTTCGTATCATGCGAACTCTGTGGCCTGCCCAGTGAAGCTGATCGAGTGTGGTCAGTGCTTCAATACTGGGGATGCTAGCCTGGTCGAGGACACATGTTGGTGCGCCTGTCTTCCCAAGGGATTTGCAGGATCTTGCTGTTATGTATTCAACTATCATTGTAACCCATGTATAAGCTGACCTAAGTTGTACACCTTGAGAACATTGACCACAAGGGGGTGAACTTGTGGGAGAAAAAAACTCCTAACCTGGACTTTCGGGTATAAAAGGGGAAGCTCCACCCACCTTCATCACTTGAGGTCTTGGTAATAAAGGTAACTGGTCACAGAGTGACCTTCTCTCAAGTATGGGCCTCGTGTGCATTTATACTGTATAGTAAGGACTTATCATTGGCGACGAGAAACTGGGATTTAAACCATGCGAGCATGGCCACTAGCAACACAGAAGAGAGGTACTGTGTTCGTGATGATTGGGACGGCTTTATTGAGAGACTACAGCAAAGTTTTGTCACTAAGGAATGGTTGGGATAGGATTCGGCCGACAAACGCAGGGCTCATCTCCTGACGGTTTATGGATCCAGAACATACTCCCTGAAGAAGGACCTTCTAGCACCAGAGAAGCCGGCGGACAAGACGTTCGAAGAGCTCAGTAAGTTAATCGGGGAACACCTTAAACCGGTGAGCAGCATGCACATGGCGAGACACCGGTTTTATACGCACCAGCGGCGAGAAGGGTAAAGCGTTCCAGACTTCGTGGCAGACCTCCGGCGACTGGCGAGCCTATGTAAGTTCCCAGATGCATGCAGAGTGGAGGTGCTGCGAGACTTTTTTATTGAGGGCATCGGGCATGCTGGGGTTTTCAGGAAACTGATTGAGACCAAAGACTTGACCTTGGAAGCGGCGGCTCTGATAGCCCAGACATTTATCTCAGGAGAGGAAGAGACCAGAATGATGTATGACAAAAATCTTGGCTCAAATGCGGCAAACGACCAGGGAGTCAACATTGTTAACATAGAAACATAGAAACATAAAAAATAGATGCAGGTGTAGGCCATTCGGCCCTTCGAGCCTGCACCGCCATTCAATGAGTTCATGGCTGAACATGCAACTTCAGTACCCCATTCCTGCTTTCTCGTCATACCACTTGATTCCCCCAAGTAGTAAGGACTACATCTAACTCCTTTTTGAATATATTTCGTGAATATAACGCGGCACACAGTTCTCTAGGCAGACAAGGGCAATCGGACATGCCCCAGCATTAGTTGAACCCAAAGGGGGAATTCAACAGAGACAATGGCTAACTGAACAGCGATTCATGCCATTGCAATGGACAATGCGGCCAGTAATGGTACGCTTAAGGACAGTTACAGAGACAGTCAGAGACGATCGACTGGTAATGGACCTTTTGTTTCCAACAACGGAGCCTCCAGCTCATGCTGGAGGCGTCGAGGCAAACACCCAGACAGAGCTTGCAGGTATCAGCAATATACCTGCAGAAACTGCAACGTCAGCGGTCACTTGGCGCATATGTGCAGGAAGCCTGCAGCCAGGTTGATGTACGAGGAGGACGGGCCCGATGTAAGCTCTACGAGGCCAAATGAATACTGGGGGAAATCGCTGGAAGCTGAAGTTCAGCGAGTTCATGTGGAGCACATATACAGTTCATATTCCAGGACGCCACCGATAATGATGAAAGTGCTCCTCAATGGCATCCCAGTATTAATGGATCTAGACACGGGGGCCAGCCAGTCCCTGATGAGTATCAAACAGTTCGAAAGGTTGTGGGTGTCCAAGGCCAGGAGGCCAAAGTTATTGCCGATTGATGCACAGCTACGGACATATACAAAGCAGATAATTCCGGTGACCCACAAAGATTCAGAGAACAGACTGCCACTCTGGGTTGTCCCAGGGGACGGTCCCGCACTACTGGGGAGGAGTTGGCTTGCTGTCATGAACTGGAAATGGGGTGATGTCAATGCAATTTCTTCTGTGGAGCGAGTATCATGCTCACAGGTCCTGGAAAAATTTGACTCATTATTTTAACCTGGCATCGGCACTTTCATGGGGACCAAGGTAGTGATTCACATAAACCCGGACGCCAGGCCAGTACACCACAAGGCCAGAGCGGTGCCATACGTGATGCGGGAAAAGATAGAATGCGAATTGGACCGCCTGCTGAGGGAAGGCATCATCTCGCCAGTCGAATTCAGTGACTGGGCGAGCCCGATCGTGCCGGTGCTCAAGACGGATGGGTCGGTCAGGATATGTGCCGATTACAAGGTCACCATCAATCGGGTGCCACTCCAAGACCAGTACCCACCACTGAGAGCGGAGGGCTTCTTTGCGACGCTATCCGGTGGCAAATTTTTTTCAAAATTGGACCTGACCTCAGCTTACATGACCCAGGAGCTGGCGAGCGAGTCGAAGAAGCTGACCACCATCACGACACACAAGGGGTTGTTTGAGTATAACAGATGTCCATTCAGGATTCGTTCAGCCGCCGCGATCTTTCAGTGAAATATGGAAAGCCTCCTCAAGTCGATTCCAAGGACGGTGGTTTTTCAAGACGACATCCTCATCACGGGTCGCGATACTAAAGAACACCTCCACAACCTGGAGGAGGTGCTACGCAGACTGGACCGGGTAGGGCTGCGACTGAAAAAGGCGAAGTGTGTCTTCTTAGCTCCAGAGGTAGAATTCCTGGGGAGGAGGGTAGCTGCAGACGGGATCAGACCTATTGCGTCCATAAGAACATAACATAAGAATTAGGAACAGGAGTAGGCCATCTCGCCCCTCGAGCCTGCTCCAAAACGGAAGCGATCCAGAGAGCACCCAGACCCCGTAACACGACGGAGCTGCGTTCATTCCTGGGGCTCCTGAACTATTTTGGTAACTTTCTTCTCAAATTGAGCACACTGTTAGAGCCGCTACACGTGCTCCTACGCAAAGGCCATGATTGGTCTGGAGGGACAGCCAGGAAAGGGCTTTTGATAGAGCACGCAATTTATTATGCTCCAACAAACTGTTAACGTTATATGACCCGTGTAAGAAACTCGTTTTAATGTGCGATGCATCATCCTATGGGGTCGGGTGTGTGTTGCAGCATGTTAATGCCAATGGTCAGTTACAGCCAGTAGTTTATGCCTCCAGAAGTCTGTCCCAGGCAGAAAGGGGCTATGGGATGGTAGAAAAGGAAGCGCTAGCATGTGTATATGCAGTAAAAAAATTGCACCAGTACCTGTTTGACATGAAATTTGAGCTGGAGACAGATCACAAACCCCTAACGTCCCTTTTGGCCAACAACAAGGCCATAAATGCAAATGCATCGGCCCGCATACAGAGGTGGGCACTCATGTTAGCCGCCTATGACTACACAATTCGGCACAGACCGGGCACTGAAAACTGCGCCGATGCACTCAGCAGGCTCCCACTAGCCACCACTGAGGGGGCAACTGAGCATGATGCTGAGATGGTCATGGCTGTTGAAGCTTTCGAAAGCGAATGCTCAACTGTGACAGCCCGTCAGATTAAAGTCTGGACAAATAAAGACCCGCTACTGCCTTTGGTTAAGAAATGTGTCCTGAATGGGGACTGGGCAGCCACGTACAGGGCATGCCCTGAGGAATTTAAACCGTTTCATAGGTGCAAGATTGAACTCTCGATTCAGGCCGATTGCCTACTGTGAGGAAACCGAGTAGGCATGCCCCAGATGGGCAAAGAGGTGTTTATCAGAGAACTCCACAATGAGTACCCGGGCATTGTCATGATGAAGGCAATTGCCAGGTCACAGGTTTGGTGGCCAGGGATAGACGCAGATCTGGAACTTTGTGTTCGCAGGTGCAACACGTGTGCTCAGCTGGGCAATGCGCCCAGGGAAGCCCCCCTTAGCCCTTGGCCCTGGCCCGCCAAGCCATGGTCACGCATCCATGTGGACTACGCAGGTCCTTTCATGGGAAAAATGTTTTTGGTTGTAGTAGACGCCTGCTCCAAATGGATTGAGTGTGCCATTTTAAATTCAAGCACATCCTCTGCCACGGTAGAAAGTCTATGGGCAATGTTCGCCGCCCATGGTCTACCGGATGTCTTGGTCAGTGACAATGGCCCATGCTTCACAAGCATTGAATTCCAGGACTACATGGCAGGCAATGGAATCAACCATGTCAGAACGGCACCGTTCAAGCCAGCCTCAAAAGGCCAGGCAGAACGAGCAGTGCAGATAATCAAACAGGGGATGCTCAGAATCCAAGGGGGTTCCCAATAAAGCCGCTTATCATGCCTCCTGTTGGCCTATATATCCCGACCACACTCGCTCACAGGGGTTCCACCCGCAGAACTGCTAATGAAAAGGAAGCTCAAAACCAGGTTATCCCTTATACACCCTACTATGAAAGAAATTGTTGAGGGTAGGCGTCAGTCACAATGTGACCACCATGACAGGAATGCGAGGGCGCGATGTATTGATGTCAATGACTCTGTTTTTGTCCTTAATTACGCTGCAGGGCCCAAATGGATTGCAGGCACTGTGGTTGCCAAAGAGGGGAATAGGGTTTTGGTAGTTAAACTTACCAATGGACAAATCTGCCGCAAACACGTGGATCAAACTAAAAGGAGGTTCAGCAACCCCATAGAAGAAGCAGAGGAAAAACACGATATAGAGTTCACTCCACCACAGGTGACCGAACACCGGAACCAAGTGGAGGAGAGCCCAGTCACTGTGGGCAGTCCGGACAGGCCTGAGGTACCACAAACAGCAGACACTCAGGCCAGCGCCCAACAACCGGAGCCCCAACTCAGGTGCTCTACAAGGGAGCGTAAACCACCAGAGAGACTCAACCCGTGATCCCAATAAGACTTTGGGGGGGAGGTGATGTCATGTATTCAATTATCATTGTAACCATGTATAAGCTGACCTAAGTTGTACACCTTGAGAACATTGACCACAAGGGGTGAACTTGTGGGAGACACTCCTAACCTGGACTTTCACGTATAAAAGGGGAAGCTCCACCCACCTTCATCACTTGAGGTTTTGGTAATAAAGGTAACTGGTCACAAAGTGACCTTCTATCAAGAATGGGCCTTGTGTGCATTTATACTGTATAGTAAGGACATATCACTTGCTGTGATGCTCCTTGTGACTGAATAGCTAGACAACGCTCATTATGTAAGCTCACACATGAAGTGCCAGAGATTGGCCAGCGCCCATACAACTTCCCAAAAGTATCAGTGCCGCGAGGTGAAAATTAGAATATAAAAAACAAATTCTTTAAATGAAAAGACAGATTTTTTCTGATTACATACAAAAAAAGGCTTCAGGCCAGTAATTTCCTTATGAAAGTGATCTGGATCGGTGTTTACGGATTTCCTGGAATCAGTTGTTAGGGCTGTAGGGCTCCCACATTGTGTCACATTTACTTAAGGAATACTCATATAGAATTATAGATTATTGACAGGGCGCATTAGCGTAGCGCCTTAACCTGCTTCTCAAAAATATCTCAAATGTTGCTGACGCTAAGTATGAGCCTTTGGCAAAATTCCACATGCAACACTGAGGTGAACAACAAGTTAATCTGTTTTGATGGTAGTAATTGAGGGAGGTCGAGACACCAAACCCTTGCAGTTCTTCAAATCATGTCATGAGATCTTTAATGGCCAACTAGTGAATTGAAACAGGAAGACTGCACCCAGTCTAATGTCTCATTCAAAGGATGGCATTTCTGACGATGCACCACTGGAGTGTCAGCCTCCATTGCCAGTTCATGGGAATGGGACTTGGGCCCACAACCTTCTAACCCAAGGCAAGAGTGCTACCAAGTGAGACAAGTTGCCGCTTGGTCCTAGGTTTGATCCCTGGTCTGTGCTGACTTTGCTGATCTCGATTGGAGTAGGCCTCAGTAATATGTCAGTACCTGAAGGCTCCTGCTCTTCACTGTCCTCTGCTGACCTCTGCTGGGCAGTGTGTGTTGGTGACTGTTGGGAACAGAGAGGAGCCACTCTGGCTGATGATGCACACAGGCACATGTTCTGCTGATAAACAATGTCGAGGTTCACAGAGGTAGAATAACCCCTTGGGCACAATGATAAAGGAACACCAGCAACCCACGATATTCCCAGTATAAGTTGCTGTCTTTCAGGAGAGAAGAGAGGGAATTCATTGATGATAATAGAGCTGGAATGTCATTATATGGAGATTGTAAGAGATTATTTAATGCCAGTGATCTCACATATCTTCTGAAAATCAACCCCACAGAGCAATATATGTAGAGTCCCCAGGAATGCGTAACAAGTGAATTACAACAGTTACAAAGACATGCTATGATTGTAGTATTTGCTGTAATTGGCAGGTTTATGTGAGAAAAATTCACAAAGTAAAGGCCTTTTTTTGAGAATGCAAAAAAAAAATATCAACAGCTTTAAAAAATGTGTTCGGGGATGTGGGCATCGCTGGCAAGGCCGGCATTTATTGCCCATCCCTAATTGCCCCTTGAGAAGGTGGTGGTGAGCCACCTTCTTGAACCGCTGCAGTCCGTGTGGTGAAGGTGCTCCCACAGTGCTGTTAGGGAGGGAGTTCCAGGATTGTGACCCAGCGACGATGAAGGAACGGCCGATATATTTCCAAGTCGGGATGGAGTGTGTGACTGGGAGGGGAACGTGGAGATGGTGGTGTTCCCATGCACCTATTGCCCTTGTCCTTCCAGGCGGGAGAGGTCGCGGGTTTGGGAGGGGCCATGGTTTTCCTTGGCTTCTTTAGCCCGAAATTTCCATCCCACTAATTAACAGTAGGTGGGGTTTATGTTGAAGGATGAGCCTTCAGCACTTAAATACTGGCTCCCGAGTCATGGCCACTCAATCTATCCATGAAATGTGCTCACACTGTATTGTGCATCATTTAATCTTTGAAAAACACACACATTTACAGAATGCTGCCTGTCAGAGTCTGGAGCAGGTGGCCTCACAATTTCCCAGTCAAGACGAAGATTTCTCCAATACTTGCTTAAGAGGGGCATTATTGCAAATAGCTGTGTGCGTGGAAGAGCCAGATTGTGGGCCCATTGAGCAACCGATTGTTGACGGTGGAGGAGAGTGAAGTGGGATTGTGCACCAAGGTGTGCTAGCCTCATTAACTGCTCAAAATATCTTAATGAAGTATTAGCCCCGTAAGGCAGTAGACTTTGCCATTCCATTTACTATTTTACATTGGATTTTCTATAAGATCCCCTCTTAGGGAAATCATGCTTGACAAATCTTCTGGAATTTTTTGAGGATGTTTCCAGTAGAGTGGATGAGGGAGAACCAGTTGATGTGGTATATTTGGACTTTCAGAAGGCTTTCGACAAGGTCCCACACAAGAGATTAATGTGCAAAGTTAAAGCACATGGGATTGGGGGTAGTGTACTGACATGGATTGAGAACTGGTTGGCAGACAGGAAGCAAAGAGTAGGAGTAAATGGGTACTTTTCAGAATGGCAGGCAGTGCCTAGTGGGGTACCGCAGGGTTCTGTGCTGGGGCCCCAGCTGTTTACATTGTACATTAATGATTTAGACGAGGGGATTAAATGTAATATCTCCAAGTTTGCGGATGACACTAAGTTGGGTGGCAGTGTGAGCTGCGAGGAGGATGCTGTGAGGCTGCAGAGTGACTTGGATAGGTTAGGTGAGTGGGCAAATGCATGGCAGATGAAGTATAATGTGGATAAATGTGAGGTTATCCACTTTGGTGGTAAAAACAGAGAGACAGGCTATTATCTGAATGGTGACAGATTAGGAAAAGGGGAGGTGCAACGAGACCTGGGTGTCATGGTACATCAGTCATTGAGGTTGGCATGCAGGTACAGCAGGCGGTTAAGAAAGCAAATGGCATGTTGGTCTTCATAGCGAGGGTATTTGAGTACAGGGGCAGGGAGGTGTTACTACAGTTGTACAGGGCCTTGGTGAGGCCACACCTGGAGCATTGTGTACAGTTTTGGTCTCCTAACTTGAGGAAGGACATTCTTGCTATTGAGGGAGTGCAGCGAAGATTCACCAGACTGATTCCCGGGATGGCGGGACTGACCTATCAAGAAAGACTGGATCAACTGGGCTTGTATTCACTGGAGTTCAGAAGAATGAGAGGGGATCTCATAGAAACGTTTAAAATTCTGACGGGTTTAGACAGGTTAGATGCAGGAAGAATGTTCCCAATGTTGGGGAAGTCCAGAACCAGGGTCACAGTCTAAGGATAATTTAGGACCGAGATGAGGAGAAACTTCTTCACCCAGAGAGTGGTGAACCTGTGGAATTCTCTACCACAGAAAGTAGTTGAGGCCAATTCAATAAATATATTCAAAAAGGAGTTAGATGTAGTCCTTACTACTAGGGGAATCAAGGGGTATGGCGAGAAAGCAGGAATGGAGTACTGAAGTTGCATGTTCAGCCATGAACTCATTGAATGGCGGTGCAGGCTCGAAGGGCCGAATGGCCTACTCCTGCACATATTTTCTATGTTTCGATGTTTCTCTGTTTCAGTGCCTCCTTTCAAAGTTGACGAGGTCCAGTTGCTTTTCATAACATAATGCCCTCTCTTAATATCATAAAAACACAGGAACATCAGAATTAGGAGCAGGTGTCGGCCATTCAGCCCCTCGAGCCTGCTCTGCCATTCAATCAGATCACGGCTGATCTTCGACCTCAACTCCACTTTCCGGCCCAATCCCCAAATCCCTCGATTCCCCGAGAGTCCAAAAATCTATCGATCTCAGCCTTGAATAAACTCAACGACTCAGCATCCACAGCCGTCTGGGCCAGAGAATTCTTAGGGCACTCCCGATAGGTGAGGGCGCCATCGCCTCAGGCCGGCATCTTTTATGGTTGGCCACTCTCGCGTTGGCTCGTGCAGCGCAGCGCTCCGTCCTGGGTTCCAGGCTGCTGGCCCAGACCCACACTGCCCTGGGGGTTCACTTACACACTGCCCCGGGGCCCCAGTCCCACATTGCGCCGGGGGCCCAGTCCCACACTGCCCCGGGGGCCCAGTCCCACACTGCCCCGGGGCCCAGTCCCACACTGCCCTACGGGCCCAGTCCCACACTGCCCCGGGGCCCCAGTCCCATACTGCCCTGGGGGCCCAGTCCCATACTGCCCCGGGGCCCAGTCCCACACTGCCCTACGGGCCCAGTCCCACACTGCCCCGGGGCCCCAGTCCCATACTGCCCTGGGGGCCCAGTCCCATACTGCCCCGGTGCCCAGTCCCACACTGCCCCGGGAGCCCAGTCCCACACTGCCCCGGGGCCCAGTCCCTGGGGGCCCAGTCTCACACTGCCCCGGGAGCCCAGTCCCACACTGCTCCGGGGGCCCAGTCCCACACTGCCCCGGGGGCCCAGTCCCACAATGCCTCGGGGACCCAGTCCCACACTGCCCCGGGGCCCAATCCTACAATGCCCCGGGGGCCCAGTCCCACATTCCAACAGGGGCCCAGTCCCACAATGTCTCGGGGGCCCAGTCCTACACTGCCCCAGGGGACCAGTCCCACACTGCCCCATGAGCCCAAACCCACACTGCCCCGGGGGCCCAGTCCCACAATGCCCCAAGGGCCCAGTCCCACACTCCAACAGGGGCCCAGTCCCACAATGTCTCGGGGGCCCAGTCCTACACTGCCCCAAGGGGCCCAGTCCAACAATGCCCTGGGGGGCTCACACCCACACTGCCCTGGGGCCCAGTCCCACAATGCCCCGGGGGCCCAGTCCCACACTCCAACAGGGGCCCAGTCCCACAATGTCTCGGGGACCCAGTCGCACACTGCCCCGGGGCCCAGTCCCACAATGCCCCAGGGGCCCAGTCCCACACTCCAACAGGGGCCCAGTCCCACAATGTCTCGGAGGCCCAGTCCTACACTGCCCCAGGGGATCCAGTCCCACAATGCCCTGGGGGGCTCACTCCCACACTGTCCTGGGGACCAGTCCCGCACTGCCCCATGAGCCCAAACTCACACTGCCCCGGGGGCCCAGTCCCACACTGCCCCAGGGGCCCGGTCCCACACTGCCCTGGTGGCCCAGTCCCTGGGGCCCAGTCCCACAATGCCCTGGGGGGCCAGTCCTGCAATGCCCTGGGGGCCCAATCCCACACTGCCCCGGGGACCCAGTCCCTGGGGGACCAATCCCACACTGCCCCGGGGGCCCAGTCCCACACTGCCCTGGGGGGCCCAGTCCCACACTGCCCCGGGGCCCAGTCCCACACTGCCCCGGGGCCCAGTCCCACACTGCCCTGGGGGGGCCCAATACCACACTGCCCTGGGGGGCCCAGTCCCAAAATGCCCCAGGGGACCAGTCCCACACTGCCCCGGTGCCCAGTCCCACACTGCACCGGGGGCCCAGTCCCACATTGCCCTGGAGGCCCAGACCCCGGGGGCCCAGTCCCACAATGCTCCGGGGGCCCAGTCCCACAATGCCCCGGGGGCCCAGTCCCACAATGTCCCGGGCGCCCAGTCCCACACTGCCCCGGGGGCCCAGTACCGCACTGCCCCGGGGGCCCAATCTCATACTGCCCCGGGGGCCCAGTCCCACAATGTCCCGGCGGTCCAGTTACACACTCCAACGGGGCCCAGTCCCACACTGCCCAGGGGCCCAGTCCCACACTGCCCCGGGGCCCAGTCCCACAAAGCCCTGGGGGCCCAATCCCACACTGCCCTGGGGGCCCAGTCCCACACAGCCCCGGGGGCCCAGTCCCATACTGCCTCGGGGCCCAGTCCCACACTGCCCCGGGAGCCCAGTCCCACACTGCTCCGGGGGCCCAGTCCCACACTGCCCCGGTGGCCCAGTCCTGCAATGCCCCAGGGGCCCAGTTCCACACTGCCCCGGGGGACCATTCCCACAATGCCTCGGGGACCCAGTCCCACACTGCCCCGGGGCCCAGTCCCACAATGCCCTGGGGGGATCACTCCACACTGTCCTGGGGACCAGTCCCGCACTGCCCCATGAGCCCAAACCCACACTGCCCCGGGGGCCCAGTCCCACAGTGCCCCAAGGGCCCAGTCCCACACTGCCCTGGGGGCCCAGTCCCACACTGCCCTGGGGGCCCAGTCCAACACTGCCCCCGGGGCCCAGTCCCACAATGCCCCAAGGGCCCAGTCCCACACTGCCCCAGGGGCCCAGTCCCACACTGCCCTGGGGGCCCAGTCTTACACTGCCCTGGCGGCCCAGTCCCACACTGCCCTGGGGGCCCAGTCCCACATTGCCCTGGGGGCCCAGACCCTGGGGGCCCAATCCCACACTGCGCTGGGGGCCCAGTCCCACAATGCCCTGGGGGGCCAGTCCTGAAATGCCCCGGGCACCCAATCCCACACTGCCCCAGGGGCCAAGTCCCAGGGGGCCTAGTCCCACATTGCCCCGGGGGCCCAGTCCCACAAAGCCCTGGGGGCCCAATCCCACACTGCCCTGGGGGGCCCAGTCCCAAAATGCCCCAGGGGCCCAGTTCCCAGGGGTCCAGTCCCACAATGGCCCGGGCACCAAGTCCCACACTCCAATGGGGCCCAGTCCCACACTGCTCCGGGGGGCTCACTCCCACACTGCCCCGGGGGCCCAGTCCCACACTGTCCCGGGGGGCCCAGTCCCACATTGCCCCAGGGGCCCAGTCCCACAATGCCCCAGGGGCCCAGTCCCACACTGCCCCGGGGGCCCAGTCCCACACTGCTCCTTGGGCCCAGTCCCTGGGGGCCCAGTACCACACTGCCCCGGGGGCCCAGTCCCACAATGTCCCGGGGGCTCAGTCCCACACTGCTCCTTGGGTCCAGTCCCACACTGCCCCGGGGGCCCAGTCCCACACTGCCCCGGGGCCCAGTCCCACACTACCCCAGGGGCCCAGTCCCCGAGGGCCCAGTCCCACAATGCCCCGGGGGCCCAGTCCCACACTGCCCCAGGGGCCCAGTCCCCGGGGGCCCAGTCCCACACCGCCCCGGGGGGACCAGTCCCACACTGCTCCTTGGGCCCAGTCCCACAATGCCCTGGGGGGACCAGTCCCACATTGCCCCGGGGGCCCAGTCCCACACTGCCCGGTGGGCCCAGTCCCACACTGCGCCGGGGGCCCAGTCCCACAATGCCCCGGGAGCCCAGTCCCACACTGCCCCGGGGGCACTGTCCCACAATGCCCCGGGGGCCCAGTCCCACACTGCCCCAGGGGCCCAGTCCCACAATGCCCCCGGGTGCTCACTCCCACACTGCCCCGGGGGCCCTGTCCCACAATGCCCTGTGGGCCCAGTCCCACACTGCCCCGGGGGCCCAGTCCCACAATGTCCCAGGGGCCCAGTTACACACTCCAACGGGGCCCATTCCCACAATGCCCCGGGCGCCAAGTCCCTCACTCCAATGGGGCCCAGTCCCACAATGTCTCGGGGGGCCCAATTCCACACTGCCCCAGGGCCCAGTCCCACACTGCCCCGGGGGCCGAGTCCCACACTACCCTGGGGGGCCCAGTCCCACAATGCCCCAGGGGCCCAGTCCCAGGGGGCCTAGTCCCACACTGCCCCGCGGGCCCAGTCCCACAAAGCCCTGGGGGCCCAATCCCACACTGCCCTGGGGGGCCCAGTCCCAAAATGCCCCAGGGGCCCAGTCCCCAGGGGTCCATTCCCACAATGCCCATGGCGCCAAGTCCGACACTCCAATGGGGCCCAGTCCCACACTGTTCCGGGGGGCTCACTCCCACACTGCCCTGGGGGTCCAGTCCCACACTGTCCCGGGGGCTCAGTCCCACACTGCTCCTTGGGTCCAGTCCCACACTGCCCCGGGGGCCCAGTCCCACACTGCCCCGGGGGCCCAGTCCCACACTACCCCAGGGGCCCAGTCCCCGAGGGCCCAGTCCCACAATGCCCCGGGGGCCCAGTCCCACACTGCCCCAGGGGCCCAGTCCCCGGGGGCCCAGTCCTACACTGCCCCGGGGGCCCAGTCCCACAATGCCCCGGGGGGCTCATTCCCACACTGCACCGGGGGCCCAGTCCCACAATGCCCCGGGGGCCCTGTCCCACACTGCCCCGGGGGGCTCACTCACACACTTCCCACAATGCCCCGGGGGCCATATCCCACACTGCCCCGGGGGCCCAGTCCCACAATGCCCCGGCGGGCTCACTCCCACACTGCCCCGGGGACCTAGTCCCACAATGCCCTGGGGGGCTCACTCCCACACTGCCCCGGGGGGCTCACTCCTACACTGCCCCGGGGGCCCTGTCCCACAATGCCCCGGGGACCCAGTCCCACAATGCCCCGATGGGACCAGTCTCACACTGCCCCGGGGGCCCAGTCCCACACTGCCCCGGGGGCCCAGTCCCACACTGCCCCGGTGCCCAGTCCCACAATGCCCCGGGAGCCCAGTCCCACACTGCCCCGGGGGCCCAGTCCCACACTGCCCCCGGGGCCCAGTCCCACAATGCCCCGGGGGCCATGTCCCACACTGGTCCTTGAGCCCAGTCCCTGGGGGCCCAGTCCCACAATGCCCCGGGGGCCCAGTCCCACAATGCCTCGGGGGCCCAGTTAAACACTCCAACAGGGCCCAGTCCCACAATGCCCTGGGGGCCCAGTCCCACCATGCTCCGGCTGCGGAGTCCCACGCTGCACCTGGAGCACAGTCCCACACTCCAACGTGGCCCAATCCCACAATGCCCCGGGGTGCCCAGTCCCACAATGCCCCGGGGGCCCAGTCGCACAATGCCTCGGGGGCCAAGTCCCACACTCCAATGGGGCCCAGTCCCACAATGCCCCGGGGGCCAAGTCCCACAATGCCACGTAGGGCCAAGTCCCACACTCCAATGGGGCCCTGTCCCACAATGCCTCGGGAGGCCGAATCCCACAATGCCCCGGGGGGCTCACTCCCACACTGCCCCGGGTCCCAGTCCCACAATGCCCTGGGGGGCTCACTCCTACACTGCCCCGGGGGCCCAGTCCCACACTGCCCCGGGGGCCCAGTCCCACAATGCCCCGGGGGCCCTGTTCCACACTGCCCCGGGTGCCCATTCCCACACTGCCCCGGGGGCCCAGTCCCACAATACCCCAGGGGCCCAGTCCCACAATGCCCCGGGGCCCAGTCCCACAATGCCCCGGAGGGCTCACTCCCACACTGCCCCGAGGGCCCAGTCCAACACTGCCCTGTGGGCCCAGTCCCTGGGGGCCCAGTCCCACAATGCCCCGGGGGCCCAGTCCCACAATGCCCCGGGGGGCTCACTCCCACACTGCCCCGGGTCCCAGTCCCACAATGCCCTGGGGGGCTCACTCCCACACTGCCCGGGTCCCAGTCAGACAATGCCCTGGGGGGCTCACTCGCACACTGCCCCGGGGGCCCAGTCCCACACTGCCCCGGGGGCCCTGTCCCACAATGCCCCGGGGGCCCAGTCCCACACTGCCCCGGGGGCCCAGTCCCACAATGCCCCGGGGGCTCACTCCCACACTGCCCCGGGGGCCCTGTCCCACAATGCCCGGGGGGCCCAATCCCACACTGCCCCGAGGGCCCAGTCCCACACTGCCCTGGGGGCCCAGTCCCACACTGCCCCGGGGGCACTGTCCCACAATGCCCCGGGGGCCCAGTCCCACACTGCCCCAGGGGCCCAGTCCCACAATGCCCCGGGGGCTCACTCCCACACTGCCCCGGGTGGCTCACTCCCACACTGCCCCGAGGGCCCAGACCCACACTGCCGTGTGGGCCCAGTCCCTGGGTCCAGTCCCACACTGACCCGGGGGCCCAGTCCCACAATGCCCCTGGGGCCCAGGCCCACAATGCCCCGGGGGGCTCACTCCCACACTGCCCCGGGGGCCCAGTTCCACAATGCTCTGGGAGGCTCACTCCCACATTGCCCCGGGGGCTCTGTCCCACAACGCCCCAGGGGCCCAGTCCCACACTGCCCCGGGGGCCCTGTCCCACTATGCCCCGGGGGCCCAGTCCCACAATGTCCCGGGGGCTCACTCCCACACTGACCCGGGGCCCTGTCCCACAATGCCCCGGGGGCCCAGTATCATACTGCCCTGGGGGCCCAGTCCCATAATGCCCCGGGGGGCTCACTCCCACACTGCCCCGAGGGCCCAGTCCCACACTGCCCTGTGGGCCCAGTCCCTGGGGGCCAAGTCCCACACTGCCCCGGGGGCCCAGTCCCACAATGCTCCGGGGGCCCAGTCCCACAATTCCCCGGGGGGCTCACTCCCACACTGCCCCGGGGGCCCAGTTCCACAATGCTCTGGGGGGCTCACTCCCACATTGCCCCGGGGGCCCTGTCCCACAATGCCCCAGGGGCCCAGTCCCACACTGCCCCGGGGGCCCTGTCCCACTATGCCCCGGGGGCCCAGTCCCGCAATGCACCGGGGGCCCAGTCCCACAATGCCCTGGGGGCCCAGTCCCACACTGCCCCGGGGGCCCAGTCCCACAATGCCCCGGGGGCCCAGTCCCACAATGCCCCGCGGGCCCAATTCCATACTGCCCCAGGGGCCCAGTGCCACAATGTCCCGGGGGCCCAGTTACACACTCCAACGGGGCCCAATCCCACACTACCCCGGGGGCCCAGTCCCACAATGCCCTGGGGGCCCAATCCCACACTGTCCTGGGGGGCCCAGTCCCAAAATGCCCCAGGGGCCCAGTCCTCAGGGGTCAAGTCCCACAATGCCCCTGGCGCCCACACTCCAACGGGGCCCAGTCCCACAATGCCTCGGGGGGCCCAATCCTACACTGCCCCGGAGCCCAGTCCCACACTGCCCCGGGGGCCCAGTCCCACACTACTCCTTGGGCCCAGTCCCTGAGGGCCCAGTCCCGCAATGCCCCGGCGGTCCAGTCCCACACTGCCCCGGGGGCCCAGTTACACACCAACGGGGCCCAGTCCCACAATGCCCTGGGGGCCCAGTCCCACAATGCCCCGGGGGCCCAGTCCCACGCTGCTCCGGCGGGCCCAGTCCCACACTGCCCCGGGGGGCCCAGTCCCACAATGCCCCGGGGGCCCAGTCCCACAATGCCCCGGAGGCCAAGTCCCAAAATGCCCCGGGGGCCAGGTCCCACACTCCAATGGGGCCCAGTCCCACAATGCCTCGGGGAGCCCAATCCCACACTGCCCCGGGGGGCCCAGTCCCACAATGCCCCGGGGGCCCAGTCCCACACTGCAACGGGGGGCCCAGTCCCACAATGCCCTGGGGGCCCAGTCCTCAGGGGTCAAGTCCCACAATGCCCCTGGCGCCCACACTCCAACGGGGCCCAGTCCCACAATGCCTCGTGGGGCCCAATCCCACACTGCCCCGGAGCCCAGTCCCACACTGCCCCGGGGGCCCAGTCCCACACTACTCCTTGGGCCCAGTCCCTGAGGGCCCAGTCCCGCAATGCCCCGGCGGTCCAGTCCCACACTGCCCCGGGGGCCCAGTTACACACCAACGGGGCCCAGTCCCACAATGCCCTGGGGGCCCAGTCCCACAATGCCCCGGGGGCCCAGTCCCACGCTGCTCCGGCGGGCCCAGTCCCACACTGCCCCGGGGGGCCCAGTCCCACAATGCCCCGGGGGCCCAGTCCCACAATGCCCCGGAGGCCAAGTCCCAAAATGCCCCGGGGGCCAGGTCCCACACTCCAATGGGGCCCAGTCCCACAATGCCTCGGGGAGCCCAATCCCACACTGCCCCGGGGGGCCCAGTCCCACAATGCCCCGGGGGCCCAGTCCCACACTGCAACGGGGGGCCCAGTCCCACAATGCCCTGGGGGCCCAGCCCCACACTGCTCCGGGGGCCCATTCCCACAATGCCCCTGGGAGCTCACTCTCACACTGCCCCGGGGGCCCAGTCCCACAATGCCCCAGGAGCCCTGTTCCACACTGCCCCGGGTGCCCATTCCCACACTGCCCCGGGGGCCCAGTCCCACAATGCCCCGGGGGCCCAGCCCCACAATGCCCCGTGTGGCTCACTCCCACACTGCCCCGAGGGCCCAGACCCACACTGCCCTTTGGGCCCAGTCCCTGGGTCCATTCCCACACTGCCCCGGGGGCCCAGTCCCACAATGCTCCTGGGGCCCAGTCCCACAATGCCCCGGGGGGCTCACTCCCACACTGCCCCGGGGGCCCACTTCCACAATGCTCTGGGGGGCTCACTCCCACATTGCCCCGGGGGCTCTGTCCCACAATGCCCCAGGGGCCCAGTCCCACACTGCCCCGGGGGCCCTGTCCCACTATGCCCCGGGGGCCCAGTCCCACAATGTCCCGGGGGCTCACTCCCACACTGACCCGGGGCCCTGTCCCACAATGCCCCGGGGGCCCAGTACCATACTGCTCTGGGGGCCCAGTCCCACAATGCCCCGGGGGGCACACTCCCACACTGCCCCGAGGGCCCAGTCCCACACTGCCCTGTGGGCCCAGTCCCTGGGGGCCCAGTCCCACACTGCCCCGGGGGCCCAGTCCCACAATGCTCCGGGGGCCCAGTCCCACTATGCCCCGGGGGCCCAGTCCCGCAATGCACCGGGGGCCCAGTCCCACAATGCCCTGGGGGCCCAGTCCCACACTGCCCCGGGGGCCCAGTCCCACAATGCCCCGGGGGCCCAGTCCCACACTGCCCCGGGGGCCCAATTCCATACTGCCCCGGGGGCCCAGTGCCACAATGTCCCGGGGGCCCAGTTTCACACTCCAACGGGGCCCAATCCCACACTACCCCGGGGGCCCAGTCCCACAATGCCCTGGGGGCCCAATCCCACACTGTCCTGGGGGGCCCAGTCCCAAAATGCTCCAGGGGCCCAGTCCTCAGGGGTCAAGTCCCACAATGCCCCTGGCGCCCAAACTCCAACGGGGCCCAGTCCCACAATGCCTCGGGGGGCCCAATCCCACACTGCCCCGGAGCCCAGTCCCACACTGCCCCGGGGGCCCAGTCCCACACTACCCTGGGGGAGGCGCAGTCCCACAATGCCCCGGGGGCCCAGTCCCACAATGCCCTGGGGGCCCAGTCCCACACTGCCCCGGGGCCCAGTCCCACACTGTCCCGGGGCCCAGTCCCACAATGCCCCAGGGGCCCAGTCCCACAATGTCCCGGGGGCCCAGTTACACACTCCAACGGGGCCCAGTCCTACACTGCCCCGGGTCCCAGTCCCACACTGCCCCGGGAGCCCAGTCCCACAATGCCCTTGGGGCCCAATCCCACACTGCCCTTGGGGGCCCAGTCCCAAAATGCCCCAGGGGCCCAGTCCCCAGGGGTCCAGTCCCACAATGGCCCGCGCGCCAAGTCCCTCACTCCAATGGGGCCCAGTCCCACAATGCCACGGGGACCCAATCCCACACTGCCCCAGGGGCCAAGTCCCAGGGGGCCTAGTCCCACATTGCCCCGGGGGCCCAGTCCCACAAAGCCCTGGGGGCCCAATCCCACACTGCCCTGGGGGGCCCAGTCCCAAAATGCCCCAGGGGCCCAGTTCCCAGGGGTCCAGACCCACAATGGCCCCATCACCAAGTCCCACACTCCAATGGGGCCCAGTCCCACACTGCTCCGGGGGGCTCACTCCCACACTGCCCCGGGGGCCCAGTCCCACACTGTCCCGGGGGGCCCAGTCCCACATTGCCCCAGGGGCCCAGTCCCACAATGCCCCAGGGGCCCTGTCCCACACTGCCCCGGGGGCCCAGTCCCACACTGCTCCTTGGGCCCAGTCCCTGGGGGCCCAGTACCACACTGCCCCGGGGGCCCAGTCCCACAATGTCCCGGGGGCTCAGTCCCACACTGCTCCTTGGGTCCAGTCCCACACTGCCCCGGGGGCCCAGTCCCACACTGCCCCGGGGGCCCAGTCCCACACTACCCCAGGGGCCCAGTCCCCGAGGGCCCAGTCCCACAATGCCCCGGGGGCCCAGTCCCACACTGCCCCAGGGGCCCAGTCCCCGGGGGCCCAGTCCCACACCGCCCCGGGGGGACCAGTCCCACACTGCTCCTTGGGCCCAGTCCCACAATGCCCTGGGGGGACCAGTCCCACATTGCCCCAGGGGCCCAGTCCCACAATGCCCCCGGGTGCTCACTCCCACACTGCCCCGGGGGCCCTGTCCCACAATGCCCTGTGGGCCCAGTCCCACACTGCCCCGGGGGCCCAGTCCCACAATGTCCCAGGGGCCCAGTTACACACTCCAACGGGGCCCATTCCCACAATGCCCCGGGCACCAAGTCCCTCACTCCAATGGGGCCCAGTCCCACAATGTCTCGGGGGGCCCAATTCCACACTGCCCCAGGGCCCAGTCCCACACTGCCCCGGGGGCCGAGTCCCACACTACCCTGGGGGGCCCAGTCCCACAATGCCCCAGGGGCCCAGTCCCAGGGGGCCTAGTCCCACACTGCCCCGCGGGCCCAGTCCCACAAAGCCCTAGGGGCCCAATCCCACACTGCCCTGGGGGGCCCAGTCCCAAAATGCCCCAGGGGCCCAGTCCCCAGGGATCCATTCCCACAATGCCCATGGCGCCAAGTCCCACACTCCAATGGGGCCCAGTCCCACACTGTTCCGGGGGGCTCACTCCCACACTGCCCTGGGGGCCCAGTCCCACACTGCCCGGTGGGCCCAGTCCCACACTGCGCCGGGGGCCCAGTCCCACACTGCCCCAGGGGCCCAGTCCCACAATGCCCCCGGGTGCTCACTCCCACACTGCCCCGGGGGCCCTGTCCCACAATGCCCTGTGGGCCCAGTCCCACACTGCCCCGGGGGCCCAGTCCCACAATGTCCCAGGGGCCCAGTTACACACTCCAACGGGGCCCATTCCCACAATGCCCCGGGCGCCAAGTCCCTCACTCCAATGGGGCCCAGTCCCACAATGTCTCGGGGGGCCCAATTCCACACTGCCCCAGGGCCCAGTCCCACACTGCCTCGGGGGCCGAGTCCCACACTACCCTGGGGGGCCCAGTCCCACAATGCCCCAGGGGCCCAGTCCCAGGGGGCCTAGTCCCACACTGCCCCGGGGGCCCAGTCCCACAAAGCCCTGGGGGCCCAATCCCACACTGCCCTGGGGGGCCCAGTCCCAAAATGCCCCGGGGGGCTCACTCCTACACTGCCCCGGGGGCCCTGTCCCACAATGCCCCGGGGACCCAGTCCCATAATGCCCCGATGGGACCAGTCCCACAATGCCCCGATGGGACCAGTCTCACACTGCCCCGGGGGCCCAGTCCCACACTGCCCCGGTGCCCAGTCCCACACTGCCCCGGGGGCCCAGTCCCACACTGCCCCGGTGCCCAGTCCCACACTGCCCCGGGGGCCCAGTCCCACAATGCCCCGGGGGCCCAGTCCCACAATGCCTCGGGGGCCCAGTTAAACACTCCAACAGGGCCCAGTCCCACAATGCCCTGGGGGCCCAGTCCCACCATGCTCCGGCTGCGGAGTCCCACGCTGCACCTGGAGCACAGTCCCACAGTCCAACGTGGCCCAATCCCACAATGCCCCGGGGTGCCCAGTCCCACAATGCCCCGGGGGCCCAGTCGCACAATGCCTCGGGGGCCAAGTCCCAAACTCCAATGGGGCCCAGTCCCACAATGCCCCGGGGGCCAAGTCCCACAATGCCACGTAGGGCCAAGTCCCACACTCCAATGGGGCCCAGTCCCACAATGCCTCGGGAGGCCGAATCCCACAATGCCCCGGGGGGCTCACTCCCACATTGCCCCGGGTCCCAGTCCCACAATGCCCCAGGGGCTCACTCCCACACTGCCCCGGGGGCCCTGTCCCAGTATGCCCCGGGGGCCCAGTCCCACAATGTCCCGGGGGCTCATTCCCACACTGACCCGGGGCCCTGTCCCACAATGCCCCGGGGGCCCAGTACCATACTGCTCTGGGGGCCCAGTCCCACAATGCCCCGGGGGGCACACTCCCACACTGCCCCGAGGGCCCAGTCCCACACTGCCCTGTGGGCCCAGTCCCTGGGGGCCCAGTCCCACTCTGCCCCGGGGGCCCAGTCCCACAATGCTCCGGGGGCCCAGTCCCACAATTCCCCGGGGGGCTCACTCCCACACTGCCCCGGGGGCCCAGTTCCACAATGCTCTGGGGGGCTCGCTCCCACATTGCCCCGGGGGCTCTGTCCCACAATGCCCCTGGGGCCCAGTCCCACACTGCCCCGGGGGCCCTGTCCCACTATGCCCCGGGGGCCCAGTCCCGCAATGCACCGGGGGCCCAGTCCCACAATGCCCTGGGGGCCCAGTCCCACACTGCCCCGGGGGCCCAGTCCCACAATGCCCCGGGGGCCCAGTCCCACACTGCCCCGGGGGCCCAATTCCATACTGCCCCGGGGGCCCAGTGCCACAATGTCCCGGGGGCCCAGTTTCACACTCCAACGGGGCCCAATCCCACACTACCCCGGGGGCCCAGTCCCACAATGCCCTGGGGGCCCAATCCCACACTGTCCTGAGGGGCCCAGTCCCAAAATGCTCCAGGGGCCCAGTCCTCAGGGGTCAAGTCCCACAATGCCCATGGCGCCCAAACTCCAACGGGGCCCAGTCCCACAATGCCTCGGGGGGCCCAATCCCACACTGCCCCGGAGCCCAGTCCCACACTGCCCCGGTGGCCCAGTCCCACACTGCCCCGGGGGAGGCGCAGTCCCACAATGCTCCGGGGGCCCAGTCCCACAATGCCCCGGGGGCCCAGTCCCACACTGCCCCGGGGGCCCAATTCCACACTGCCCCGGGGGCCCTGTCCCACAATGCCCTGTGGGCCCAGTCCCACACTGCCCCGGGGGCCCAGTCCCACAATGTCCCAGGGGCCCAGTTACACACTCCAACGGGGCCCATTCCCACAATGCCCCGGGCGCCAAGTCCCTCACTCCAATGGGGCCCAGTCCCACAATGTCTCGGGGGGCCCAATTCCACACTGCCCCAGTGCCCAGTCCCACACTGCCCCGGGGGCCGAGTCCCACAGTACCCTGGGGGGCCCAGTCCCACAATGCCCCAGGGGCCCAGTCCCAGGGGGCCTAGTCCCACACTGCCCCGCGGGCCCAGTCCCACAAAGCCCTGGGGGCCCAATCCCACACTGCCCTGGGGGGCCCAGTCCGAAAATGCCCCAGGGGCCCAGTCCCCAGGGGTCCATTCCCACAATGCCCATGGCGCCAAGTCCCACACTCCAATGGGGCCCAGTCCCACACTGTTCCGGGGGGCTCACTCCCACACTGCCCTGGGGGTCCAGTCCCACACTGTCCCGGGGGGCCCAGTCCCACACTGCCCCGGGGGCCCAGTCCCACAATGCCCCGGGGGGCTCATTCCCACACTGCACCGGGGGCCCAGTCCCACAATGCCCCGGGGGGCTCACTCACACACTTCCCACAATGCCCCGGGGGCCATATCCCACACTGCCCCGGGGGCCCAGTCCCACAATGCCCCGGCGGGCTCACTCCCACACTGCCCCGGGGACCTAGTCCCACAATGCCCTGGGGGGCTCACTCCCACACTGCCCCGGGGGGCTCACTCCTACACTGCCCGGGGGCCCTGTCCCACAATGCCCCGGGGACCCAGTCCCACAATGCCCCGATGGGACCAGTCTCACACTGCCCCGGGGGCCCAGTCCCACACTGCCCCGGTGCCCAGTCCCACACTGCCCCAGGGGCCCAGTCCCACACTGCCCCAGGGGCCCAGTCCCACAATGCCCCGGGGGCCATGTCCCACACTGGTCCTTGAGCCCAGTCCCTGGGGGCCCAGTCCCACAATGCCCCGGGGGCCCAGTCCCACAATGCCTCGGGGGCCCAGTTAAACACTCCAACAGGGCCCAGTCCCACAATGCCCTGGGGGCCCAGTCCTACCATGCTCCGGCTGCGGAGTCCCACGCTGCACCTGGAGCACAGTCCCACACTCCAACGTGGCCCAATCCCACAATGCCCCGGGGTGCCCAGTCCCACAATGCCCCGGGGGCCCAGTCGCACAATGCCTCGGGGGCCAAGTCCCACACTCCAATGGGGCCCAGTCCCACAATGCCCCGGGGGCCAAGTCCCACAATGCCACGTAGGGCCAAGTCCCACACTCCAATGGGGCCCAGTCCCACAATGCCTCGGGAGGCCGAATCCCACAATGCCTCGGGGGGCTCACTCCCACACTGCCCCGGGTCCCAGTCCCACAATGCCCTGCGGGGCTCACTCCCACACTGCCCCGGGGGCCCAGTCCCACACTGCCCCGGGGGCCCAGTCCCACAATACCCCAGGGGCCCAGTCCCACAATGCCCTGTGGGCCCAGTCCCTGGGGGCCCAGTCCCACAATGACCCGGGGGCCCAGTCCCACAATGCGCCGGGGGGCTCACTCCCACACTGCCCCGGGTCCCAGTCCCACAATGCCCTGGGGGGCTCACTCCCACACTGCCCGGGTCCCAGTCAGACAATGCCCTGGGGGGCTCACTCGCACACTGCCCCGGGGGCCCAGTCCCACACTGCCCCGGGGGCCCTGTCCCACAATGCCCCGGGGGCCCAGTCCCACACTGCCCCGGGGGCCCAGTCCCACAATGCCCCGGGGGCCAAGTCCCACAATGCCACGTAGGGCCAAGTCCCACACTCCAATGGGGCCCAGTCCCACAATGCCTCGGGAGGCCGAATCCCACAATGCCCCGGGGGGCTCACTCCCACACTGCCCCGGGTCCCAGTCCCACAATGCCCTGGGGGGCTCACTCCCACACTGCCCCGGGGGCCCAGTCCCACACTGCCCCGGGGGCCCAGTCCCACAATACCCCAGGGGCCCAGTCCCACAATGCCCCGGGGCCCAGTCCCACAATGCCCCGGAGGGCTCACTCCCACACTGCCCCGAGGGCCCAGTCCAACACTGCCCTGTGGGCCCAGTCCCTGGGGGCCCAGTCCCACAATGCCCCGGGGGCCCAGTCCCACAATGCGCCGGGGGGCTCACTCCCACACTGCCCCGGGTCCCAGTCCCACAATGCCCTGGGGGGCTCACTCCCACACTGCCCGGGTCCCAGTCAGACAATGCCCTGGGGGGCTCACTCGCACACTGCCCCGGGGGCCCAGTCCCACACTGCCCCGGGGGCCCTGTCCCACAATGCCCCGGGGGCCCAGTCCCACACTGCCCCGGGGGCCCAGTCCCACAATGCCCCGGGGGCTCACTCCCACACTGCCCCAGGGGCCCTGTCCCACAATGCCCGGGGGGCCCAATCCCACACTGCCCCGAGGGCCCAGTCCCACACTGCCCTGGGGGCCCAGTCCCACACTGCCCCGGGGGCACTGTCCCACAATGCCCCGGGGGCCCAGTCCCACACTGCCCCAGGGGCCCAGTCCCACAATGCCCCAGGGGCTCACTCCCACACTGCCCCGGGGGCCCAGTCCCACACTGCCCCGGGGGCCCAGTCCCACACTGCCCCGGGGGCCCAATCCCACAATGCCCCGGGGGCCCAGTCCCACAATGTCCCAGGGGCCCAGTTACACACTCCAACGGGGCCCAGTCCCACAATGCCCCGGGCGCCAAGTCCCTCACTCCAATGGGGCCCAGTCCCACAATGTCTCGGGGGGCCCAATCCCACACTGCCCCAGGGCCCAGTCCTACACTGCCCCGGGGGCCGAGTCCCACACTACCCTGGGGGGCCCAGTCCCACAATGCCCCAGGGGCCCAGTCCCAGGGGGCCTAGTCCCACACTGCCCCGGGGGCCCAGTTCCACAAAGCCCTGGGGGCCCAATCCCACACTGCCCTATGGGGCCCAGTCCCAAAATGCCCCAGGGGCCCAGTCCCCAGGGGTCCAATCCCACAATGCCCATGGTGCCAAGTCCCACACTCCAATGGGGCCCAGTCCCACACTGTTCCGGGGGGCTCACTCCCACACTGCCCCGGGGGCCTAGTCCCACACTGTCCCCGGGAGCCCAGTCCCCCAATGCCCTGGGGGCCCAGCCCCACACTGCTCCGGGGGCCCAGTCCCACAATGCCCCGGGGGGCTCATTCCCACACTGCCCCGGGGGCCCAGTCCCACAATGCCCCGGGTGCCCTGTCCCACACTGCCCCGGGGGCCCAGTCCCACAATGCCCCAGGGGGCTCACTCCCACACTTCCGACAATGCCCCGGGGGCCCTAACCCACACTGCCCCGGAGCCCAATCCCACACTGCCTTGTGGGCCCAGTCCCTGGGGGCCCAGTCCCACACTGCCCCGGGAGCCCAGTCCCACAATGCCCCGGTGGCCCTATCCCACACTGCCCCGGGGGCCCAGTCCCACAATGCCCCGGGGGGCTCACTCCCACACTGCCCCGGGGGGCTCACTCCTACACTGCACCGGGGGCCCTGTCCCACAATGCCCCGGGGGCCCAGTCCCACACTGCTCCTTGAGCCCAGTCCCTGGGAGCCCAGTCCCACACTGCCCCATGGGCCCATTCCCACACTGCCCCGGGGCCCAGTCCCACAATGGCACAGGGGGCTCACTCCCACACTTCCCACAATGCCGCGGGGGCCCTATCCCACACTGCCCCGGGACCCAATCCCACACTGCCTTGTGGGCCCAGTCCCTGGGGGCCCAGTCCCACAATGCCCCGGCGGCCTAGTCCCACAATGCCTCGGGGGCCCAGTTACACACTCCAACAGGTCCCAGTCCCACAATGCCCCGGGGGCCCAGTCCCACAATACCCCGGCGGCGCAGTCCCACGCTGCCCCGGGGACCCAGTCTCACACTCCAATGGGGCCCAATCCCACAATGCTCCGGGGTGCCCAGTCCCACAATGCCCCGGGGTCCCAGTCCCACAATGCCTCGGGGGCCAAGTCCCACACTCCAATGCGGCCCAGTCCCACAATGCCTCGGGGGGCCCAATCCCACAATGCCCCGGGGGGGCCTAGTCCCACAATGCCCCGGGGGCCAAGTCCCACAATGCCTCGTAGGGCCATGTCCCACACTCCAATGGGACCCAGTCCCACAATGCCTCGGGAGGCCCAATCCCACATTGCCCCGGGGCCCAGTCCCACACTGCCCCGGAGGGCCCAGTCCCACAATGCCCCGGGGGGCCTAGTCCCATAATGCCCCGGGGGCCCAGTCCCACACTGTCCCGGGGGGGCCCAGTCCCACAATGCCCTGGGGGCCCAGCCCCACACTGCCCCGGGGGCCCAGTCCCACAATGCCCCGGAGGGCTCACTCTCACACTGCCCCGGGGGCCCAGTCCCACAATGCCCCGGGGGCCCTGTTCCACACTGCCCCGGGTGCCCACTCCCACACTGCCCCGAGGGCCCAGTCCAACACTGCCCTGTGGGCCCAGTCCCTGGGGGCCCAGTCCCACACTGCCCCGGGGCCCAGTCCCACAATGCCCCGGGGGCCCAGTCCCACAATGCCCCGGAGGGCTCACTCTCACACTGCCCCGGGGGCCCAGTCCCACAATGCCCCGGGGGCCCTGTTCCACACTGCCCCGGGTGCCCACTCCCACACTGCCCCGAGGGCCCAGTCCAACACTGCCCTGTGGGCCCAGTCCCTGGGGGCCCAGTCCCACACTGCCCCGGGGCCCAGTCCCACAATGCCCCGGGGGCCCAGTCCCACAATGCCCCGGGGGGCTCACTCCCACACTGCCCCGGGTCCCAGTCCCACAATGCCCTGGGGGGCTCATTCCCACACTGCCCCGGGGGCCCAGTCCCACACTGCCCCGGGGGCCCTGTCCCATAATGCCCCGGGTCCCAGTCCCACAATGCCCTGGAGGGCTCACTCCCACACTGCCCCGGGGGCCCAGTCCCACACTGCCCCGGGGGCCCAGTCCCACAATGCCCCGGGGGCTCACTCCCACACTGCCCCGGGGGCCCTGTCCCACAATGCCCCGGGGGCCCAATCCCACAATGCCCCAGGGGCCCTGTTCCACACTGCCCCGGGTGCCCACTCCCACACTGCCCCGAGGGCCCAGTCCAACACTGCCCTGTGGGCCCAGTCCCTGGGGGCCCAGTCCCACAATGCCCCGGGGCCCAGTCCCACAATGCCCCATGGGGCTCACTCCCACACTGCCCCGGGTCCCAGTCCCACAATGCCCTGGGGGGCTCATTCCCACACTGCCCCGGGGGCCCAGTCCCACAATGCCCCGGGGGCCCTGTCCCACAATGCCCCGGGGGCCCAGTCCCACACTGCCCCGGAGGCCCAGTCCCACAATGCCCCGGGGGCTCACTCCCACACTGCCCCGGGTCCCAGTCCCACAATGCCCTGGAGGGCTCACTCCCACACTGCCCCGGGGGCCCAGTCCCACACTGCCCCGGGGGCCCAGTCCCACAATGCCCCGGGGGCTCACTCCCACACTGCCCCGGGGGCCCTGTCCCACAATGCCCCGGGGGACCAATCCCACACTGCCCCGGGGGCCCAGTCCCACACTGCCCTGGGGGCCCAGTCCCACAATGCCCCGGGGGGCTCACTCCCACACTGCCCCGGGGCCCAGTCCCATGCTGCCCCAGGGCCCAGTCCCACAATGCCCCGGGGCCCAGTCCCACACTGCCCCGGGGCCCAGTCCCACACTGTCCTGGGGGCCAAGTGCCTACCAGCACTGGCCATGCAGGGTGCAGAGTGGCCTCGCCCCTTTAATCGATGGGGTGGGGCGTTGTAGCGCTTGACTCAGTGGCGCAGTAATGCTGCGGGACCCGACCCCGACGGAAGTGTAGCGCCCGAGATTGTGCTCCGCTTCCTGTGAGGCGCACACGGCCCAATTCAGTGTCGGGGGCGGGACTTCCACATCGGGCTCTAAAGGTCGCGGCCCCGGAAGGTTTTCGCCCCAATCGGGGCATGGGGCAATTTAGCCCCCTGTGATTTTGAATCCAGTCTAAATGGTTAATATAAATTGTGAGCAGCAGTGGTCCCAGCACTGATCCTTGTGGAACATCACGACACACCTTCTGCCACTGTGAATAGCGACCTTTCACCCCGACTCTCTGCTTTCTGTCTTGAAGAGAGCTTGTGATCCATTCTGCTATTTGTCCCCTTACTCCACATTCTTCACCTTGTTCAACAGTCTACTATTTTTAACGTTTTTCCTGGACCAATCCAGGGGGACGGATATCCGACAGAAATTCCGGTGTGAGAAATGTTTTCCCAGCGGGGCAGTGTTCCGGGTGGGTGTGGGGCGGGAGTGGCCTTTGGTCCGGTCGGCCGCTCCTTCTGGTCATCAGCGCCCCTCCCTTTCAGTTAAAGGAGAAGGCCGCAGCGAACTCTGCATGATGCTGTGTTAGGTCCACTGGACCATCAGGGAGGGTTTCGGCCGGGCCAGCGGTCTGGCACCCAAGAGGGGGTGCTGAGCTGCCTGTTATAGCCTGGCTGAACCCGTGAGCACCATTGTCGGGCTGACCTGGTTGTTGGCCAACAAATAAAATGAAAAGGCGTGTGCGGCAGTGTGCCTTCCCTTTTAAGGGCGGACGGGTCGCCCAGCCACACACAGCTTCCCGCCGGAGAAAGCTGCCAGGGGCACTGAGGGCCGGCCGATCCACTCCCGGGGGGCAAGCTCCCGCTCGGGGCGCCAGCAGTCGGTTGGGGGTCTGCGGGGTGGGAGAATGGGAGAATGGGTGGAGCGCTAACGATTACTGCTGCAAAGCCCAGACAGGACAATTTACAAAATGGTCCTTGCTCCACACCGACTGGGCGGAGAGGCATGACCGGCTCGTGGCCGGATCTTTGAGGCGATCTGCGTTCAGATAGAAAGGAGCAATTTCAGCTGCTTTCTCTTTAGAAATCCATGCTGACTATTGGTTATTATATTTTTGTTTTTTGATGTTCCTCTATTTTCTGGTAGAGGAGGGATTCCATTAATTTTCCGACCACCGATGTTAAACTGACTGGTCGATAATTCCCGGGACATGTTCTATTCCCCTTCTGAAATATCAGCATTACGTTTGTTATCCGCCAGTCCTTTGGCACTGCACCTTTTTCTAACGAATTATTAAATATGTGCAGTAATGCCTCCGCTATCTCTTCCCTAGATTCTTTTAAAATGTGTGGATACAATCCATCCAGACCAAGGGTGTTATCCTCTTTGATTCATTTGTTCAGTATATACGCTCGGTTTATTTTAAATGCGCTGATATCATAACTAATCTCATCATCCAGTGTCATGTCCACCTGTTCTATCTCCCTGGTAAATACTGAAGCAAAGTAATGATTGAATATTTCTGCCATCACTCTATCGTTACCAGTGGCATTATCCTTAATGGGCCTTTTCCCATCCAAATCTTACTTTTTTAATTGATGAGCCTGTAAAATATTTTACTATTTTATTTTATATTCCTTGATAATTTAATTTCATAGTTCCTCTTTGCCTGCAAACCCTATCCTAACCCTGACCCGAAACCTAACAAAAGCTCTTAAACCGAACCCGAAACCGAAAACTAACCCGAACCCCTAAAACTCTCGCTAAACCTCTTCCGAACCGTCAAGCCTAACCACAATCACTATCATTAATCCTAACATTAACCCCAGCCCCAAAGCGAAACTTAACCCTAATCCTGAACACTGAACCCTAAACCTTTACCCTAACCCTAACAGGAAATGCAGGCTAAACACCAACTCAAACACTAACCTTTACACTAAATGCAACCCGAAACCCTAAACACAACCCCAGCCCTAAACCTAACCCGAACCCAACCCTAACCCTACCCCTAATCCAAACCCAACCCTAACCCTAACCCTAAACCCGAAACACAACTCTAACCCTAAACCTAACCCTAACCCTAATCCAACCCTAACCCTAAAAACTAATCACAACCCTAACCCTAACCCTAAAACCTAATCACAACCCTAACCCTAAATCTAACCCGAACCCTAACTCAACCCTAACCCTAACCCTAACCCTGACCCTAAAACTAACCCTAACCCTAACTCTAAACCCTAATCACAACCCTAACCCTAACCCTACCCCTAACCCTAACCTTAACCCAAAAACAAACATCAACCCTAACACTAACCCACTATCCCTAACCCTTACACTAACCCACTATCCCTAACCCTAACATTAACCCTAGCCCTAACGCGAAACTTAACCATAATCCTGAAATTGAACCCTGAACCTTTAACCTTTACCCTAACCCTAACCCTAATCGATGAAAACAATGTTGAGATGTGCAAGACGCTGAATGAAAAGAAAAAAGCATATCTAAAATAGCAAAATGACCCTTCCTCAATTTCCAAGAGGGACCGCTACAGACACATGCAGAGCAAAGCACAGAGAGACCTTCGCCAGATGCAAGATAAATAGGGGCAGACGAAAGCAGAGGAAGTGGAACATTATGCTGAAACTCACAATACAAAGATGTTCTTCATCAAGTCAGTCCATGGACCATCAAAACCCAGCACCACTCCACTCCTTTCAGCAGATGGCAGCACTTTGATCAAAGACAGGACTGGCATAAATGAGAGGTGGAGAGAACACTTCAGTAATCTTCTTAATCAACCTTCAACAGTGAACAAAGAAGCACTTGACTCTTTACCCCAGCAACCTATCAAAGAAGATCTCGATCTTCCTCCCAGCATGGACAAAGTAAAGAAAGCCATCAACCAGATGAGTACTGGAAAGGCTCCAGGAAAGGATGGAATCCCTGCCGAAATCTACAAGCCCAGCAACTCTCGAGGCCTTTCATGACATAATAACTAGCATCTGGAAAGATGAAGACATGCCATAGGACTTCTGTGATGCTATGATAGTTTCCATCAACAAGAACAAGGGCAACAAAGCAGACTGTGGCAACTACAGGGGAATATCGCTTCTATCCATTGCTGGGAAGATCATCGCCTGCATAGTATTGAACCGACTCATAGCTAGTGTCTCAGAAGTAAATCTTCCAGAAACACAATGTGGCTTTCGCCCTGGTCGGAGCACAGCGGACATGATCTTTGCACTCAGACAAGTGCAGGAGAAGTGCATTGAGCAGAACATGGACCTGTACGCTGTATTTATTGACCTCACCAAGGCCTTTGATACTGTCAACAGAGCAGCGCTGTGGTCAATCTTGACAAAACTTGAGTGTCCAAGGAAGTTTGTCCACATCATTGAGCTGTTTCATGACAACATGACAAGTGAAGTGCTCTCAGACACACAACCACGGCCCCATTTGCCGTCTCAAATGGAGTGAAACAAGGTTGTGTACTCGCTCCAGTTCTGCTCAACCTATTCTTTACCTGTGTCTTGAACTATGCCATAAAAGACTTGGAGTTTGGGGTCTACCTGAAATATCGACAAGATGGTTCACTGTTCGACCTCCGCCGCCTTGCTGCAAAGACCAAAGTACGGAAACGACTCATCCTAGAGGCACTCTTTGCTGACGACTGCGCCCTTATGGCACACAAGGAGAGTGACCTACAATTCATACTCAGCAAATTTGCTGAGGCAACAGAATTGTTTGGCCGAACCATCAGCCTTAGTAAAACCGAGGTTCTCTATCAGCCTGCCCCTGGCACCACAGCACCTGCTCCCACATTCTCCATCGGCAGTATACAACTAAAGGCAGTGGACAGCTTCAAGTACCTTGGCAGCACCATATCAAGTGATGGGTCCTTGGACAAGGAGATTGATGCAAGGATCTGTAAAGCCAGCCAGGCATTGGTCGCTTGCGCACTAAGGTGTTAAGACACCACCACATCCGACTGTCAACTAAACTGTGGGTGTATAGAGCAGTCGTTCTCTTATCTCTCCTTTATGGATGTGAGACCTGGACACCCTACAGGTGACACACCAAAAAGTTGGAAGCTTTCCATATGCGCAGTCTCAGATCTATACTCCACATACGCTGGCAAGACCGGGTGTCAAACTTTGAGGTTCTGGAGAGAGTACAATCAACTAGCATCGAGGTGATGATCAGGTGAGCCCAGTTCCGGTGGGCTGGACATGTCATCCGCATGGATGAGTCAAGGATCCCTCGTCAGCTTCTTCACGGCGAGCTCTGTGAAGGCTGAAGACACCAGGGCGCCCCTGCAAGCGCGACAAAGATTGCATCGAGGCTAACCTCCAGTACTGTGGCATCCGACCAAAGGACCTCGAGAATACAGCAGCTAATAAAATCCAGTGGTAACCCTCACCAGGACTGCCTGCTAGACCTTCGAAGAAAGCCGATGTCAACGCCTGCGGGACATTAGAGATAGACTACATCAGGTGGCAGTACTGTCAGCATCAGGCACATCGAACTTCCCTTGTCCCACGTGCAAGAGACTCTGTGCATCCAGAATTGGTCTATACAGCCACTTGAAGACACATGCCATTGATGATTAGCACATCAATGCCTTTGTTGGATATGACAGACAACCAAGAGCCCTAAATGCAGCCCAAACACCAACCCAAACACTAACCCTTACTCTAAATGCAACCCTAACCCTAACCCTAAATCCTAATCACAACCCTAAACCTAAATCTAACCCTAAGCCTAACCCTAACCCAACCCTAACCTTAACCCTAAAATGTAACCCTAACCCTAACCTTAACATTAATCCTAGCCCTAACCCTAAACATAACACTAGCCCTAGCCATAACCCTAACTATTGTGTATGTAGGCACTCTGTTAATGACGCCACGAGGCAGGGTATGGTACTTGAACTGTGAAGTCTGCAGTCCTTTATTGCAGCTCCTAGAGTGAGGACACCAAGAGGTGAGCTCCCTTTTATACTGGGTTACCTGCAGTGTAAAGGTGACCCTTAGGTCTCCAGCAGCAGCACCCTCTGGTGTGCAGGTAAGGTGTGTACAGGGTGAAGGTACATTTAGTGTTACAGTACATCATAACATTACATCATAACATTGTAAGCATGCATACATAACAACACTCCCCCCTAAGCATTTTTCAAGTCCTTATTGCCATGACCTGGGGAGGTGATCAGTAGTGGACTGTAGGAGGTTGTGGTGAGGGTTGTGTGGGTACCAGGTGTGATCCCTGTGCTTGAGGCTGGCCTCATGCATTTCCCCCACCCCCTCACACACAGACCATGTGGGTGTCACTGTTGTGGGATCCCTCAGTGGGGGAGCCAGTGTAGCAGTGGGTAGGGTACAAGCTCTGTAGAGCGGGTAAGTGTGTGGTGGTGGGCAGGACCACAGGGCTGTATGGGCTCCATGTCCTCCAATTATGATGAAAGTCTGGTCATCCCAGGGTCCGCCAGGAAAGCTGGAGGGTACTGGCCTCTCACTCCTGGTGTTGGCCCTGGTGGCCAGGGGGTGTAGGGCCGGTCTGGAGCAGGTTGCCAGTGGTGGTGACTGTGCTGCCCATTGACCACTGTCCCTGTAGTGGGTCTGCTCCCACTGGGTGTGTGTGAGCCCTTCCTAGGGCATCACATTTGTCCCAAAAGTCCAAGCTACATGGTCAGGTAGCCCGCTGGACCTGGGGGGTCTCCCACGGGGGGATACCTCGGACATTTACATTGTCCCTGTAGATCCCGGTGTCCTTTAACAGTCTACTACCGTATACATGACACATTGGCTCTGATCATACATAGTCGAGTCTACATTGTTAACTCTCTTTACATTGTCACTTACAGCATTTACATCACTTTCTTGTATCTCGGTCTCTCCATACATGGTTACATTTGTCATTTTAAAATTTCTATCATCATCATTAGGCATTATAAACTTGTTCTTAACCTTACTTATCACAAGCATTCATTTCATTTTTCTCATCAGTTACTCCGGCATCACAATTCCTCTTTACATTATCATACCTGCATTCGCTAACTGCATTTTTAACTTTAAAGTCCTTGTCATCTTTAGAGTGAAACTGTCCCTTTAAATTCTTTGGGTTACCGGTCTCCTTTAAGGGGGCCTTCCAATCCGGTTCGCCGCTCGGTTCCACGTGTCGCTCCTCCAACGCTGCCCCTCGTGGTCTGGTCGCGACCATTTTGATTTTAGGTTCTTCTCCTCGTGTTGCGGCCACCATCTTCTCGCTCTCCTCCAGGTAGGCTGTGGTGGCCTTTTCCTCCTCAGGTTCGGCCATGGACGTTGGGAATCCACTTCACTCGATGATGTTCTTCCCTTGGAGTTCTGCCTAATGAAGGTGAAGTCTGGACGTTTGGTTTTGGTGATCTCGCCACGGTGTTGTGGAGTCGTTGCCGCATAGTCGAGCTGGACGGTGGGATCTCTAGGTGCAGTGATGGATCCATGTTCGGGACTGCGTGGGTGTGGATTGCTGGAGCCCGGAGGCCATTGTCACTTTGACCGACTTGGATCTGCTTCATCCAACTTCTTCCCAGCAACGTTGGATCATCGTTGGCAACGATCCACAGGGGGACTTTGTTCATCACGCCGCCCTGTGAGACCTGGACGTCCACGCTGCCAACGACTGGGATTTTTCCTTTGGTGTAGGTGAGCAGCTTCGCTTGGACAGGAGAGAGTTTTGGTCGTTTGGCGGGATTGATCCAAAGTTTTTCAAAGGTCGTTTGGCTCATCAAAGACTGGTTCACCCCTGTGTCGATCTCCATCGAAACTGGAACTTTGTTGATGTCTACTTCCATCTTCCACTGTAAGGGGTGGTCCCGGGGGTCAGGACCTTCTGAGCGGTTCGAATCGCTCCCACTCCCTAGGGTTCTCGACTCTGGATTTATTTGGGGGATGCAAGAGACAACTGGTTTGCTGCAAAATAACTTTGGTTTTACTAAAGACAGGAGAATACAATGTCAAACTTATAATCACTTATAATAAAGAACAGTGCATCACAATTCAAAGGGGTTACAGTGTATAATACACCTCCCACCTCCCAATACCTAACACTGACTCGATTAGACTCCAGCGCAAACAGGGACTATGCTTACCAATCCTTTACAAGTAGTTAGCGGTGGTTCACGATTTTGGGATTCGCTGGATTCTGTAGATTCTGCTTGCCGTACCCCGAATGTCGTAGAAGACTTCCTGCTGTGCAATCTTCAGTTGGGTGGTGTCTGCTGATGCGGTAGGGCATGTTTTGGATCTATGGGGTAAGTACCCACTTTCTTTCATTAGAAATAGGGTCAAAGTCTCTTTAGGTAATGTTTTCACCTGTTGGTAGTCAGGACTTAGATTGTAGAGTGGAAACTTTCGATTCTTCGGTTTTTTTCCTTGTGGAGTTTTGTTTCGAAATTGGTTGGTTGCAGTGGGTTTTGGTGGTACCACATTGGCTGTGGTCAGTTGCTGCCGCGATGGTGATGGTCTTCCTTTCTTTTCGATTTCAGGACGTCGAGGCTGGACAAGCTAGTTGCAACTGCTGTGGTGGTCTCTCTCCCTTCTTGATGTTAAGCGTCCCTAGTAGTGTCTTCTGAGGCAGTAGCAACTGCATAGCATAGCATTTGTTAAAAACAGGGCCCAGTTATACTGTTGGGGCTGTCCTAATCTTCATGCCAAATAAGTCCAGAATTCTTTGTTTAATTTTGGCGGGCCCGAAAATTCTTTGTCATATTTTGGCGGGCTCATTAAAAATGTTAACTTGACTTGAGTATGTCGATCTTCTAAATCTGCTTCTTGATGAAAATATTAGTTTGGTATTTGCAATGTCTGTCTGTGCTTGGGTTTTTCCATGCGGGCTGGATGAGCCTTTGTTATTATGCATATGCTGAAATAGCTTTCCAGATTCAGGTTGATGGTTATCTAGCTCTGGGTTAATTGTTGCTATGTTAATATCTCCTGTAGAGAAGGGTTTTCGAATATCCACAATTCTCCAGACAGTTTACTTTAGTTTCAATACCCCAGACAGCTTCAATACTCAAACTGGTTTATTTGTAGGATGGTCATCCTTTAGTTCTCTAGCCTTGCCCACACAGACTAAATTTGTCTCGTAAAATCCCAAATTCGATTAAAGTTCATAGTTTCTTCCATGTGTACTTTAGGATTTCAAACTTTCTGGTAGATAGTTCCAAATTAAATTTCCTTTCCAATGAGTCCAAACACCATGGCGGGGCAGGGGGGGGGGGGATCCACAAATGTTGCCCCCTTCAGTCCCCCCTGTGACACTCTACATACTTGAATGTCATGCCAGGTGAGCAAAATTCCTGATTTCCCGAGAGTCAACCTTACCTGTATTTAACTAGCTAAAACTTTAACGTGCATCTCCCTTTGAAATGCAATGTAGTTTACAGGCAAATACAGTCATTACAATTCGGTTACAGCATAGAGGGGGTCCGACACCCCTCCAGCACTCTGTTTTCACAGTAAAATAAAGGTACATAGTCAAACACATTCTTAGATATTCACTTAAAATAAAGGTACATAGTCAAATACAATTTTAAGTAACATTTGATGTCTGCGTTTATATAGCAGGTAAACTTAAAACAAATCAAACATGGTAACATGGTGTCACCCCTCCCTGCGCGATCCCCAAGTTCGGCCAGGGAGCGTACAGCACCCTTTGGTGCCTGACCTGATGGCCTCTGCGTTTCACTCGGCAAGTGAGCCACCATAAGTAAAGAATAATTGCGAGTTGACAGACAACCAAAATGTGGGAAGCTATTCGGATCCAGACTGGGACCTCTATATTTCTGAAAATGTCCCATCAAGGCGGAATGGTGATCTCTAGAATCTTTCTCCCTATCTCAATGGTTTTCTGTTCTAGAGTATAGAAATGTTTTTGTGAGATTACTACAGCGTTTAGCAGAGCAGTAAGATATTTGGGTAGAGAGGGAATTGCATAGCCAAAATGTACAACCTAATCCTGCAGGTTTGTAATGTTTTCCTTCACAGTGAGGTGGACAGTGGAGGGTTCAGGAATGGGGACAATCCGTTCCTGGGCCACTTGAACTGATGCCTCAGGTTTGAAGCAAAAACTACTGTTACTCACCGGACACCAGAAGTGTCCATGCTGGTAGTGGGGCGCACTGGTGGTGACACAATATGTCCCAGCCCCTATGTATGCTACCTGTGGAGGGACCTGTCCTGTGCCATCACCTCCGTGGTACAGTTGATAGGCTGTGCACCAGCAGCTTTAAACCCACACTGTGACTTTGAATAGGCGATCAAGTGCTGGGGACACAGTATTATGTGTGCACCCAGCTCCGGCACTCGGAGAGGTCAGTACCCGTTACAGCGTGCTCCCACTTTATGACATAGAAACATAGAAACATAGAAAATAGGTGCAGGAGTAGGCCATCTGGCCCTTCTAGCCTGCACCACCATTCAATAAGATCATGGCTGATCATTCCTTCAGTACCCCATTCCTGCTTTGTCTCCATACCCCTTGATCCCTTTAGTCGCAAGGGCCACATCTAACTCCCTCTTGAATATATCCAATGAACTGGCATCAACAACTCTCTGCGGTAGGGAATTCCACAGGTTAACAACTCTGAGTGAAGAAGTTTCTCCTCATCTCAGTCCTAAATGGCTTACTCCTTATCCTAAGACTATGTCCCCTGATCCTGGACTTCCCCAACATTGGAAACAGTCTTCCTGCATCTAACCTGTCCCGTCCCGTCAGAATTTTATATGTTTCTATGGGATTCCCTCTCATCCTTCTAAACTCCAGTGAATAAAGGCCCAGTTGATCCAGTCTCTCCTCATATGTCAGTCCTGCCATTCTAGGAATCAGTCTGGTGAACCTTCGCTGCACTCCCTCAATAGCAAGAACGTCCTTCCACAGATTAGGAGACCAAACTGAACACAATATTCCAGGTGGGGCCTCACCAAGGCCCTGTACAACTGCAGTAAGACCTCCCTGCTCCTATACTCAAATCCCCTCGCTATGAAGGCCAACATACCATTTTCCTTCTTCACCACCTGCTGTACCTGCATGCCAACTTTCAATGACTGATGTACCATGACACCCAGGTCTCGCTGCAACTCCCCTTTTCCTAATCTGCCGCCATTCAGATAATATTCTGCCTTCGTGTTTTTGCCCCCAAAATGGATAACCTCACATTTATCCACATTATACTGCATCTGCCATGCATTTGCCCACTCGCCTAACCTGTCCAAATCACCCTGCAACCTCTTTGCGTTCTTCTCACAGCTCGCATCGCCACCCAGTTTAGTGTCATCTGCAAACTTGGAGATATTACACTCAATTCCATCATCCAAATCATTAATATATATTGTAAAGAGCTGGGGTCCCAGCACTGAGCCCTGCGGCACTCCACTAGTCACTGCCTGCCATTCTGAAAAGGACCCGTTAATCCCGACACTCTGCTTCCAGTCTACCAACCAGTTCTCTATCCGCATCAGTACATTAGCCCCAATACCATGTGCTTTGATTTTGCACAACAATCTCTTGTGCGGGACCTTGTCAAACGCCTTTTGAAAGTCTAAATACACCACATCCACTGGTTCTCCCCTGTCCACTCTACTAGTTACATCCTCAAAAAATTCCAGAAGATTTGTCAAGCATAATTTCCCCTTCATAAATCCATGCTGACTTGGACCAATTCTATCACTGCTTTCCAAATGTGCTGCTATTCATCCTTAATGATTGATTCCAACATTTTCCCCACTACTGATGTCAGGCTAACTGGTCTATAATTACCCGTTTTCTCTCTCCCTCCTTTTTTTAAAAGTGGTGTTACATTAGCAACCCTCCAGTCCATAGGAACTGATCCAGAGTCGATAGAATGTTGAAAAATTATCACCAATGCATCCACTATTTCTGGGGCCACTTCCTTAAGTACTCTGGGATGTAGACTATCAGGCCCTGGGTATTTATCCACCTTCAATCCTGTCAATTTCCCTAACATAATTTCCCGCCTAATAAGGATATCCTTCAGTTCCTCCTTCTCACTAGACCTTCGGACCCCTAGTACATCAGGAAGGTTATTTGTGCCTTCCTTTGTGAAGACAGAACCAAAGTACTTGTTCAATTGGTCTGTCATTTCTTTGTTCCCCATTATAAATTCACCCGAATCCGACTGCAAGGGACCAACGTTTGTCTTCACTAATCTTTTTCTCTTGATATATCGATAGAAGCTTTTGCAGTCATTTTTTATGTTTCCGGCAAGCTTCCTCTCGTACTCTATTTTCCCCCTCTTAATTAAACCCTTTGTCCTCCTCTACTGTATTCTAAATTTCTCCCAGTCTTCCAGCTTGCTACTTTTTCTGGCTAATTTGTATGCCTCTTCCTTGGATTTAACACTATCCTTAATTTCCCTTGTTAGCCATGGTTGAGCCACCTTCCCCATTTTATTTTTACTCCAGACAGGGAAGTACAATTGTTGAAGTTTGTCCATATGATCTTTAAATGTTTGCCATTGCCTATTCACCGTCAACCCTTTAAGTATCACTCACCAGTCTATTCTAGCCAATTCATACCTCATACCATCGAAGTTACCTTTCCTTAAGTTCAGGACCTTAGTTTCCGAATTAACTGTGTCACTCTCCATCTTAATGAAGAATTCTACCATATTGTGATCACTCTTCCCCAAGGGGCCTCGCACAACAAGATTGCTAATTAGTCCTTTCTCATTGCACATCACCCAGCCTAGGATGGCCAGCTCTCTAGTTGGTTCCTCGACATATTGGTCTAGAAATCCATCCCTAATACACTCCAGGAAATCCTTCACCACCGCATTGCTACCAATTTGGTTAGCCCAATCAATATGTAGATTAAAATCGCCCATGATTACTGCTGTACCTTTATTGCTTATCCCTTATTTCTTGTTTGATGCTGTCCCCAACCTCACTACTACTATTTGGTAGTCTGTACACAACTCCCACTAGAGTTTTCTGCCCTTTGGTATTCCGTAGCTCCACCCATACCGATTCCACATCATCCAAGCTAATGTCCTTCCTTACAATTGCATTAATTTCCTCTTTAACCAGCAACACCACCCTGCCTCCTTTCCCTTTCTATCTATCCTTCTTAAATGCTGAATACCCCTGGATGTTGAGTTCCCAGCCTTGGTCACCCTGGAGCCATGTCTCCGTGATGCCAATCACATCATACCCGTTAACTGCTATCTGCGCAGTTAATTCATCCACCTTATTCCAAATACTCCTCGCATTGAGGCACAGAGCCTTTAGGCTTGACTTTTTAACACACTTTGACTCTTTATAATTCTGCTGTAAAGTGGTTCTTTTTGTTTTTTGCCTTGGGTTTTTCTCCACTTTTACTATTCTCCTTTCTATCTTTTGCTTCTGTCTCTATTTTATTCCCCTCTGTCTCCCTGCATAGGTTCCCATCCCCCTGCCATACTAGTTTAACTCCTCCCAAACAGCACTAGCAAACACTCCCCCTAGGACATTGGTTCCGGTTCTGCCCAGGTGCAGACCATCCGATTTGTACTGGTCCCACCTCCCCCAGAACCGGTTCCAATGTCCCAGGAATTTGAATCCCTCCCCTCTGCACCACTGCTCAAGCCACGTATTCATCTGAGCTATCCTGCTCTGACTAGCACGTGGCACTGGTAGCAATCCTGAGATTACTACTTTTGAGGTCCTTCTTTTTAATTTAACTCCTAGCTCCCTAAATTCGTCTCATAGGACCTCATCCCATTTTTTACCTATATCGTTGGTATCTGTATGCATCACGACAACTGGCTGTTCACCCTCCCTTTTCAAAATGTCCTGCACCCGCTCCGAGACATCCTTGACCCTTGCACCAGGGAGGCAACATACCACCCTGGAGTCTCGGTTGCGGCCATAGGGTGGGACCGTTGCAAAACGAACGTGTGCACCTCCTTGAATGACTCCAATGTTCTCCATCCTGTATAGCGGTGCGGGTCGGGCAGTGCTACCCATGACTGGCATCCTTAGTACTATCCCCATGATGTTGTGGTTAGATTTCCCACAATCTACTGGGACAGGGTAGGCTTCAGAAACTAGGCGGAGTTGGCACGGGCTTAGTGAAATACTGTACGGGTTGAGGGCTGCGAGGTGCTTGTTACTGAGCCAGGAGGGGACTCAACCTTGTTTTAAGTCCTCCAGGTTGTTGCGACCCTCGCCGAACAACCCTGCCCCATACAGCACGCTCACCTCGTTCTGTGCAGCCTGGTCCGAAGCATTTCTATCCTCCCGTATAAGTGCATTCACTGTCTGTGCATATTTTTCCAGCTCAGCCACAATTTTGTTTAAATGCACCATCATAGCCTGGTCCTCGTGTAGCTCTGAGCCTACTATTGTGTTTTCCTGTTTCAGCATCTTTCTCTGTTGGTTCTTTATACCATTTATCCGCGTTTGCAGTTCTATATCATCCAGGCTATTTATCACAGAGGATCCTGTATTATATGCAGTAAAAATGTCGTTCAAGGTTCCCCTTCTAGGTCTCCCTGAGCCCATGGTGTCCCTAGCGTTTAGGGTGTATAGATCTGATTTGTCTACATTCCCAAAGTCTAACTTGTAAAATTTCTTGAACATTTCTCGAAGTAGGGCCTGGTGTAGCTGCTCTGTTTTCTTCGGGCACCATGCAGGCAGGTGCACCTTGGTAAGGTTTAGAATAACTGAAGTTACTGCATAGTGTACCCCCTGGTATAACACCTTTCCGGTCAGTACTAATACTAATCCGTTCCCAGGTCCCTTGGTGGTGGTAGGGTTACTGTGCGTACCGGTAGAGTTGTGGGTGCTCTTAACGGGTGCTCTAAGTTCAGTGGCGTTAATTGGGAGTGGGGAGTGTGGGACCGTGCACCCGTGTAGGTTAGAGTCCCACCCTATCCCTTCCCCCTCCTCTTGCCATTGTCTGGCGAAGGCGATCGATATGCCTGCGGGGCAGATCTCCTCTGACCCCCACATGCAAACGTAACTTCCCTGTTCAGGCTCCCACCACTTGTTCCAACACACCTTCACTCCTCCCCGTGTCCCCATAATGGTACGGTACGTGTCAATACCGAGTCTTTTGCAGTGAGATTCCTGGTCCCCCGCGTCCTTGCTCAGCTTCCTGAACCACCACCATCTACCCAGGGGAATCTGCCCTTTACAAGTCAAACACACACGTTTTCCCTCCGTAACACTAACTCGCGCAGCAACGACTCATGTCCTGGGGCATGGAACTGAGGCCTCCCCATAGGTAAACCCTTCCTGGTTGGAGTAGCAAGTGGAATTAGATCCCATCCACCCTGGCCACCTTCCCCCGTGGGCGTAAACGGCAAGCTCTTCCACACCCGGTGTGCAGCCCCCTGCAGTCACAATCGGTGCTCTCTCTCCTGAGCACCCATAAATGAGGGATTCTTCCACGTCTCCTCGGCTGTCGCTGCTCATCCTTATCAGGGCGAGCAGGAACAGGACCCTTCTCATGTTGTTCTCCTTCATGTAGGTGTAAAGTCCTGTCCCCTCAGTACAGATTCACACGAGGCATGTAGTGAAGTCAAGGTCACTCTGGACCTGCACCTTTATTTCACAGCTCTGGAATGCTGCACTTGCCTTAGACCTGTCCTTATATACCTGTCTCTTGCAAGTGCACCCCCGGTGGTAAGGTATGCTGGTGGTTACAGGTCATATCTTATTACAGTCATGTATAGCATGTTAGGATACAGTTATATATAATAATGTAAGATACATGATATCACCCTCCCCCAAGGTCTTATTGTCTTTATAGGTTCAGTCTCTCAGGTGGTCTATGCTCTCGCGTGGAGCGTCTGAGTTGTGGTTCAATTGTTTGCCTTGGTGTCTGTTTTTCTTTGGGTGCGGTTGCTAGTATCTCGCCTGGGCTGTCTGTTTCGATTGGTGTGATTGTTGTTGACTCGCCTGGGCTGTCTGTTTGGATTGCCCTTTCCTCAGGTTGTTCCCTCTGTCTGTCCACCAGGTGTGATGCGAGTTCCACATTGTAGTCTGCCTCTGGTTCCACAGTGTTGTTGGTAAATCTGCTTTTGACTTGGTCTACATGCCTCCGGCAGGTTTTGCCATTGTCCATTTGTACTACCAGTAGCCTGTTTCCTTCCTTGCCCGTTACTGTCCCTGCAAGCCATTTGGGACCCCTGCCATTGTTTAGTACAAACACTTTGTCCCCTATCTCATTCCATCTCCCCCTCGAATTTCTGTCATGGTACTCAGTCAGCTTACGGCGCTTTGCCTCAACGATTTCGTGCATGTCTGGGAGGATTAATGAGAGCCTTGTTTTTAAAGTCCTTTTCATCAACAGTTGCGCGGGGGGGGATCCCAGTCAGTGAGTGCGGACGAGATCTGTATGCCAGCAGCAGTCGCGACAGGTGACCCTGCAGTGTGGGACCTTGGATTTTAAGCATGCCTTGTTTAATGATTTGCACTGCTCTCTCCACCTGGCCGTTGGAGGCCGGCTTGAACGGTGCTGTCTTGACGTGATTTATGCCGTGGTCAATGATAAAGTCTTGGAATTCTGCGCTGGTGAAGCACGGACCATTGTCACTGACCAATGTGTCAGGGATTCCGTGCATTGCAAACATGTTTGCGAGGCTCTCCACAGTGGTGGAGGTTGTGCTCGAGTTTAAAATGGTGCATTCGATCCACTTTGAAAATGCATCTACAACTATGAGGAACATTTTGCCCATGAATGGGCCCGCATAGTCTACGTGCACCCGCGACCACAGTTTGGTCGGCCAGGGCCAGGGGCTCAGTGGAGCCTCCCTGGGGGCATTGCTGAGTTGGGCACAAATGGTGCACCTTCGGATGCAGAGCTCCAAGTCTGCGTCAATACCAGGCCACCAGACGTGAGATCTGGCTATGGCCTTCATGAGAACGATCCTCGGCTGCTCGCGGTGGAGCTCCCGGACAAATGCCTCTCTGCCTCGCAGAGGCATGACTACTCGGCTGGCCCACATCAGGCAGTCTGCTTGTAGTGATAGCTCATGCATGTGCCTGTGAAAGAGTTTTAATTCCTCGGGGCAGGCATTGCGAACCTCTGCCCAGTCACCGGTTAGGACACATCTTTTTACGAAGGATAACGTGGGGTTGCTGGCCGTCCAGGCTCTGATTTGGCGAACCGTCATGGGAAAACCTGTAGACTCAAAGGCATTGATTGCCATGACTATCTCACAGTCCTGTTCGTCAGACCCTTCCGTGGTCGCCAGGGGTAGCCTGCTGAGCGCGTCGGCACAGTTGTCTGTGCCTTATTGTGTAGTTGTAGGACGCCAGCATGAGTGCCCACCGTTGAATTCATGCCAAGGTGTTGGCGTTTATTGCCTTGCTCTCGGATAGGAGGGACGTGAGGGGCTTGTGGTCGGTTTCTAATGCGAACTTGGCCCCGAAAAGGTATTGGTGCATCTTTTTGACACCATACACACACCCTTCTCTACCATTCCGTACCCGCGCTCCGCCTGCGAAAGTGACCTGGAGGCATAAGCTATGGTTTGGAATTTGCCCGCACTATTGACATGTTGCAAAATGCACCCGACCCCATACACTGACGCATCGCATGTGAGAACTAGCTTTTTACCTGAGTCAAAAGAAAGTCAAAACACTGTTGGAACACAGAAGGTTGCGTGCCTTATTGAAGGCGCGTTCCTAGGCGTCCCCCCAAAACCAGTCGCACCCCTTCCTGAGTAGCACGTGGAGAGGCTTCAGCAGCGTGCTTAAGTTCTGCATAAAGTTCCCAAAGTAATTGAGCAGCCCGAAAAAGGCGCACAGTTCTGAGACATTCCGGGGCCTGAGTGCCAGGCGAATTGCTTCTGTTTTGGACTCTGTTGGGCAGATTCCATCAGCGGCAATCCTTCTGCCCAAAAATTCAACCTCGGGTGCAAGAAACAGGCACTTGGATTTCTTGACTCATAGACCTACCCGATGCAACCGCTTTAGTACTTCCTCCAAATTACGGAGATGGGAGTCGGTGTCCCTGCCTGTGATAAGTATGTCGTCTTGAAATACAACCGTCCCCGGGATAGACTTGAACAGACTCTCCATGTTGCGCTGGAATATGGCAGCTGCCGACCTGATGCCGAATGGGCATCGATTGTACGTGAAAAGGCCTCGATGTGTGTTGATGGTGGTGAGTAGCTTGGATTCCTCAGTCAATTCTTGCGTCATATACGCAGATGTGAGGTCTAATTTTGAGAAAAGTTTACCTCCAGCCAATGTGGCAAATAAGTCCTCTGCTCTGGGCAGCGGGTACTGGTCCTGTAGGGAGACTCTGTTCATGGTAGATTTGTAGTCCCCACAGATTCGTACGGATCCATCAGGCTTCATGACTGGGACGATGGGACTTGCCCAGTCGCTAAATTCCACAGGTGATATAATGCCTTCCCGCAGAAGCCTGTCTAGTTCGTGTTCAATCTTTTCCCTCATCACATAGGGTACAGCTCTGGCCTTGTGATGGACCGGTCTAGCATCCTGTGTGATGTAGATTTTGACTTTGGCCCCTTTGAAAGTGCCCACACCTGGCTGAAAGAGATGTTCAAATCGCTTTATAACTGTTGAGCAGGAGGTCTGTTCCTCTAATGACATGGCATGGACATCATCCCATTTCCAGTTTAGTTTTGCCAGCCAGCTTGGGGGATCTCTGGGGATAAACCACAGGGGAAGTCGGTTCACTGTCCCTTTGTGTGTGACAGAGAGCATGGCGCTGCCGAGGACTGGTACGATTTAGTGTAACAAAATTTGCAGATGACACAAAGATTAGTAGGAAAGCGGGTTGTGTAGAGGACACAGAGAGGCTGCAAAGAGATTTAGATAGGTTAAGCGAATGGGCTAAGGTTTGGCAGATGGAATACAATGTCGGAAAGTGTGAGGTCATCCACCTTGGGAATAAAAACAGTAAAAGGGAATATTGTTTGAATGGGGAGAAATTACAACATGCTGCGGTGCAGAGGGACCTGGGGGTCCTTGTGCATGAATCCCAAAAAGTTAGTTTTCAGGTGCAGCAGGTAATCAGGAAGGCGAATGGAATGTTGGCCTTCATTGCGAGAGGGATGGAGTACAAAAGCAGGGAGGTCCTGCTGCAACTGTACAGGGTATTGGTGAGGCCACACCTGGAGTACTGCGTGCAGTTTTGGTCACCTTACTTAAGGAAGGATATACTAGCTTTGGAGGGGGTACAGAGATGATTCACTCGGCTGATTCCGGAGATGAGGGGGTTACCTTATGATGATAGATTGAGTAGACTGGGTCTTTACTCGTTGGAGTTCAGAAGGATGAGGGGTGATCTTATAGAAACATTTAAAATAATGAAAGGAATAGACAAGATAGAGGCAGAAAGGTTGTTTCCACTGGTCGGGAGACTAGAACTAGGGGGCACAGCCTTAAAATACGGGGGAGCCAATTTAAAACCGAGTTGAGAAGGAATTTCTTCTCCCAGAGGGTTGTGAATCTGTGGAATTCTCTGCCCAAGGAAGCAGTTGAGGCTAGCTCATTGAATGTATTCAAGTCACAGATAGATAGATTTTTAACCAATAAGGAAATTTAGGGTTATGGGGAGCGGGCGGGTAAGTGGAGCTGAGTCTACGGCCAGATCAATTTGAACAACTGTGGCCATGATCTTGTTGAATGGCGGAGCAGGCTTGCGGGGCTAGATGGCCTACTCCTGTTCCTAATTCTTATGTTCTTATGTTATTATGTTCTTATGATTTCTTTGGTATAGGTCCATGTGTGGTGTCGACCCTTGTGAGTTTTGGTCTGTCTCTTTTATGCGGCCACAGTTGTTCAAATTGTTGAGCGCCCATGAGAGATTGACTCGCTCCCATATCCAGCTCCATGTTGACAGATATCCCGTTGAGTAGGACCCTCATCATTATAGGAGGTGTCCCGGGTACTGTCCCCACCATCTTCTGGTCCGCTTTCCGACCGATTTGTATACCAGCTGAGCTGCCGTTTTTTTGCACATGCGGGCCAAATGCCCTGTATATTCACAATTTCTGCAAACAGCCTGCTGAAATCGACATCCCCTTGACGAGTGCCCACCCCCACACCTCCAGCATAGACCGGTTCCATTGTTCAAAGAGTTCCCAAAGAATGAGCTGCGTCTGGCTGATCTCTCTTGAGCTTCTCTCAGTTTATAGTTGATTGCTCGCATTGTGGGTTGATGAGGTGTGAACGGCCGTTCCTGTGGCCCTTGATGGCTTCTGCCTGCTGTCGAGAGCCTGTTCTCCCGGTTTTGTCTGTGTGTGGGGGTAGCAGCTTGATGGCTTCTGCCTGCTGTCGAGAGCCTGTTCTCCCGGTTTTGTCTGTGTGTGGGGGTAGCAGCTTGTTTAGTGCTGTGAACTTCTTCTTCCGATATTTCGTTAGTTGTCGTACCTGCATTGTAAATCAACCTCGTTTCTTCTTCCCCTACCAAGAATGTCTGTGCAACCAGTGCTGCTGCCTCTAAGGTCAGGTTCTTGGTCTCTATGAGCTTTCGGAATATGCCTGCGTGGCCTATTCCTTCAATGAAAAAGTCTCTCAGCATTTCTCTCCTCAGTTCATCGGAGAACTCACATAAATTAGCCAACCTCCGAAGTTCCGCCACGAAGTCGGGTATGCTCTGGCCCACACTGCGTCTGTAGTTGTAGAACCTGTGTCTGGCCATGTGTAGGCTGCTCGCTGGCTTCAGGTGGTCTCTTACCAGTGTGCTCAATTCTTTAAACGACTTGCTTGCTGGTTTCTCGGGTGCCAACAGATCCTTCATTAAAGCGTATGTTTTCGAGCCACAGCTGGTCAAGAGATGGGCTCTTCTCTTGTCTGCCTTATCGTCGCCTAACCAGTCTTTGGTTACAAAGCTTTGCTGGAGCCTTTCTATAAAGTCCTCCCAATTGTCTCCCGCATTGTACTTTTCATCTGATCCGTTGTTCGCCATTCTGTGGATTCTGTAATCCCGTAACCCGTCGCCACTGTAAAGTCCTGTCCCCTCGTACAGATTCACACGAGGCATGTAGTGAAGTCAAGGGCACTCTGGACCTGCACCTTTATTTCACAGCTCTGGAATGCTGCACTTGCCTGAGACCTGTCCTTATATACCTGTCTCTTGCAAGTGCACCCCTGGTGGTAAGGTACGCTGGTGGTTACAGGTCATATCTTATTACAGTCATGTATAGCACGTTAGGATACAGTTATATATAATAATGTAAGATACATGACAGTAGAGGCACATAAAACAGATTGTCCAGCCCTGAGAAAAGCTCTCTGGCTTGACAAAAGTGACCGAGTTCCAATTTAGGCTCATTTCTTCTCAGACACACAATACAGTATTTAATTGACTGGCTATCTTATTCAGTTCGTTATGGAATTGGAGTCTACTTTTAACCTTTGTCTCACAGCCGTTTTACTCTTATCTTACCGGTGCTTCTTTTAATAGCTATACCGGTAGATTCTTTCTGCTCCCAGGTATTACCCGGCCTGTGCCTCTTTTAATAGCTGCACAGGTGGATTCTTTCTCTTACCCCAATAACTAGTACATATGTCACTATCATTACACAGATAATCCGACACTACGCTAGATCCTTACTATACATACTTAAATTCATATCGTCCTGTTTAAGTACATCTGTCACCCTGACCTTCTCCTTTCTTCTCTGGCCTCTGGGTTTCCAGCGGGGCTGGTAGTCGGTTGGCCTGTACCACAGGACCCAGAGTGTCCTGACCGGAGGTGGATCTGAATCCCACACTATTGGGGGAACGTTCCCTCCGGTACTGCAGCACACCGCTCCTTTGGGGGTGGCTGCCTGGTTCCTTTCATCACCTGGGGGTTCTACCTGGTCGAGGGCTGTGGGCTGGGGACTCCCAATTAGTGGCTGGTCCACCACTATCTCTTCTGGGGGTCCCTCATCGCCCGAGGCTACCGGCTGGGACTCCCTGCTCGCAGGCTGGTCCCTGATCTTAGGTACCCTTTCACGGCTGGTCCCTCTCCCGAGGCTGAACCACCTAAATTGGGGCGCTGGTGACCACGGTGTCTTAGGCCGTGGTGTGCGGGGAGTCCTTCTTAAGGCTCTGGCTACTGGGGGTGCATCCGAGTCCCAGATGATTGGGGGGATAGCCCCTCTAGTAACACAGTCCATCGCCCCTCGAGGTACAGTCTGTGGGTCTGCCACGTCCCCTGTGGGATTTCCACAGTCGGGGGCTGCTGGCTGGGGTCCTTGTCTTTAGTACAGTTCACTGTTTTTGGCTGTCCCTTGTGCTTAGCTGCTCTCCCGGGGCTAAACAGTTTGCACTGGTTTATGTGGAACCACTTTACACGGCGGGGCAGTTTTATGGCATAGACCATGGGGCTTGCCTTGTCGACAATGTGGTACGGTCCCATGTACAGTGCCTCAAAGACCCCTCCCTACTCTAGCGTAGTTCCTCACCATAACCTGGTCCCCTATCTCCCACTCGTGGTGTTTGAGGTGTTCTAGCAGCAGTCGGTTGCTCCCATGTTGTTAGCAGCCTGCCAGTGAATCTGTTTAAGGTGTTCAAATAGATTCCTGACAAAGCTGTCCCGGCGCACTTCCCTAAGCTGACCTTCCGTGAGTCCCGGGGCTAATACATGGGTGGGGGTTCTCATGGCTCTGCCAGCCATGAGCTCGTACGGGGAGTACCCCGTGCTCTTTGACTGGCTGGCCCGGATCCCCATGAGGACCAGTGGTAGGACCTCTACCCACCTCTTGGGTGTGTCTCCTATCTCTTTATATAGCCTTTCTTTTATAGTGCGGTTTAAACGCTGCACAGGCCCGGATAACTGCGGGTTGCGGGTGACATGCCATTTCCCTTGGATGCCAAGCACGTTAAGGGTCTCCTGCATCACCTGCCCGGTGAAGTGGCTCCCTTGGTCGGACTGTGGTAGTCCCCATCGGGAGAACACTTCCCTGACCAGGATCCTGGCTGTTCCCAGGCCAGTGGCTCTTCGGCATGGGAAGGTTTCCACCCATTTGGTGAATACGTCCACCAATACTAGGCAGTACTTGTAACCTCCCTGGGCGGTGGGTAGGGGCCCGATGTAGTCGATCTGAATCGACTGCCAGGATCCCTCTACCCTCCTGATATGTCCCATAGACACCTTTCTTTTCTGGGGGTCAGGGTTATTGGCCGCGCACACCAGACAGCGAGCACAGAACTCGTGGACATCTTCCCTGAGTCCTGGCCACCACCCTGCCTGTTTCACTCATTGCCAAGTGGTCTCAGGGCCGGGGTGTCCTGCTCCTGGACCCTCGTGGGCCAGCTGGAGGAATTCTCTCTGATGTTGTTGCGGTACTACCCATTGCTCCCCCCTGATCAGCATGCCTTCTTTAATGGCAATTGCTGCGGTGCCGTACGGGCCGTCTATCCTTTCCCCTTTAGCTAGCGTGTTCAGGACAATTTTGAGAAAGGGGTCTTGGGACTGAACCGTTTTTAGGTCTGGGGGCAATGCTACCCCAGCCCTAGCTGTCATCCCAATCCTGTCCCTAACCGCTGCGATGGGTCCTGTTTTGTACGGTCCCAGAGCTTGCCCGTGCGGGCCCCCAGCTTGGCTAACATGTCAGCCTGCTGGTTTCCCTCGCTACGGTGTTCAGTGGTGGAATGTGCCTTCACTTTATGTATATAGATCTTCCCTTCCTCCCCCACGGTTCTCATGATCTTTTCCAGTAGGGGCTTAATTGCCAGGGGTCTCCCGTCTGCGGATGCATATCCGTGACGGGACCAGATAGTCAGGTACTCCGTACACGAATTGCATGTGAACATACTGTCCAAGCAAATTGTGTATGGGGTAGGGAATTCTTTGGGGTGTGTGACTACGTATACCACCGCAGACAGTTCAGTGTGCTGGGCGCTCATAGTACAGGGGAGTTTAATCGCCAGGGCAATGCCTGTCTCGGGGTCATAACCTCCGCAGCCTGTGAGTCGTTCACCCGCAGATACTGTGCTTGAACCGTCCACATAGATCTCTCGGCCTGTGGGGTGTAACCCAGCCCGAAAGCCTATGTTAATTTCCCATACCCCTTCCATGGAACACCGGTGGGCTGTCCCTGGATAAATCATGTTGGCTGCGAGTCTTGGCTCGCAGAGACCCTTTACCCTTAGGCCCATTTGAGAGAGGAGCAGGGTCCAGCGAGCAATGCAGGCACTGCTCACTGTCCCATCCTTGATTCTCCCATCCAGGAGCATTTGGGTGGGAGTATGGTGGGTAAGGAGTGTGATAGGGGACTCCCCTATGAAGATCAGTGATCTTTTCACAGCCCAGTGAGTGGCGAGGAGATGCCGCTCACAGTTGGAGTATCCCTTCTCCATGTCCGTGAGTATCCTGGAGGAGTAGACCACTGGTCTCAGCCGGCCGTGCCGCTCTTGGAGCAGTACTGCACTCAGGCTGTCCCCACTGGCTGCTACCTCCAGGAAAAACTCTTTACCCCCATCGATGGCCCTTAGAGCTGGTGCGGTCTGCAGGTCTTTCTTGAGTTGGATAAATGCTGCCTCGCAACCTTTGTCCCATTCCCAATCCACTCCCTTGTGTAGGAGTCGGAGCAGAGGGGCTGCGGTGGCTGCATAATCCTCAATGAAATCTCTGCAGTACCCGGTTAGCCCAAGAAAAGCTCTTACTCCTGTCACTGTGTTGGGGGCGGGTAACTTCTGCACTGCTTCCCTTCTAGCTTTGTCAATGGCTCTCTCCCCAGCGCACTCACAGTCCCAGGAATTTTATTTCCTTCAGGCCGATCTGTGCCTTCTTGGGGTTTACTTTAAACCCTTCTTCTTTCAGCAGCTCCAGCAGTTCAGCCAGCAGTGGGCCATGCTCCTCCCCCTGATCGGTGAACAGGAGCAGGTCATCCACATACTGCACCAACTGCTGGGGTCTGCTGAAACTCTTTAAACAGTTGGCCATACACTGGTGGAAAACACTGGGGCTGTTGTGGAAGCCCTGAGGGAGACAGTTCCAAGTGTATTGCTGCCCTTTAAAGGTAAAAGCTAACTTGTACTGATCTTCTCTTCTTAAAGGTATGGCCCAGAACCCGTTGGAAATATCCAGCACCATGAAACTGGTCACGGAGGCTGGGATACTTCTAATGAGGTCGACGACAGCAGCAACAGTGGGTGAGTACGCAATAGTCCACCATGGCTCTCCAGGAGTTGTCCGGTTTCTTAACCGGCCACAATGGAGAGTTCACATGGATAGCTATTGGTCTCAGTACCCCCTGTTTAACCAGCAAACCCAAGGCTGTTTCCATGTCTGCCTCCGCCTCCCTGGGGAAGTTATACTGGGGCCAAGTTTCTGCCTGAGTTGCTCCTGTTTTTTTGGAGCAACTGGTTCAGAATGGAGCATCTTAGAAATTGCAATTCTCGGCATTTAGTTTGCTCCAGTTCTAGTCAGTTAGAACAGTTTCAGTTTGGAACAGATTTTTTTTTTCAAAAGGGGTGTGTCCAGCCACTTACACCCGTTTTGAAAGTTGAGGCAGTGAAAACATACTCCAAACTAACTTAGAATGGAGTAAGTGAAGATTTTTGTACGCTCAGAAAAACCTTGCCTATACTTAGAAAATCAGGCGTAGGTTACAAATCAGGCGTAGGGAATGGGGGGGGGGGTTTAAAGGGAAGTTTACAAATGTTAAATACTTCAGTTTTAAAATAAAGAGCCATCATCAATAATAAATGATAAATACATCAATAAATCAACCAATAAATCAATCAAAAAAAATTAATAAGAAATAAAAAAAATTTAAAAAATCAATAAATAAAACATTTTCTACTTACCGACTGCAGCACCTGGAGCCCTCCAACAGCATGCTGGGACTCCACCCCCCCCCCCCCCCCCCGCCCCAGTGTGTCTCTGTCAGTGTCTCTATTTCTCCATCTGTCTGTCTGTGTGTGTCTCTCACTCTCTGTCTGTCAGTGTCTGTGTTTCTGATAGCGAGAGGAGGGGGAGGAGGGGGGTGGAAGGGGAGAGGGGTGAGCAGGGGGAAGGAGGGGGAGGGAGGAGGGAGAAGGGAGGGGAGGGAGGGAGAAGGGAGGGGGGGGAGAGAAGGGGGAGGGAGGGGGGAGAAGGGAGGGAGGGAGGGGGGAGAAGGGAGGGAGGAAGGGAGGGAGGGAGGGAGGGGGAGAAGGGAGGGAGGGAGAAGGGTGGGGGTGGGAGGAGAAGGGGGGGAGGAGTAGAAGGGGGGGGTGGAGGAGGAGAAGGGGGGGGTTGCTGAACGGGCCGGGCCCGTCCCCAGCACCGGATTTACAGGTAGGTGGCATCAGGTCGGGTCGTGTCCGGGGTCCGGGGTCGGGAGCGCGGGTCGGGTCGGGGGGAGGTTGGGGTGAGCGCAGGTCGGGTCAGGCTCGGGGTCGGGGTCAGGTCCGGGGGGGTGGGTGGATGGGGTCGGGTCCAGTCCGGGCAGGAGCGCGGGTCGGGTCGGGTCCGGGGGGAGGTGGTCCGGTCTGGACCGGGGGCAGGGGGGAAGGGGAGCGGGGGTTGGGTCGGGCTCGGGGTCGGGGTCAGGTCTGGGGGGGTGGGGGGGTCGGGTCCGGTCCGGGGGAGGTGGTCCGGTCCGGTCCGGGAGCGGGGGGGGGGGGGGTCGGGTCCGGTTCGGGGGGTTGGTCCGGTCCGGTCCGGTCCGGGGGGGTCGGGTCGGGTCCGGGGGGGGGGTGGTCCGGTCCGGTCCATGGTGGGAGCTGGGGGGGGGGCCGGGTCTGGTCCGGGGGCGGGAGCGGGGGGGGGGGGGTCGGGTCTGGTCCGGGGGGAGCGGGGGTCCGGTCGGGAGGATGCAGGAGCTGGGCGTGGGACATGAGCCTTATTCACGTAGTCCCAGTGAGGCCATTGGGCCAGGGCTAGGGGCTGCGTGCTTCGGGCCCCTCCCACACAGTTTTGGGTGCCTGTAGCTACTGCACATGCGTGCCCACTGTAGCGTGCATGTGCAGAGGTCCCGGCACTGTTTTCAGCGCAGAGACCTAGCTCCACCCCCCACAGCTCGTGTTGCGCCGCGCCCAGTTCCAGAGGACCTGCAGGGAGCCGGAGAATAGGTAAGTTTTTTTTAGGCACACTTTGTGGCGTGATAAACGGGCGTCCAAGTCGGGGCTGCGCCATTCTAGGTGCGGCCCGAAACTTGGGCCCTCAGAGAGTCAATGTATTCACTGAGGCAAATGAAAGCATGGGCCTTACGCTTAACATCCGTAAGACAAAGGTCCTTCACCAGCCTGTCATCGCTGCCAGCACTGCCTCCCAATCATAAGATCCACAGCGCGGCCCTGGACAACGTCGACCATTTCCCAAACCTCTGGAACCTCTTATCAACAAAGGCAGACATTGATGCGGAGATTCTGCATCGCCTCCAGTGCGCCAGTGCAGCCCTCGGCCGCCTGCTGAAAAGAGTGTTTGAAGACCAGGCACTCAAATCTGCCACTAAACTCTTGTTTACAGGGCTGTAGTAATACCCGCCCTCCTGTCTGGGTCTGAGGCATGGACGATGTACAGAAGGCACCTCAAGTCGCTGGAGATATATCGCCAACGATGTCTCTGCAAGATCCAGCAAATCTCCTGGGAGGACAGGCGCACCAACCTCAGTGTCCACGACCAGGCCAACATCCCCAGTATTGAAGCACTGACCACACTCGATCAGCTTCGCTGGGCAGGCCACAGAGTACGCATGCCAGATACGAGACTCCCTAAACAAATGCTTTATACGAAGCTCCTTCATGGTAAATGAGCCAAAGGAGGACAACGGAAATGTTATAAGGACACCCTCAAAGCCTCCCTGGTAAAGTGCGACATCACCACTGACACCTGGGAGACGCTGGCCGGAGACCGACGAGGTGGAGAAAGTCTATCCGGGAGGGCGTTGAGCTCTTTGAGACTCGACGCTCGGAGCATGAAGAGGCCAAGCGCAGGCAGCGGAAGGAGCGCGCGGCAAACCTACCGACCCCTTCCCCTGACCAATGTCTGTCCCACCTGTGACAGGGTCTGTGGCTCTCGTATCGGACTGTTCAGCCATCAAAGAACTCACTTTGGGAGTGGAAGCAAGTCTTCCTCGAATCCGAAGGACTGCCTATGAGTCCCTGTCACAGGTGGGACAGATAGTCGTTGAGGGAAGGGGTGGGTGGGACTGGTTTGCCGCACGCTCCTTCCGCTGTCTGCGCTTGATTTCCGCATGCTCTGACGTCGAGACTCGAGGTGCTCAGCCCCCTCCCGGATGCACTTCCTCCACTTAGTGGCATTGAAGGTTGGCATGGAGGTACAGCAGGCGGTGAAGAAGGCAAATGGTATGTTGGCCTTCTTAGCTAGGGGATTTGAGTATAGGAGCAGGGAGGTCTTACTGCAGTTGTACAGGGCCTTAGTGAGGCCTCACCTGGAATATTGTGCTCAGTTTCAGTCTCCTAATCTGAGGAAGGACATAGAAACATAGAAAATAGGTGCAGGAGTAGGTCATTCGGCCCTTCTAGCCTGCACCGCCATTCAATGAGTTCATGGTTGAACATGCAACTTCAGTACCCCATTCCTGCTTTCTCGCCATACCCCTTGATCCCCCTAGTAGTAAGGACTACATCTAACTCCTTTTTGAATATATTTAGTGAATTGGCCTCAACAACTTTCTGTGGTAGAGAATTCCACAGGTTCACCACTCTCTGGGTGAAGAAGTTTCTCCTCATCTCGGTCCTAAATGGCTTACCCCTTATCCTTAGACTGTGACCCCTGGTTCTGGACTTCCCCAACATTGGGAACATTCTTCCTGCATCTAACCTGTCTAAACCCGTCAGAATTGTTAACGTTTCTATGAACTCCAGTGAATACAAGCCCAGATGATCCAGTCTTTCTTGATATGTCAATCCCGCCATCCCGGGAATCAGTCTGGTGAACCTTCGCTGCACTCCCTCAATAGCAAGAATGTCCTTCCTCAAGTTAGGAGACCAAAACTGTACACAATACTCCAGGTGTGGCCTCACCAAGGCCCTGTACAACTGTCGTAACACCTCCCTGCCCCAGTACTCAAATCCCCTCACTATGAAGGCCAACATGCCATTTGCTTTTTTAACCGCCTGCTGTACCTGCATGCCAACCTTCAATGACTGATGTACCATGACACCCAGGTCTCGTTGCACCTCCCCTTTTCCTAATCTGTCACCATTCAGATAATAGTCTGTCTCTCTGTTTTTACCACCAAAGTGGTTACCTCACATTTATCCACATTATACTTCATCTGCTATGCATTTGCCCACTCACCTAACCTATCCAAGTCACTCTGCAACCTCATAGCATCCTCCTCGCAGCTCAAACTGCCACCCAACTTAGTGTCATCCGCAAATTTGGGGATACTACATTTAATCCCCTCGTCTAAATCATTAATGTACAATGTAAACAGCTGGGGCCCCAGCACAGAACCTTGCGGTACCCCACTAGTCACTGCCTGCCATTCTGAAAAGTACCCGTTTACTCCTACTCTTTGCTTCTTGTCTGCAAGCAGTTCTCAATCCACGTCAGCACAATACCCGCAATCCCATGTGCTTTAACTTTGCACATTAATCTCTTGTGTGGGACGTTCTTGCTATTGAAGGAGTGCAGCGAAGGTTCACCAGACTGATTCCTGGGATGGCGGGACTGACATATGAGGAGAGACTGGATCAACTGGGCTTTTATACACTGGAGTTTAGAAGGATGAGAGGTGATCTCATAGAAAGTTACAAGATTCTGACGGGACTGGATAGGTTAGATGCGGGAAGAATGTTCCCAGATGATGGGGAAGTCCAGAACCAGGGGCACAGTCTTAGGATAAGGGATAGGCCATTTAGTACTGAGATGAGGAGAAACTTCTTCACTCAGTGAGTTGTTAACCTGTGGAATTCCCTACCGCAGAGAGTTGTTCATTGGATATATTCAAGAGGGAGTTAGATATGGCCCTTGCAGTTAAAGGGATCAAGGGGTATGGAGAGAAAGCAGGAATGGGGTACTGAGGGAATGATCAGCCATGATCTTATTGAATGGTGGTGCAGGCTCGAAGGGCCTAATGGCCTACTCCTGCACCTATTTTCCATGTTTCTATGTTTCTATATTAGGGCAGTCTTTGGCCAGCGACTCCCAGGTGCCGGTGGGGATGTTGCACTTTATCACGGAGGCTTTGAGAGTGGTCCCTGTAACGTTTCCTCTGCCCACCTGGGTCTCACTTGCCCTCAAGGAGTTCCGAGTAGAGCGTATGCTTTGGGAGTTCTGTGTTTGGCATGCGGACAATGTGGCCTGCCCAACAGAGCTGGTCGAGTGTGGTAAGTGCTTCGATGCTGGGGATGTTGGCTTGGTCGAGGACGCTAACCTTGGTGCATCTGTCCTCCCAGGGGATTTGCAGGATCTTGCGGAGACATCGTTGGTGGTATTCATCCAGCGATTTGAGTAAATTCAAGGCAGATATCGATAGATATTTGAGCACTGAAAGATATGGGGATCGGGCAGGGAAGTGGAGTTGAGGTAGAAGATCAGCCATGATCTTACTGAATGGCGGAGCAGGCTCGAGGAGCCGTATGACCGACTCCTGCTTCTAATTCTTGTGTTCTTGTGTGCCAACATCCTCGACTGGAACTGGTGGATAACCAGTACCCTCTGCTGGAACTACATAGAATTACAACAACAACATTTCAGTCTTGCTGACAGCTGCGTCACTTTTTCCAACTGCCATTACGTTGTCCCTAATCAGTACAGCGACTTCACCTGCCCTTTCCCCCCTCTTTATCGTTTCTAAATATGTTATACAATGCAGTCATAGAATCATAGAGAAATTTACAGCCCGCAAGGAGGCCATTTCATAGAGGCTCCCATAGGAGCATATAAAATTCTGATGGGATTGGACAGGTTAAATGCAGGAAGAATGTTCCTGATGTTGGGGAAGTCCAGAACCAGGGTCACAGTCGAAGGATAAGGGGTAAGCCATTTAGGACCGAGATGAGGAGAAACTTCTTCACTCAGAGAGTTGTGAACCTGTGGAATTCTCTACCGCAGAGAGTTGTTGATGCCAGTTCGTTGGATATATTCAAAAGGGAGTTAGATGTGGCCCTTATGGCTAAAGGGATCAAGGGGTATGGAGAGAAAGCAGGAATGGGGTACTGAGGGAATGATCAGCCATGATCTTATTGAATGGTGGTGCAGGCTCGAAGGGCCGAATGGCCTACTCCTGCATCTATTTTCTATGTTTCTATGTTTCTTCAGGCGACCGAAGGCTGCACTGGAGGCGGTGTTGAACTTCGCCGTCAATGTCTGCTCTTGTTGATAAGAGGCTCCCAAGGTATGGGAAATGGTCCGCGTTGTCCAGGGCTGCGCGGTGTGGGGGCCCACCAGCTGGTGGCGGTGTTTGTGGAGGACTCCAAGGACGTGCAGTGCAGGGGGCCCACCAGCTGGTGGCGGTGTATGTGGAGGACTCCAAGGACCTGCAATGCGGGGGCCCACCAGCCGGTGGCGGTGTCGCTGGTGGACTCCATGGACCTGCAGTGCGGGCGTCCACCAGCCGGTGGCGATGCATGTGGAGGACTCCCTGTGGAACTACGATGCGGGCGCCCACCATCTGGTGGCGGTGTTTGTGGAGGACTCCCTGTGGACCTGCAGTGCGGGCGCCCACCAGACGGTGGCGGCGTTTGTGTAGGGCTACATGGACCTGCAATGCGGGGGCCCACCAGCGGGTGGCGGTGCCGGTGTGTGTCAGTAACTGTGTGTGTGTGTGTCTCTGTGTGTATGTGACTCTCTGACCTAAGTTGTACATGGGTTACAATGCTGGTTGAATACATGACACTATATGTGAGTGTGTCTCTCTCTGTAAGCAAGGGAGAGAATCTGTGTCTCTGTCTGTGTCTGTCCTTTTGCCCGTGAGTGTCTGTGTGTGCAAGAGTCTGTGTGTGTCTCGGTTTCTCTATCAGTGTGTGTGCCTATGTCTGTCTCTCTCTCTCTCTCTGCCTTTGTCTGTCTGTCTGCCTGTCTCTTTCTCTCCCTCTCTCTCTCTCTTGAAGATTATTAATATTTAATTAATGGCTTTCGCTCCTGATGCAGACCCGGGAGACTGGGGATTGACTGGATTATTTCTGAGTGGCAGTCGGTGAGATGGGGCTGAGGGACTGGGACCTGGGTGGCTGGGATAGTGAGGGTGCAGTCCAAGCTGGGAGCAAGGAGAGAGTCCTGGGGGGTGGGTGAGTGTCTCAGGCCAGAGAGGCTGCAGGTCCCGGTCAAAGTTGGGACTGATGCAGTGTTGCACGAGTTTCCATTGAGATTTAAACCCTCTAGGTGGAGTTTTTCCACTGCGGAGATGCTGTTTAAAGGCAATCATTTGAGAATGAATGCATTTTTAACACACAGCTGGGGTGAGGAATCTGGGTGGGAATTGTGCCGACATATTTATAAATTATCTCTTTTTCAGTGTGAGTCAGTGAGAATAATCTCCTCCAGCCTTGGCTCAATGGGCTGCACTCCCTCCCCTCTGAATCAAATGTTGCGAGTTCCAGTCCCACTCCAGAGACTTGAACGCAGAAATCTAGGCCGACACTCCCAATGTTAGTACCGAGGGAGTGCCGCACTGTCGGAGGGGCAATTCTGAGGGAGTGCCGCACCGTCGGAGGGGCAATACTGAGGGAGTGCCGCACCGTCGGAGGGGCAATACTGAGGGAGTGCCGCACTGTCAGAGGGGCAGTACTGAGGGAGCGCCACACTGTCGGAGGGGCAGCAATTAGGGAGCGCCGCACTGTTGGAGGGGCAGTACTGAGGGAGTGCCGCACTGTCGGAGGGGCAGTACTGAGGGAGCGCCGCACTGTCGGAGGGACAGTACTGAGGGAGCGCCGCACTGTCGGAGGGGCAGTACTGAGGGAGCGCCGCACTGTCGGAGGAGCAGTACTGAGGGAGTGCCGCACTGTCGGAGGGGCAGTACTGAGGGAGCGCCGCACTGTCGGAGGGACAGTACTGAGGGAGCGCCGCACTGTCGGAGGGGCAGTACTGAGGGAGCGCTGCACTGTCGGAGGGGCAGTACTGAGGGAGCGCCGCACTGTCGGAGGGACAGTACTGAGGGAGCGCCGTACTGTTGGAGGGGCAGTACTGAGGGAGCGCCGCATTGTCGGAAGGGCAGTACTGAGGGAGCGCCGCACTGTCGGAGGGGCAGTACTGAGGGAGTGCCGCACTGTTGGAAGGGCAGTACTGAGGGAGCGCCGTACTGTCGGAGGTGGCATCTTTCGGCGGAGACATTAAACCGAGGCCCTTTCTGTCCTCTCGGGTGGATGTTAAGGATCCCACGGCCTCTATTTAAAGAAGAGCAACATGGTAATCGAAGAAAAATGTTGTCTCAAGCGTGACTCGAGACTGGGAGTAAACAAGATGAATGAGCAGATAATGTGATTTATTTGAGATGTATGCACATAGTGGGGCCTTTAATAAGGTCCGGACAGGAACAGCAATCTGCAGAAGCAGCGACATGTCTCGAACCTCCTCTTATTAAGGAAAGCAAGCCAATGGGTGCCAAGCACAAAGGAAGTATAGAGTACAAAATCAAAGAAGTTATGATGAACCTGTATAAAACACTGGTTCGGCCCCAACTGTAGTATTGTGTCCAATTCTGGGCACCGCACTTTAGGAAGGATGTGAAGGCCTTAGAGAGGGTGCGGAGGAGATTGACGAGAATGGTTCCAGGGGAATGAGGGACTTCAGTGACTTGGAGAGACTGGAGAAGCTGGGGTTGTTCTCCTTGGAGCAGGGAAAGTTGAGAGGAAATTTGATGGAGGCGTTCGAAATCATGAGAGGTCTGGACAGAGTAGATCGAGAGAAACTATTCCCATTGGAGGTAGGGTTGAGAACCAGAGGACACAGATTTAAGATGATTGGCAGAGGAACCAAAGACGATGTCAGAAACCACTTTTTTACGCAGCGAGTGGTTAGGATCAGGAATGTAGATGTGGTGTGGTGTATACGGACATTTGGAAAAGCATGTTTCAATCAAACAGAATCAGCATGGTTTTATGAAATGGAGATCATGTTTGACAAATTTGCTGCCGTTCTTTGAGGCTGTAATGAGCAAGTTGGATAAAGAGGGAACCAGTGGATGTGGTGTATTTGGATTTCCAGAAGGCATTCGATAAGGTGCCACATAAAAGGTTACTGCACAAGATAAAAGTTCACGGGGTTGGGGGTAATATATTAGTAATGATAGAGGATTGGGTAACTAGCAGAAAACAGATCGTCGGGATAAATGGGTCATTTCCCGGTCAGCAAACAGTGACTAGTGGGGTGCTGCATGGATCGTTGCTGGGTCCTCAACTATTTACAATCTATATTAATGACTTGGATGAAAGGACCGAGTGTAATGTAGCCAAGTTTGCTGATGATACAAAGATGGGTGGGAAAGCAAATTGTGAGGACACAAAAAATCTGCAAAGGGATATAGACAAGCTCAGTGAGTGGGCAAAAATTTGGCAGATGGAGTATAATGTGGGAAAATGTGAGGTTATCCACTTCAGCAGAAAAAATAGAAAAGCAAATTATAATTTAAATGCAGAAAATTTGCAAAGTGCTGCAGTACAGAGGGATCTGTCCTTGTGCATGAAACACAAAAAGTTGGTATGCAGGTACAGCAAGTGATCAGGAAGGCCAATGGAATCTTGGCCTTTATTGCAAAGGGGATTGTCTTGTATCTTACATTATTATATATAACTGTATCCTAACATGCTATACATGACTGTAATAAGATATGACCTGTAACCACCAGCATACCTTACCACTAGGTGTGCACTTGCAAGAGACAGGTATATAAGGACAGGTCTAAGGCAAGTGCAGCATTCCAGAGCTGTGAAATAAAGGTGCAGGTCCAGAGTGACCTTGACTTCACTACATGCCTCGTGTGAATCTGTACTGAGGGGACAGGACTTTACAGTGGCGACGACCTACGGGATTACAGAATCCACAGAATGGCGAACAACGGATCAGATGAAAAGTACAATGCGGGAGACAATTGGGAGGACTTTATAGAAAGGCTCCAGCAAAGCTTTGTAACCAAAGACTGGTTAGGCGACGATAAGGCAGACAAGTGAAGAGCCCATCTCTTGACCAGCTGCGGCTCGAAAACATACGCTTTGAAGAATTGAGCACACTGGTAAGAGACCACCTGAAGCAGCGAGCAGCCTACACATGGCCAGACACAGGTTCTACAACTACAGACGCTGTGTGGGCCAGAGCATACCCGACTTCGTGGCGGAACTTCGGAGGTTGGCTAGTTTATGTGAGTTCTCAGATGAACTGAGGAGAGAAATGCTGAGAGACTTTTTCATTGAAGGAATAGACCATGCAGGCATATTCCGAAAGCTCATAGAGACCAAGAACCTGACCTTAGAGGCAGCAGCACTGGTTGCACATACATTCTTGGTAGGGGAAGAAGAAACGAGGTTGATTTACAATACAGGTCACTTTCGCGGGCGGAGCGCGGGTACGGAATGGTAGAGAAGGAGGCGCTCGCGTGCGTGTACGGTGTCAAAAAGATGCACCATTACCTTTTCGGGGCCAAGTTCACATTAGAAACCGACCACAAGCCCCTCACGTCCCTCCTATCCGAGAGCAAGGCAATAAACGCCAACGCCTCGGCGCGAATTCAACGGTGGGCACTCATGCTGGCGTCCTACGACTAAAGCATAAGGCGCAGACCAGGCACAGACAACTGTGCCGACGCGCTCAGCAGGCTACCCCTGGCGACCACGGATGGGTCTGACGAACAGGACTGTGAGATAGTCATGGCAATCAGTGCCTTTGAGTCCACAGGTTCGCCCATGATGGCTTGCCAAATCAGAGCCTGGACGGCCAGCGACCCCATGTTATCCTTAGTAAAAAGATGTGTCCTAACCGGTGACTGGGCAGAGGTTCGCAATGCCTGCCCCGAGGAATTAAAACCCTTTCACAGGCGCATGCATGAGCTATCACTACAAGCAGACTGCCTGATGTGGGGCAGCCGAGTAGTCATGCCTCTGCGAGGCAGAGAGGCATTTGTCCGGAAGCTCCACTGCGAGCACCCGGGGATCGTTCTCATGAAGGCCATAGCCAGATCCCACGTCTGGTGGCCTGGTATTGACGCGGACTTGGAGCTCTGCGTCCGAAGGTGCACCATTTGTGCCCAACTCAGCAATGCCCCCAGGGAGGTTCCACTGAGCCCCTGGCCCTGGCCTACCAAACTGTGGTCGCGGGTGCACGTAGACTATGCGGGCCCATTCATGGGCAAAATGTTCCTCGTAGTTGTAGATGCATTTTCAAAGTGGATCGAAAGCACCATTTTAAACTCGAGCACAACCTCCACCACTGTGGAGAGCCTCACAACCATGTTTGCAATGCATGGAATCCCTGACATATTGGTCAGTGACAATGGTCCGTGCTTCACCAGCGCAGAATTCCAAGACTTTATCATTGACCACGGCATAAATCACGTCAAGACGGCACCGTTCAAGCCAGCCTCCAACGGCCAGGTGGAGAAAGCAGTGTAAATCATTAAACAAGGCATGCTTAAAATCCAAGGTCCCACATTGCAGGGTCGCCTGTCGCGACTGGTGCTGGCATACAGATCTCGTCTGCACTCACTGACTGGGATCCCCCCCCGCGCAACTGTTGATGAAAAGGACTTTAAAAACAAGGCTCTCATTAATCCTCCCAGACATGCACAAAATCGTTGAGGCAAAGCGCCGTAAGCTGACTGAGTACCATGACAGAAATTCGAGGGGGAGATGGAATGAGATAGGGGACAAAGTGTTCATACTAAACTATGGCAGGGGTCCCAAATGGCTTGCAGGGACAGTAACGGGCAAGGAAGGAAACAGGCTACTGGTAGTACAAATGGACAATGGCAAAACCTGCCGGAGGCATGTAGACCAAGTCAAAAGCAGATTTACCAACAACACTGTGGAACCAGAGGCAGACTACAATGTGGAACTCGTACCACACCTGGTGGACAGACAGAGGAAACAACCTGAGGAAAGGGCAATCCCAACAGACAGCCCAGGCGAGTCAACAACAATCACACCAATCGAAACAGACAGCCCAGGCGAGATACCAGCAACGACACCCAAAGAAAAACAGACACCAAGGCAAACAACTGAACCACAACTAAGACGCTCCACGCGAGAGCATAGTCCACCTGAGAGACTGAACCTATAAAGACAATAAGACCTTGGGGGAGGGTGATGTCATGTATCTTACATTATTATATATAACTGTATCCTAACATGCTATACATGACTGTAATAAGATATGACCTGTAACCACCAGCATACCTTACCACCAGGGGTGCACTTGCAAGAGACAGGTATATAAGGACAGGTCTAAGGCAAGTGCAGCATTCCAGAGCTGTGAAATAAAGGTGCAGGTCCAGAGTGACCTTGACTTCACTACATGGCTTGTGTGAATCTGTACTGAGGGGACAGGACTTTACAGGGATGGAGTATAAAAGCTGAGTAGTCCTGCTACAACTGTACAGGATATTGGTGAGGCCACACCTGGAATACTGTGTGCAGTTTTTTCTCCGTATTTAAGGAAGGATATACTTGCATTGGAGGCTGTTCGGAGAAGGTTCACTCGGTTGATTCCGGGGATGAGGGGGTTGATTTATGAAGAAAGATTGAGTAGTTGGGCCTCTACTCATTGGAGTTCAGAAGAATGAGAGGTGATCTTATCGATACACATAAGGTAATGAGGGGGCGCGACAAGGTGGATGCAGAGAGGATATTTCCACTCATAGGGGAAACTAAAACTAGGGGACATGGTCTTAGAATAAGGGGTCGCCCATTTAAAACTGAGATGAGGAGGAATTTCTTCTCTCAGAGGGTTATAAATCTGTGGAATTCTCTGTCCCAGAGAACTGTAGGGGCCGGGACATTGAATATATTTAAGGCGGAGATAGACAGATTTTTGAGCGATAAGGGAGTGAAGGGTTTTGGGAAGCGGGCAGGGAAGTGGAACTGAGTCCGTGATCAGATCAGCCGTGACCTTATTGAATGGCGGAGCAGGCTTGAGGGGCCGAATGGCCGACTCCTGTTCCTATTTCTTATGTTCTTATGCCCCCTGTAACAACAGATAGCAACCTGCTCACAAAATGGAAAATGATCCTGTTGGAAGTAACTGATAAAAAATAGTCCATTAATCAAGCAACAGTTCTTGTTCTAAACAAGTCTCCATGGAATTTGCAGCACCGTGCCAGGGTTTATTCAGTCAGAGCCTGAACTAGCTCAGAGGCAGGAAGCAAAGGGTAATGGTTGATGGGTGTTTTTGTGACCGGAAGGCTGTTTCCAGTGGGGTTCCGCAGGGCTCAGTACTGGGTCCCTTGCTTGGTGTGGTATAGAAACATAGAAACATAGAAAATAGGTGCAGGAGTAGGCCATTCGGCCCTTCGAGCCTGCACCACCATTCAATAAGATCATGGCTGATCATTCACCTCAGTACTCCTTTCCTGCTTTCTCTCCATACCCCTTGATCCCTTTAGCCGTAAGGGCCATATCTAACTCCCCCTTGAATATATCCAATGAACTGGTATCAACAACTTTCTGCGGCAGAGAATTCCACAGGTTAACAACTCTCTGAGTGAAGAAGTTTCTCCTCATCTCAGTCCTAAATGGGTTACCCCTTATCCTTACAGTGTGTCCCCTGGTTCTGGACTTCTCCAACATCAGGAACATTCATCCTGCATCTAACCTGTCCAGTCCCATCAGAATTTTATATGTTTTTATGAGATCCCCTCTCATCCTTCTAAACTCCAGTGAATAAAGGCCCAGCCGATCCAATCTCTCCTCATATGTCAGTCCTGCCAGTCTGGTGAACCTTCGCTGCACTCCCTCAATAGCAAGAACGTCCTTCCTCAGATTCGGAGACCAAAACTGAACACAATCACTAAGGCCCTGTACAACTGCAGTAAGACCTCCCTGCTCCTATACTCAAATCCCCTAGCTATGAAGGCCAACATACCATTTGCCTTCTTCACCGCCTGTTGTATCTGCATGCCAACTTTCAATCACTGATGTACCATGACACCCAGGTCTCGTTGCACCTTCCCTTTTCCTAATCTGCCGCCATTCAGATAATATTTACGGCTAAGGGGATCAAGGGGTATGGAGAGAAAGCCGGAAAGGGGTACTGAGGGAATGATCAACCATGATCTTATTGAATGGTGGTGCAGGTTTGAAGGGCCGAATGGCCTGCTCCTGCACCTATTTTCTATGTTTCTATGTTACTGGTCACGTGGGCAGAACAGTGGCAAATGAAATTTAATTTGGAGAAGTGTGAGGTGATGCATTTGGGGAGGGCTAACAAAGAAAAGGAATATATATTAAATGGTACCACACTGAAAAGTGTAGAGGAACAAAGGAACCTTGGAGTGCGTGCAGTTCTGGTCACCACATTACAGGAAGGATGTGATTGCACTGGAGAGGGTGCAGAGGATGTTGCCGGGACTGGAGAATTTTGGCGATGAGGAAAGATTGGATAGGCTGGGTCTGTTTTCTATGGAACAGAGAAGGCTGAGGGGAGACCAGATTGAGGTGTATAAAATTATGAGGGGCCTGGATAGAGTGGATAGGAAGGACCTGTTTCCCTTGGCAGAGGGGTCAACAACCAGGGGGCATAGATCGAAAATAAGTGGGGGGAGGTTTAGAGGGGATTTGAGGGGAAATATCTTCAGAGGGTGGTGGGGATCTGGGGTGGAACCCACTGCCTGAAAGGGTGATAGAGGCAGAAATCCTCACCACATTTCGACGTGCGCTTGAAGTGCCGTTATTTGCAGGGCTATGGACCGAGAGCTGGAAAGTGGGATTAGGCCGGGAGCTCTTGGTCGGCGCGAGGCGGACACGATGGGCCGAAATGGTCCTCCTTTCATGCTGTAAATTTCTATGATTCTCTGATTCTCTGTTGGGCCCCGGGGGAACGCAGGGTGGGATTCAGCCAGTCTTCCCTGTCCTGGTCGGGGGCAGGCCAGGGGTGGACTATTAACCACAGTATGAAGGTGGGCAGGACTGTTAGGCCCAGTATAAAGGGGGCAGGGGGCGAGGTGCAGATTGGATAATTATCAGACTTACCTCAGTGAGCCCTCCGCCACGAGGTGGGGTTGCTGAGTGAGATGGGAAACAGGCCGGGAGCTGGTGTCGGACTGGAATAGACAGAGATATTGTGCAAAGGAAACGTTATTGTCCTCAGATATAAATACCCATCGGTGGCAGGGTAATGGGCGATGGGGGTGGGAGAGGGGAGGGGTCATGGGCGATGGCGGGGAAGGGTCCAGGGGCAATGGCTCCCACTGTCGGAGGAGCGGTACTGAGGGAATGCCGCATTGTCGGAGGGGCAGTACTGAGGGAGTACCCCACTGTCAGAGGGGCAGTACTGAGGGAGTGCTGCACTGAGGGAGGGGCAGTACTGAGGGAGCGCCGCACTGTCGGAGGGGCAGTACTGAGGGAGCGCGCACTGTCGGAGGGCCAGTACTGAGGGAGTACCCCACTGTCAGAGGGGCAGTACTGAGGGAGTGCTGCACTGTGGAAGGGGCAGTACTGAGGGAGCGCCGCACTGTCGGTGAGGCAGTACTGAGGGAGTGCCGTACTGTCAGAAGGGCAGATATTTTTAATATAAGGGGTGTTGCAGAGGTGTGGGGCAGACTGGTTGGGCTGGGTGCTCTTTGCCTTTCCGTTATTGTTCATGGGTTTGTATGTAACCTTTAGGCCTGCTGACCGAGGGCCATGCGGCTTTTTGTCGGCCGGTGCAGACACGATGGGCCAAAATGGCCTCCTTCTGCGCTGTAAATTTCTAAGTTTCTATGTTTCTATCTCTGTAACCTCATCCAGCTCCTCCACCCCACCCCAACCTCCTCCAGCCCCAAACCCCTCCCTATCTCTGTAACCTCCTTCAGCCCCTACACTCCTCCCTATCTCTGTAACCTCCTCCAACCCCAAACCCTTCCCTATCTCTGTAACCTCCTCCAGCCCCTACACCCCTCCCTATCTCTGTTACCTCCTCCAGCCCCGACACCCCTCCCTATCTCTGTAACCCCCTCCAGCCCCTACACCCCTCCCTATCTCTATAACCCCCTCCAGCCCCGACACCGCTCCCTATCTCTGTAACCTCCTTCAGCCCCTACACCCCTCCCTATCTCTGTAACCCCCTCCAGCCCCTACACCCCTTCCTATCTCTGTAACCCCCTCAAGCCCCGACACCCCTCCCTATCTCTGTAACCCCCTCCAGCCCCTACACCCCTCCCTATCTCTGTAACCCCCTCCAGCCCCTACACCCCTCCCTATCTCTGTAACCCCCTCCAGCCCCTACACCCCTCCCTATCTCTGTAACCCCCTCCAGCCCCTACACCCCTCCATATCTCTGTAACCCCCTCCAGCCCCTACACCCCTCCCTATCTCTGTAACACCCTCTAGCCCCTACACCCCTCTCTATCTCTGTAACCCCCTCCAACCCCTACACCCCTCCCTATCTCTGTAACCCCCTCCAGCCCCTACACCCCTCCCTATCTCTGTCACCTCCTCCAGGCCCACAACCCACCCGCGAGATCTCTGCGCTCCTCTACTTATGCCCTCTTGAGCATCCCTGATTATAATCGCTCCACCATCGATGGCCGTGCCTTCTGTTGCCTGGGAGGGAGCTCTGGAACTCCCTCCCTAAACCCCTCTACATCTATTTCCTCCTTAAAACCAATCTCTTTGACCAAGCTTTTGGTCACCTGTGCTAATTTCTCCTTATGCGGCTCGGTGTCAAATTTCTTGTCTTATAACATTCCTGTGAAGCGCCTTGGGACATTTCACTACGTTAAGGGCGCTATATAAATACAGGTTGTTGTTGTTGAGCATATTCATCATCATAGGCAGTCCCTCGAAATCGAGGAAGACTTCCTTCCACTCGAAAAGTGAGTTCTCAGGTGACTGAACAGTTCAATACGAGAACCACAGTCCCTGTCACAAGTGGGACAGACAGTCGATGAGGGAAGGGGTGAGTGGGACAGGTTTGCCGCATGCTCCTTCCGCTGCCTGCACTTGGTTTCTGCATGCTCTCGGCGACGAGACTCGAGGATGCTCTTCACTTAGGGCGGACTGGTCTTTGGCCATGGACTCCCAGGTGTCGGTGGGGATGTTGCACTTTATCAGCGAGGCTTTGAGGGTGTCCCTGTAACATTTCCTCTACCCATCTGGGGCTCGTTTGTGTTTAGGAGTTCCAAGTAGAGCTTTGGGAGTCTCGTGTCTGGCATGCGGACAATGTGGCCCGCCCAACGGAGCTGGTCGAGTGTGGTCAGTGCTTCGATGCTGGGGATGTTGGGCTGAACGAGGATGCTAACCTTGGTGCGTCTGTCCTCCCAGGGGATTTGCAGGATCTTGTTGGTGGTATTTATCCAGCGATTTGAGTAAATTCAAGGCAGAGATCGATAGATATTTGAGAACTGAGGGAATCGAGGTATATGGGGATCGGGCAGGGAAGTGGAGTTGAGGTAGAAGATCAGCCATGATCTTACTGAATGGCGGAGCAGGCTCGAGGAGCCGTATGACCGTCTCCTGCTTCTAATTCTTGTGTTCTTGTGTGCCAATATCCTCGACTGGAACTGGTGGATAACCAGTACCCTCTGCTGGAACTACATAGAATTACAACAACAACATTTCAGTCTTGCTGATAGCTACGTCACTTTTTCCGACTGCCATTACGTTGTCCCTAATCAGTACAGCGACTTCACCTGCCCTTTCCCCCCTCTTTATCGTTTCTAAATATGTTATCCAATGCAGTCATAGAATCATAGAGAAATTTACAGCCCGCAAGGAGGCCATTTCATTGAGGCTCCCATAGGAGCATATAAAATTCTGACGGGATTGGACAGTTTAGATGCAGAAGACTGTTCCGGATGACGGGGATGTCCAAAACCAGGGGTCACAGTCTAAGGATAAGGGGTAAGCCATTTAGGACCGAGACGAGGAGAAACTTCTTCACTCAGAGAGTGGTGATCCTGTGGAATTCTCTACCGCAGAGAGTTGTTGAGGCCAGTTCATTGGATATATTCACGAGGGAATTAGATATGGCCCTTACTGCTAAAGGGATCAAGGGGTATGGATAGAAAGCAGGAAAGGGGTACTGAGGGAATGATCAGCCATGATCATATTGAATGGTGGTGCGGGCTCGAAGGGCCGAATGGCCTACTCCTGCACCTATTTTCAATGTTTCTATGTTTCCTCAGGCGACCGAAGGCTGCACTGGAGGCGGTGTTGAACTTCGCCGTCAATGTCTGCTCTTGTTGATAAGAGGCTCCCAAGGTATGGGAAATGGTCCGCGTTGTCCAGGGCTGCGCGGTGCGGGGGCCCACCAGCCGGTGGCGGTGTGTATGGAGATCTTCCTGTGTACCTGCAATGCGGGCGCCCACCAGCTGGTGACGGTGTTTGTGGAGGACTCCAAGGACGTGCAGTGCGGGGGCCCACCAGCTGGTGGCGGTGTTTGTGGAGGATTCCCTGTTGACCTGCAGTGCGGGGGCCCACCAGCTGGTGGCGGTGTTTGTGGAGGATTCCCTGTTGACCTGCAGTGCGGGGGCCCACCAGCGGGTGGCGGCGTCGCTGGAGGACTGCATAGACCTGCAGTGCGGGGGCCCACCAGCTGGTGGCGGTGTTTGTGGAGGATTCCCTGTTGACCTGCAATGCGGGAGCCCACCAGCAGGTGGCGGCGTCACTGGAGGACTGCATAGACCTGCAGTACGGGGGCCCACCAGCCGGTGACGGTGTCGCTGCTGGACTCCATGGACCTGCAATGAGGGCGCCCACCAGCTGGTGGCGGTGTTTGTGGAGGATTCCCTGTGGACCTGCAGTGCGAGGGCCAACCAGCGGATGGCGGCGTCGCTGGAGGACTGCATGGACCTGCAGTGCTGGGGCCCACCAGCCGGTGGCGGTGTGTATGGAGGACACCCTGTGTACCTGCAATGCGGGTGGGGGCTCCCACCAGCAGTTGGCGGTGTATTTGGAGGACTCCATGGACCTGCAATGCGCGGGCCCAGCATCTGGTGGCGGTGTTTGTGGAGGATTCCATGGACCTGCAGTACGGGGGGCCCACCAGCCGGTGGCGGTGTCGCTAGTGGACTCCATGGACCTGCAGTGCGGGCGCCCACCAGACGGTGGCGGTGCGTGTGGAGGACTCCCTGTGGAACTGCAGTGCGGGCGCCCACCAGACGGTGGCGATGCCGGTGTGTGTCAGTAACTGTGTGTGTGTGTGTGTGAGAGAGAGAATGTGTGTCTGACTGTCTGTATCTGTCCTCCCTCTGCCCCTGTGTGTGTGTGTCTCTGTGTGTATGTGACTCTCTGCCTATGTCTGTGTGTGTCTGCCTCAGCCTTCGGTCGCTTGAGGAAGAGAGTGTTTGAAGACCAGGACTTCAAATCTGGCACCAAGCTCATGGTGTACAGGGCTGTAGTAATACCCGCCCTGCTGTATGGCTCAGAGACATGGACTATATACAGTAGACATCTCAAAACACTGGAGAAATATCACCAACGCAGACTCCGCACCAACATTAGTGTTCTCGTTCAGGCCAACATCCCCAGCATCGACGCATTGACCATACTCGACCAGCTCCGCTGGACAGGCCACATAATCCACATGCCCGACACGAGACTCCCAAAACAAGCGCTCTACTCGGAGATTCGACATGGCAAACGAGCCTTAGGTGGGCAGAGGAAAAGTTACAGGACACCCTCAAAGCCTCCCTGATAAAGTGCAACATCCCCACCGACACCTGGGAGCCCCTGGCTAAAGACTAGTCCGCCCTAAGTGGAGGAAGTGCATCCGGGAGGGCGCTGAGCACCTCGAGGCTCGTCACCGAGAGCATGCAGAAAACAAGCGCAGACAGAGGAAGGAGCGTGCGGCAAAACAGGCCACCCTTACCTTCAACCACCGTCTGCCCCACCAGTGTCAGAGTCTGTAGGTCCCGCATTGGTCTCATCAGTCACCTGAGAACTCACTTTTAGAGTGGAAGCAAGTCTTCCTCACCTCCGAGGGACTGCCTATGATGATGATGATATGTGTGTGTATCTTTTTGTGTCTCTGCATCTTGTGTGTCTCTGTACGTGTCTCTGTCTCTCTCTGTGTGAATGTCTCTGTATCTGTGTGTGTATGTGTTTATCTCTCTCTGTCTGTGTCTGTATGTATGTGTCTCTATCTCTCTGTGTGTGTTTATCTGTGTGTGTGTATGCGTCTCTGTATCTGTGTGTGTGTGTCTCTCTGCATCTGTGTGTGTCTCTGCACGTGTCTCTGTCTCTGTGTGGGTGTCTCTGTATCTGTCTGTGTGGGTGGGGTGTGTCTCTATCTGTTTATCTCTGTGTGTGTATGTGTATCTGTGTGGGTGTGTGTGTGTCTATCTCTCTCTGTCTGTGTGTGTATGTATGTGTCTCTATCTCTGTGTGTGTGTTTATCTGTGTGTGTGTATGTGTCTCTGTATCTGTGTGTGTGTGTGTGTGTGTCTCTCTGTATATGCGTGTGTGTGTCTCTCTCTCTGTCTCTGTATATGTGTGTGTGTCTCTCTCTGTCTCTGTATATGTGTGTGTGTCTCTCTCTCTCTATATGTGTGTGTGTCTCTCTCTGTATGTGTGTGTGTCTCTGTGTGTGTGTGTCTCTCTCTCTGTATGTGTGTGTGTCTCACTCTCTTTATATGTGTGTGTGTCTGTGTGTGTGTCTCTCACTCTCTATCTCTGTATATATGAGTGTGTGTGTCTCTCTCTGTATATGTGTGTGCGTCTCTCTCTCTCTGTATATGTGTGTGTCTCTCTGTATATTTGTGTGTGCCTCTCTCTGTCTCTGTATATGTGAGTGTGTCTCTCTCTGTATATGTGTGTGTGTCTCTCTGTCTCTGTATATGTGAGTGTGTCTCTCTCTGTATATGTGTGTGTGTCTCTGTGTAAGCAAGGGAGAGAATCTGTGTCTCTGACTGTCTCTGTATGTGTCTGTCCTTTTGCCCGTGAGTGCCTGTGTGTGCAAGAGTCTGTGTGAGTCTCGGTATCTCTATCAGTGTGTGTGCCGATGTCTGTCTGTCTCTTTCTCTCCCTCTCTCTCTCTCTCTGCCTTTGTCTGTCTATCTGTCTGTCTCTCTCTCCCTCTCTCTCTCTCTTTAAGATTATTAATATTTAATTAATGGCTTTCGCTCCTGATGCAGACCCGGGAGGCTGGGGATTGACTGGATTATTTCTGAGTGGCAGTCGGTGAGATGAGGCTGAGGGACTGGGGCTGGGATAGTGAGGGTGCAGTCCAAGCTGGGAGCAGGGAGAGAGTCCTGGGGGGTGGGTGACTGTCTCAGGCCAGAGAGGCCGCAGGTCCCGGTCAACGTTGGGACTGATACAGTGTTGCACGAGTTTCCATTGAGATTTAAACCCTCTGGGTGGAGTTTTTCCACTGCGGAGATGCTGTTTAAAGGCAATCGTTTGAGAATGAATGCATTTTTAACACACAGCTCAGGTGAGGAATCTGGGTGGGAACTGTGCCGACATATTTATAAATGATCTCTTTTTCAGTGTGAGTCAGTGAGAATAATCTCCTCCAGCCTTGGCTCAATGAGCTGCACTCCCTCCCCTCGGAATCAAATGTTGCGAGTTCCAGTCCCACTCCAGAGACTTGAACACAGAAATCTAGGCCGACCTTCCCAATGTTAGTACTGAGGGAGCACCGCACTGTCGGAGGGGCAATACTGAGGGAGTGCCGCACTGTCGGAGGGGCGGTACTGAGGGAGTGCCGCACTGTCGGAGGGGCAGTACTGAGGGAGTGCCACACTGTCGGAGGGGCAATACTGAGGGAATGCCACACTGTCGGAGGGGCAGTACTGAGGGAGTGCCGGACTGTCGGAGGGGCAATACTGAGGGAGTGCCGCACTGTCGGAGGGGCAGTACTGAGGAAGTGCCGCACTGTCGGAGGGGCAATACTGAGGGAGTGCCGCACTGTCGGAGGGGCAGTACTGAGGGAGTGCCGCACTGTCGGAGGGGCAGTACTGAGGGAATGCCGCACTGTCGGAGGGGCAGTACTGAGGGAGTGCCGCACTGTCGGAGGGGCAGTACTGAGGGAGTGCCACACTGTCGGAGGGGCAATACTGAGGGAATGCCACACTGTCGGAGGGGCAGTACTGAGGGAGTGCCGCACTGTTGGAGGGGCAATACTGAGGGACTGCCACACTGTCGGAGGGGCAGTACTGAGGGAGTGCGGGACTGTCGGAGGGGCAATACTGAGGGAGTGTCGGAGGGGCGGTACTGAGGGAGTGCTGCACTGTCGGAGGGGCAGTACTGAGGGAGTGCCGCACTGTTGGAGGGGCAGTACTGAGGGAATGCCACACTGTCGGAGGGGCAGTACTGAGGGAGTGCCGAAATGTCGGAGGGGCAATACTGAGGGAGTGCCGCACCATCGGAGGGGCAATACTGAGGGAGTGCCACACTGTTGGAGGGGCAGTACTGAGGGAGCGCCGCACTGTCGGAGAGGCAGCACTGAGGGAGCGCCACACTGTCGCGGGGGCAGCACTGACGGAGCGCCGTACTGCGACTTTTGGAGGGGCAGTACTGAAGGAGCGCTGCACGGTCAGAGGGGCAGTACTGAGGCAGTGCCGCACTGTCGGAAGGGCAGTACTGAGGGAGCGCCGCACTGTCGGAAGGGCAGTACTGAGGGAGCGCCGCACTGTCGGAGGTGTAGTGTCTCTGCACCTTGTTACAAATTCACACGAGGCATGTATATATCAGACACGGTTACTCTGTGACCTTCACTTTATTCCCAGGACCAAGGAGTGCTGACCCTGGGTGGGATCTCCCCTTTTATACCTGGAAGCCCAGGTGAGGAGCTCATCCCCTGTGGTCAGGGTGTGCATAACAAGGGTACAGGTACAATATGCATGAGTTACAGTTACATAACTATTGTCATTGCAAGATGGTGAAATACATGACAGCTTTGCGGTTCTCGAGTTGGGCTGTTGCTTGAGGCTCAGAAATGCTTTGCGCTTGCGATCTATTAGTTCTTCAATCTCCTGATCATTTTCATCAAACCAGTCCTAATGTTTTCTGGTTGAGTGATCAAGTGTCTCTTCACAGGCACTGGTTATAGAGGCCTGGAGGGCAGACCAAGCGCTGTGGGGATTCAGCATCTCAGGGTCATCAAGGCACGCCAGATTGGCTGTGAGGCGCTGGCTGTATAGGGCTCTCTTAGCTGGGTCTCTAAGTGCCCCGGCACTTTTTTGCAGAACTGCTTCTGCTGTCCCCTCTGCTTTGGGGCAATGTTAATGTTGATGATGGATCGGATTAGGTGGTGGTCCATCCAGCAGTCGTCAGCGGATGATGCGCACACCCTTGCGATCCCTGGCTCGGACGATGACATAGTCGAGTAGGTGCCAGTGTTTGGAGCGAGTGCGTTGCCACGATGCCTTGTATTTGTCCCTCTGGCGGAACAGCGTGTTGGTAATGAGGAGTTCATGTTCTAGATTTTGTCAGGAGTAGGGTACCGCTGGAATTGGCTTTCCCTACCCCCCTCTGCCAATCACATCTCCCCGGAGGGCTGTGTCTTTGCCAACCCTGGCAATAAAATCACCCAGGAGGATCAATTTGTCGCCCGTGGGGGACACAGAACAAGGATGTCGCGAGGTTAGAATAAAAACCCTCTTTAGCCTCTGTCTCCCTCTCTCTCTCTGTCTGTCTCTCTCTCTCTCTGTCTCTCTCTCTCTCTCTCACTCTGTCTCTCTTTCTCTGTCTCTCTGTCTCTCGCTCTTTGGCTCTCTCTTTCTGTCTCTCGCTCTTTCGCTCTCTCTCTCTTTCTCTCTTTCTCTCTCTCTCTCTGTCTCTCTCTCTCTCTCTGTCTCTCTCTCGCTCTCTCGCTCTTTGGCTCTCTCTTTCTGTCTCTCGCTCTTTCGCTCTTTCTCTCTTTCTCTCTCTCTCTCTCTCTAATCAAACAGGGGATGCTCAGAATCCAAGGGGGTTCCCTACAAAGCCGCTTATCATGCCTCCTGTTGGCCTACAGATCCCGACCACACTCGCTCACAGGGGTTCCACCCGCAGAGCTGCTAATGAAAAGGACGCTCAAAACCCGGTTATCCCTTATACACCCCACCATGAAAGAAATTGTCAAGAGCAGGCACCAGTCACAGTGGGCCCAAGTTTCGAGCCGTGCCTAGAACGGCGCAGTCCCGACCTGGACGCCCATTTTTCGCGTCACAAAGTGCGCCTAAAAAAACCCTCCAGATTCTCCAGCTCCCTGCAGGTCCTCTGGCCCTCGGCGCAGCGCAGCACGAGCTGTAGGGGGCGGAGCCAGGTCCCTGTGCTGAAAACAGTGCCGGGACCTCTGCACATGCGCGCTACAGTGGGCACGCAAGTGCAGTAGCTCCAGGCGCCCAAAACTGTGTGGGAGGGGCCTGAAGCACGCAGCCCCTAGCCCTGGCCGAATGGCCTCACTGGGGCTGCGTGAATAAGGCTCCTCCCACGGCCAGCTCCTGCTTCCTCCCGACCCGAGCCGACTCCCTCTTCCCCCCTCCCCCCCGCCTCCGGACCGGACCCGACCCGACTCCCGCTTCCCCCCGCTTCCCCCGCCTCCGGACCCGACCCAACCCGACTCCCGCTTCCCCCCCACCCCCCCCCGGACTGGATCCGACCTGACCTCCCTCCCCCCGACCTGACCTCCCTCTCCCTCCCTCCCCCCAACCCGAACCGAACTGACCTCCCTCCCACCACTCCCCCGACCCGCGCTCCCCGTGACCCGACCCAATGACACCTACCTGTAAATCTGGTGCTGGGGACGGGCCCTGCCCGAAATCTCGGGCCTGGCCCGTTCAGCCTCCCTCCCTCTTCTCCTTCCCCGCCCCCCTAATCTCCTTCCCCCCCATCTCCTCCCCCCATCTCCTTTCACCCCCCATCTCCTTTCACCCCCCATCTCCTTCCCCCCCCATCTCCTTCCCCCCCCCATCTCCTTCCCCCCCCATCTCCTTCCCCCCCCATCTCCTTCCCCCCCCATCTCCTTTCCCCCATCTCCTTTCCTTCCCCCATCTCCCCTTTATCCCCTTCTCCCCCCACTTCCCCCTCCCCCTTCTCCCCCCCCCTTCTCCCCCCCCTTCTCCCCCCCTCCCCCTTCTCCCCCGCCCTCCGCCTTCTCCCCCCTCTCCCTTCTCCCCCATCCCTCCCCCTTCTCCCCCTTCCCTCCCTCTGCTCCCCCCCTCTCTCCCTCTACCCCCCTCCTACCCCTCCCCTCGCTGTCAGAAACACAGACACTGACAGACAGAGAGATAGACACACTGACAGACACACTGGGGGGGGGGGGGGGGCATTCCAGCACGCTGTTGGAGGGCTCCCGGTGCTGCAGTCGGTAAGTAGAAAATGTTTTATTTATTGATTTAAAAAAAAATATATTTCTTATAAATTTTTTTGGATTGATTTATTGGTTGATTTATGATGTATTTATCATTTATTATTGATGATGGCTCTTTATTTGTAAAACTGAAGTGTTTAATGTTTGTAAACTTCCTTTTAAACATTCCCCCCCCCCATTCCCTACGCCTGATTTGTAACCTACGCCTGATTTTTTTAAAGTGTAGACAAGGTTTTTTCCAGCGTACAAAAATCTTCACTTACTCCATTCTAAGTTAGTTTGGAGTAAGTTTTCACTGACGAAACTTTGAAAACAGGCGTAAGTGGCCGGACACGCCCCCTTTTGAAAAGAATATTCTCTTCCAAAGTGAAACTGTTCTAACTGACTAGAACTGGAGCAAACTAAATGACGAGAATTCCGATTTCTAAGATACTCTGTTCTACACCAGTTGCTCCTAAAAATCAGGAGCAACTCATGTGGAAACTTGGAGCCAATGTGACTACCATGACATGAATGCGAGGGTGCGATGTATTGATGTAAATGACCCTGTTTTTGTCCTCAACCACGCTTCAGGGCCCAAATGGCTCGCAGGCACTTTGATTGCCAAAGAGTGGAATAGGATTCTGGAAGTTAAACTTACCAATGGACAAATCTGCCACAAACACGTGGATCAAACAAAAAGGAGGTTCAGCAACCCCATAGAAGAAGCAGAGGAAGAACACGATATAGAGTTCACTCCACCACAGATGACCGAATACCGGAACCAAGTGGAGGAGAGCCCACTCACTGTGGGCAGTCCGGACAGGCCTGAGGCATCGTAAACAGCAGACTCTCAGGCCAGCACCCAACAACCGGAGCCCCAACTCAGGCGCTCTACAAGAGAGCGTAAACCACCAGAGAGACTCAACCTGTGATCCCAATAAGACTTTGGGGGGGAGGTGATATCACGTATTCAACCAGCATTGTAACCCATGTATAATCTGACCTAAATTGTACACTGTGAGAACAATGACCACTAGGTGGTGAACATGTGGGAGACACTCCTAACCTGGACCTTCATGTATAAAAGGGGAAGCTCTACCCACTTCCATCACTTGAGTGCTAAGGAATAAAGGACAGGTCACAGACTGACCTTCTCTCAAGTATGGGCCTCGTGTGCATTTATACTGTATAGTAAGGACTTATCAGTGTGTGTGTCCGATCTAACTGTGTGTGTCTGTGTGTGTCACCGCGAGAGAGGGCTTGTGAGAGGGAGTGGGAGAGGGAGAGGACGAGCGACAGGGAGAGGGGGCGAGAAGGAGTGGGCGAGCAAGGGAGAGGGGGAGAGGGTGTGAGCGAGAGGGGAAGGGGGCGAGAGAGAGAGAGAGAGTGCGAGAGGCGGAGGGCGCAAATGAGAGGGGAAGGGAGCGAGAGAGAGAGAGCGTGAGAGGAAAAGGGAGAGTGGAGAAGGGGTGAGGGAGAGAGGGCGAGAGGGAGAGGGTGCATGAGAGAGAGAGGGAAAGGGCGCGAGGAGAGGGAAAGGGCGCGAGCAAGAGGGAGAGAGGGCACGTGCACGAGAGGGACAGGGAGGGAGAGGGTGAGGGATAGATCGAGAGGGTGCAAGAGGGAGTGGGGGCGAGGAAGAGTGAGAGGGCGAGGGTGCGCGAGGGAGAGGGGGAGGGTGTGCAAGAGGGAGTGAGAGTGCACGAGAGGGAGAGAAAGTGAGTGTGTGTGTGTGTGTGTCCCAGTCCCAGGTCTAACCGGCTGAGCGTGTTACCCCGGGAAAGGCTCCTTGAATCACTGACTCTGTGTGGAGTGTCTATGACTAACACTGTGTTTTGCCGCTGTGTTTTCAGGGAACCCTGTGTATGATCTGTACGCCGTTTGCAATCACACACGGAGCGTGAACGGAGGTCACGACACTGCGTACTGCAAGTCCGGGGTCCGCTGGCACGTCTACAATGATTCTAAGTAAGTCCTGGGATCCGCGCACTGCCACAGCGAGATTCTGCCTTCCGTTTGCCCCAGTTTATTCTCATCGATAGTATTGGGAACCCGTTACAGACAGATCTCCCATGTGAAGTTATCCACTTTGGTCGGCGGCAGTCGGGAGCAGCATCGAGGAGTTGCGTGGAGAGGCCTATAAACGGCACAGCAGGGAGTCCGGGGCCCAGCGTCGGCGGCAGTCGGGAGCAGCGTCGGAGGTGCGTGGAGAGGCCTATAAAAGGCGTGACTTGTGCAGCTACAGGGAGAAGGCAAAAAAGAAGTAGAAAGAAATCAAAAGGTGACGTCACAGCCAAGAGGGTAAGTGATTGGCTGGTGATTGGTGAGTAGTTTTTCTTTTTTCTCTTCTATATCAGTGAGTAACTTTTAACACTGTTGTTGCCAATTTAAGTGTATATAAGGGTTAAGTCATGGCAGGAGAGCTCGGTCGGGTGTTATGCTCCTCCTGTACCATGTGGGAACTCAGGGACACTTCCGGTGTCCCTGACGATTACGTGTGCGGGAAGTGTATCCGCCTCCAGCTCCTGACAGACCGCGTTGCGGAGTTGGAGCTGAGGGTGGATTCACTCTGGAGCATCCGCGATGCTGAGAATGACGTGAGTATTACGTGTAGCGAGTTGGTCGTACCACAGGGAAAGGGTCCACAGCCAGATAGGGAATGGAAGACCAACAGGAAGAGCAGTGCAAGGAAGGTAGTGCAGGAGTCCCCTGTGGTCATCCCCCTGCAAAACAGATACACTGCTTTGGGTACTGTTGAGGGGGATGACTCATCAGGGGAGGGCAGCAGCAGCCAAGTTCATGGCACCGTGGCTGGCTCTGCTGCACAGGAGGGCAGGAAAAAGAGTGGGAGAGCAATAGTGATTGGGGATTCAATGGTGAGGGGAATAGATAGGCGTTTCTGCGGCCGCATCCGAGACTCCAGGATGGTATGTTGCCTCCCTGGTGCAAGGGTCAAGGATGTCTCGGAGCGGGTGCAGGACATTCTAAAAAGGGAGGGAGAACAGCCAGTTGTCGTGGTGCACATTGGTACCAACGACATAGGTAAAAAGAGGGATGAGGTCCTACGAAACGAATTTAAGGAGCTAGGAGCTAAATTAAAAAGTAGGACCTCAAAAGTAGTAATCTCGGGATTGCTACCAGTGCCACGTGATAGTCAGAGTAGGAATCGCAGGATAGCGCAGATGAATACGTGGCTTGAGCAGTGGTGCAACAGGGAGGGATTCAAATTCCTGGGGCATTGGAACCGGTTCTGGGGGAGGTGGGACCAGTACAAACCGGATGGTCTGCACCTGGGCAGGACCGGAACCAATGTCCTAGGTGGAGTGTTTGCTAGTGCTGTTGGGGAGGATTTAAACTGATATGGCAGGGGGATGGGAACCAATGCAGGAAGACAGAGGGAAACAAAAAGGAGGCAAAAGCAAAAGACAGAAAGGAGATGAGGAAAAGTGGAGGGCAGAGAAACCCAAGGCAAAGAACAAAAAGGGCCACTGTACAGCAAAATTCTAAAAGGACAAAGGGTGTTAAAAGAACAAGCCTGAAGGCTTTGTGTCTTAATGCAAGGAGTATCCGCAATAAAGTGGATGAATTAACTGTGCAAACAGATGTTAACAAATATGATGTGATTGGGATTACGGAGACGTGGCTCCAGGATGATCAGGGCTGGGAACTCAACATCCAGGGGTATTCAACATTCAGGAAAGATAGAATAAAAGGAAAAGGAGGTGGGGTAGCATTGCTGGTTAAGGAGCAAATTAAGGCAATAGTTCGGAAGGACATTAGCTTGGATGATGTGGAATCTATATGGGTAGAGCTGCAGAATACCAAAGGACAAAAAACGTTAGTGGGAGTTGTGTACAGACCTCCAAACAGTAGTAGTGATGTTGGGGAGGGCATCAAACATGAAATTAGGGGTGCGTGCAATAAAGGTGCAGCAGTTATAATGGGTGACTTTAATATGCACATAGATTGGGTTAACCAAACTGGAAGCAATACGGTAGAGGAGGATTTCCTGGAGTGCATAAGGGATGGTTTTTTAGACCAATATGTCGAGGAACCAACTCGGGGGGAGGCCATCTTAGACTGGGTGTTGTGTAATGAGAGAGGATTAATTAGCAATCTCATTGTGCGAGGCCCCTTGGGGAAGAGTGACCATAATATGGTGGAATTCTGCATTAGGATGGAGAATGAAACAGTTAATTCAGAGACCATGGTCCAGAACTTAAAGAAGGGTAACTTTGAAGGTATGAGGCATGAATTGGCTAGGATAGATTGGCGAATGATACTGAAGGGGTTGACTGTGGATGGGCAATGGCAGACATTTAGAGACCGCATGGATGAACTACAACAATTGTACATTCCTGTCTGTCGTAAAAATAAAAAAGGGAAGATGGCTCAACCGTGGCTATCAAGGGAAATCAGGGATAGCATTAAAGCCAAGGAAGTGGCATACAAATTGGCCAGAAATAGCAGAGAACCCGGGGACTGGGAGAAATTTAGAACTCAGCAGAGGAGGACAAAGGGTTTGATTAGGGCAGGGAAAATGGAGTATGAGAAGAAGCTTGCAGGGAACATTAAGACGGATTGCAAAAGTTTCTATAGATATGTAAAGAGAAAAAGGTTAGTAAAGACAAACGGAGGTCCCCTGCAGTCAGAATCAGGGGAAGTCATAACGGGGAACAAAGAAATGGCGGACCAATTGAACAAGTACTTTGGTTCGGTATTCACTGAGGAGGACACAAACAACCTTCCGGATATAAAAGGGGTCGGAGGGTCTAGTAAGGAGGAGGAACTGAGGGAAATCCTTATTAGTCGGGAAATTGTGTTGGGGAAATTGATGGGATTGAAGGCCGATAAATCCCCAGGGCCTGATGGACTGCATCCCAGAGTACTTAAGGAGGTGGCCTTGGAAATAGTGGATGCATTGACAGTCATTTTCCAACATTCCATTGACTCTGGATCAGTTCCTATGGAGTGGAGGGTAGCCAATGTAACCCCACTTTTTAAAAAAGGAGGGAGAGAGAAAACAGGGAATTACAGACCGGTCAGCCTGACATCGGTAGTGGGTAAAATGATGGAATCAATTATTAAGGATGTCATCGCAGTGCATTTGGAAAGAGGTAATATGATAGGTCCAAGTCAGCATGGATTTGTGAAAGGGAAATCATGCTTGACAAATCTTCTGGAATTTTTTGAGGATGTTTCCAGTAGAGTGGACAAGGGAGAACCAGTCGATGTGGTATATTTGGACTTTCAGAAGGCTTTCGACAAGGTCCCACACAAGAGATTAATGTGCAAAGTTAAAGCACATGGGATTGGGGGTAGTGTGCTGACATGGATTGAGAACTGGTTGTCAGACAGGAAGCAAAGAGTAGGAGTAAATGGGTACTTTTCAGAATGGCAGGCAGTGACTAGTGGGGTACCGCAAGGTTCTGTGCTGGGGCCCCAGCTGTTTACACTGTACATTAATGATTTAGACGAGGGGATTAAATGTAGTATCTCCAAATTTGCGGATGACACTAAGTTGGGTGGCAGTGTGAGCTGCAAGGAGGATTCTATGAGGCTGCAGAGCGACTTGGATAGGTTAGGTGAGTGGGCAAATGCATGGCAGATGAAGTATAATGTGGATAAATGTGAGGTTATCCACTTTGGTGGTAAAAACAGAGAGACAGACTATTATCTGAATGGTGACAGATTAGGAAAAGGAGAGGTGCAACGAGACCTGGGTGTCATGGTACATCAGTCATTGAAGGTTGGCATGCAGGTACAGCAGGCGGTTAAGAAAGCAAATGGCATGTTGGCCTTCATAGCGAGGGGATTTGAGTACAAGGGCAGGGAGGTGTTGCTACAATTGTACAGGGCCTTGGTGAGGCCACACCTGGAGTATTGTGTACAGTTTTGGTCTCCTAACCTGAGGAAGGACATTCTTGCTATTGAGGGAGTGCAGCGAAGGTTCACCAGACTGATTCCCGGGATGGCGGGACTGACCTATCAAGAAAGACTGGATCAACTGGGCTTGTATTCACTGGAGTTCAGAAGAATGAGAGGGGACCTCATAGAAACGTTTAAAATTCTGACGGGGTTAGACAGGTTAGATGCAGGAAGAATGTTCCCAATGTTGGGGAAGTCCAGAACCAGGGGACACAGTCTAAGGATAAGGGGGAAGCCATTTAGGACTGAGATGAGGAGGAATTTCTTCACCCAGAGAGTGGTGAACCTGTGGAATTCTCTACCACAGAAAGTTGTTGAGGCCAATTCACTAAATATATTCAAAAAGGAGTTAGATGAAGTCCTTACTACTAGGGGAATCAAGGGGTATGGTGAGAAAGCAGGAATGGGGTACTGAAGTTGCATGTTCAGCCATGAACTCATTGAATGGCGGTGCAGGCTAGAAGGGCCGAATGGCCTACTCCTGCACCTATTTTCTATGTTTCTATGTTTCTATAAAGACAAAGTATTATTTAAATGGTGATAGGCTTGGGAAGTGTCGATGTACAGAGGGACCTGGGTGTCCTTGTACACCAGTCATTGAAAGCAAACATGCAGGTGCAGCAAGCAGTTAGGAAGGCAAATGGTATGTTGGCCTTCATTGCAAGAGGGTTTGAGTACAGGAGCAAAGGATGTCTTGCTACAATTATACAGGGCCTTGGTGAGACCTGGAGTATTGTGTGCAGTTTTGTTCTCCTTACCTAAGGAAGGATATACTTGCCATAGAGGGAGTGCAGCGAAGGTTCACCAGACTGATTCCTAGGATGGCAGAACTGCCGTATGAGCAGAGATTGGGTCGACTGGGTCTGTATTCACTGGAGTTTAGAAGAATGAGAGGGGATCTGATTGAAACGTATAAAATTCTGATGGGGTTGGACAGACTGGATGCGGGGAGGATGTTTCCCCGGGCTGGGAAGTCTAGAACAAGGGGTCACAGTCTCAGGATATGGGGTAGGAAATTTAGGACCGAGATGAGGAGAAATGTTTTCACTCAGAGGGTGGTGAACCTGTGGAATTCTCTACCACAGAAGGCCGTGGAGGCCAAGTCACTGAATATATTTAAGAGGGAGGTAGATAGATTTGGAGACACCTAAGGATTCATTTTAAGAGTGGAAGCAAGTCTTCCTTGATTGCAAGGGACTGCCTATGATGATGATGTTAGGGAGAGGGTTCCAGGATTCTGACCCAGCGATGATGAAGGAACTCTCGATATATTTCCAAGTCGAGAGATGCAGTGTGTGACTCGGAGGGGAATGTGGAGGTGATGGTGTTCCCATGCGCCTGCTGCCCTTGTCCTTCTAGGCAGTAGAGGTCTCGGAGTTCGGGAGGTGCTGCCGAAGAAGCCTTGGCGAGTTGCTGCAGTGCATCTTGTAGATGGTACATACTGCAGCCACGGTGCGCCAGTGGTGGAGGGAGTGAGTATTTGAAGGTGGGTGGGAAGCGTGTCGATCAAGCGGCTGCTTTGTCCTGGATATAGTCGAGCTTCTCGAGTGTTGTTGGAGTTGCAACTCATCCAGGCAAGTGGAGAGCGTTCCCTCACACTCCTGACTTGTGCCTTGTAGACGGTGGAAAGGCTTTGGCGAGTCAGGAGGTGAGACACTCGTCACAGAATACCTAGCCTCTGACCCGCTCTCGTTCTCACGGTATTTATGTGGCTGGTCCGGCTAAGTTTCTGGTCATTGGTGACCCCCAGGATGTTGACGGTGGGGGGGATTGGCCGATGGTAATGTCAAGGGGCAGTGGTTAGAGTCTCGCTCGTTGGAGATAGTCATTGCTTGGCCCACAAGTGTGTGTGGTGTGAATATTACTTGACCGGAAGGCTGTTTCCAGTGAGGTTCCGCAGGGCTCAGTACTGGGTCCCTTGCTTTTTCTGGTATACATTAATGATCTAGACTTAAACATAGGAGATATGAAGAAGTTTGTACACAAGGTCCCACACAAGAGATTGGTGTGCAAAATTAAAGCACATGGTATTGGGGGTAATGTACTGACATGGATAGAGAACTGGTTGGCAGACAGGAAGCAGAGAGTCGGGATAAACGGGTCCTTTTCAGAATGGGAGGCAGTGACGAGTGGGTTGCCGCAGGGCTCAGTGCTGGGACCCCAGCTCTTTACAATATACATCAATGATTTAGATGAAGGAATTAAGTGTAATATCTCCAAGTTTGCAGATGACACTAAGCTGGGTGGCGGAGTGAGCTGTGAGGAAGACGCTAAGAGGCTGCAGGGTGACTTGGACAGGTTAGGTGGGTGGGTAAATGCATGGCAGATGCAGTATAATGTGGATAAATGTGAGGTTATCCACTTTGGTGGTAAAAACAGAGAGACAGGCTATTATCTGAATGGTGGCAGATTAGGAAAAGGGGAGGTGCAACGAGACCTGGGTGTCATGGTTCATCAGTCATTGAAAGTTGGCATGCAGGTACAGCAGGCGATGAAGAAGGCAAATGGCATGTTAGCCTTCATAGCTAGGGGAGTTGAGTATAGGAGCAGGGAGGCCTCACTGCAATTGTACAGGGCCTTGGTGAGGCCTCACCTGGAATATTGTGTTCAGTTTTGGTCTCCTAATCTGAGGAAGAACGTTCTTGCTATTGAGGGAGTGCAGCGAAGGTTCACCAGACTGATTCCTGGGATGGCGGGACTGACATATGAGGAGAGACTGGATCAAATGGGCCTTTATACACTGGAGTTTAGAAGGATGAGAGGGGATCAAACGTATAAGATTCTGATGGGACTGGACAAGTTAGATGCAGGAGGAATGTTCCCGATGTTGGGGAAGTCCAGAAGCAGGGGACACAGTCTTAGGATAAGGGGTAGGCCATTTAGGACTTAGATGAGCAGAAACTTCTTCACTCAGAGAGTTGTTAACCTATGGAATTCCCTGCCGTAGAGAGTTGTTGATGCCAGTTCATTGGATATATTCAAGAGGGAGTTAGATATGGTCCTTACCGCTAAAGGGATCAAGGGGTATGGAGAGAAAGCAAGAAAGGGATACTGAGGTGAATGATCAGCCATGATCATATTGAATGGTGGTGCAGGCTCGAAGGACCGAATGGCCTACTCCTGCACCTATTTTCTATGTTTCCACTGATGGTAATCCAGCTCCCTCACACTGTCACTCAGTAACCCCTCTCCCCCAGCACCCTGTGTTATTGACTGTATCTCGACTGATGTTAATCCAGCTCCCTCACACTGTCATTCAGTAACTCCCTCACACAGCACCCTGTGTTACTGACGGTATCTCTACTGATGTTAATCCAGCTCCCTTACACTGTCACTCAGTAATCCTTCTCCCCCACCACCCTGTGTTACTGACTGTATCTGTACTGATGTTAATCCAGCTCCCTCGCACTGAGACACAGTAACCCCTCGCCCCCAACGTTCTGTGTTATTGACCATGTCTCGACTGATGTTAATCCAGCTCACTCACACTGTCACTTGGTAACCCCTTTCCCCCAGCACCTTGTGTTACTAACTGTATCTGTACTGATGTTAATCCAGCTGCCTCACACTGTCACTCAGTAACCCCTCTCCCCCAGCATTGTGTGTCACTGACTGTATCTATCCTGATGTTAATCCAGCTCCCTCACACTGTCACTCAGCAACCCCTCTCCCTCAGAACACTGTGCCACTGATTGTATCTGTACTGATTTTAATCCAGCTCCCTCACACTGTCACTCAGCAACCTCTCTCCCCCAGCACCCTGTGTTACTGACTGTATCTCTACTGATGTTAATCCAGCTCCCACACACTGTCACTCAGTAACCCCTCTCCCCCAGCACCCTGTGTTACTGACTGTATCTGTACTGATGTTAATCCAGCTCCCTCACACTGTCACTCAGTAACCCCTCTCCCCCAGCACCCTGTGTTACTGACTGTATCTCTACTGATGTTAATCCAGCTCCCTCACACTGTCACTCAGCAACCATTCTCCCCCAGCACCCTGTGTTACTGACTGTATCTGTACTGATGTTAATCCAGCTCCCTCACACTGTCACTCAGTAACCCCTCTACCCCAGCGTTCTGTGTTACTGACCATGTCTCTACTGATGTTAATCCAGCTCCCTCACACTGTCAGTCAGTAACCCCTCTCCAAGCGCCCTGTGTTACTGACCTTGTCTCTATTGATGTTAATCCAGCTCCCTCACACTGTCACTCAGTAACACCTTTCCCCCAGCGCCCTGTGCCACTGACTGTATCTGTACTGATGTTGAACCAGCTCCCTCACACTGTCACTGAGTAACACCTCTCCCCCAGCGCCCTGTGTCACTGACTGTATCTGTACTAATGTTAATCCAGCTCTCGAACACTGTCACACAGTAACCCCTCTCCCACAGCATTGTGTGTCACTGACTGTATCTCTACTGATGTTATCCAGCTGCCTCACACTGTCAATCAGTAACCCCTCTCCCCAGCACCCTGTGTTACTGACCGTGTCTCGTCTGATGTTAATCCAGCTCTCTCACACTGTCACTCAATAACCCCTCTCCCCCAGAGCCGTGAGTTACTAACCGTGTCTCTACTGATGTTAATCCAGCTCATTCACACTGTCTCTCAGTAACCCTCTCCCCCAGCACACTGTGTTACTGACTGTATCTGAACTGATGTTAATCCAGCTCCCTCACACTGTCACTCAGCAACTCCTCTCCCTCAGCACCCTGTGTCACTGATTGTATCTGTCCTGATGTTAATCCAGCTCATTCACACTGTCTCTCAGTAACCCCTATCCCCCAGCACCCTGTGTTACTGACTGTATCTGTACTGATGTTAATCCAGCTCCCTCACACTGTCACTCAGTAACCCCTCTCCCCCAGCGCCCTGTGTTACTGACCATGTCTCTACTGATTTTAATCCAGCTCCCACACACTGTTACTCAGTAACACCTCTCCCCCAGCACCCTGTGTTACTGACAGTATCTCGACTGATGTTAATCCAGCTCCCTCACACTGTCAGTCAGTAACCCCTCTCCAAGCGCCCTGTGTTACTGACCTTGTCTCTATTGATGTTAATCCAGCTCCCTCACACTGTCACTCAGTAACACCTTTCCCCCAGCACCCTGTGTTACTGACTGCATGTGTACTGATGTTAATCCAGCTCCCTCACACTGTCACTTAGTAACACCTCTCCCCCAGCGCCCTGTGTCACTGACTGTAGCTGCACTGATGTTATCCAGCTGCCTCACACTGTCACTCAGGAACCCATCTCCCCCAGCGCACTGTGTTATTGACTGTATCTGTACTGATGTTAATCCAATCCCACACAATGTCACTCATTAACCCCTCTCGCCCAGCACCCTGTGTTACTGACTGTATCTCTACTGATGTTAATCCAGCTCCCTCACACTGTCACTCAGTAACCCCTCTCCCCCAGCGCCCTGTGTTACTGACCATGTCTCTACTGATGTTAATCCAGCTCCCACACACTGTCACTCAGTAACCCCTCTCTCCCAGCACCCTGTGTTACTGACAGTATCTGTACTGATGTTAATCCAGTTCCCTCACACTGTCACTCTGTAACCCCTCTCCCCCAGCGCCCTGTGTTACTGACTGTATCTCTACTGATGTTAATCCAGCTCCCTCACACTGTGACTCAGTAACCCCTCTCCCTCAGCACCCTGTTTCACTGACTGTATCTGTACTGATGTTAATCCAGCTCTCGAACACTGTCACTCAGTAACCCCTCTCCCTCAGCACCCTGTTTCACTGACTGTATCTGTACTGATGTTAATCCAGCTCCCTCACACTGTCACTCAGTAACCCCTCTCCCGCAGCATTGTGTGTCACTGACTGTATCTCTACTGATGTTATTCAGCTGCCTCACACTGTCAATCAGTAACCCCTCTCCCCCAGCGCCCTGTGTTACTGACCGTGTCTCGTCTGATGTTAATCTAGCTCTCTCACACTGTCACTCAGGAACCCATCTCCCCCAGCGCACTGTGTTATTGACAGTATCTGTACTGATATTAATCCAGCTATCTCACAAGGTCACCCAGCAACCCCTCTCCCCCAGCGCACTGTGTTATTGACTGTATCTGTAGTGATGTTAATCCAATCCCACACAATGTGACTCAGTAACCCCTCTCGCCCAGCACCCTGTGTTACTGACAGTATCTGTACTGATATTAATCCAGCTATCTCACAAGGTCACCCAGCAACCCCTCTCCCCCAGCGCCCTGTGTTACTGACCATGTCTCTACTGATGTTAATCCAGCTCTCTCACACTGTCACTCAGGAACCCATCTCCCACTGCACTCTGTGTCAATGACTGTATCTGTACTGATGTTAATCCAATCCCACACACTGTCACTCTGTAACCCCTCTCCCCCAGCACCCTGTGTTACAGACAGTATCTGTACTGATGTTAATCCAGCTCCCTCACACTGTCACTCAGTAACCCCTCTCCCACTGCACTCTGTGTCACTGACTTTTTCTTAACTGATGTTAATTAAGCTCCCTCACACTGTCACTGAATAACCCCTCTCCCCCAGAGCCGTGTGTTACTAACCGTGTCTCTACTGATGTTAATCCAGCTCATTCACACTGTCTCTCAGTATACCTCTCCCCTAGCACACTGTGTTACTGACTGTATCTGTACTGATGTTAATCCAGCTCCCTCACACTGTCACTCAGTAACCCCTCTCCCCCAGCGCCCTGTGTTGCTGACTATATCTGTACTGATGTTCATCCAGCTCCCTCACACTGTCACTCAGTAACCCATCTCCCCCTGCACCCTGTGTCACTAACTGTATCTGTACTGATGTTAATCCAGCTCCCTCACACTGTCACTCAGTAACCCCTAACCCCCAGTGCCCTGTGTTACTGACTGTATCTGTCCGGATGTTAATCCAGCTCCCTCACACTGTCACTCAGTAACCCCTCTCCTCAGCGCCTGTGTTACTGACTGTATCTCTGCTGATGTTAAACCAGCTCCGTCACACTGTCACTCAGTAACCCCTCTTCCCCAGAGCCCTGTTTTACTGACCGTGTGTCTACTGATGTTAATCCAGCTCTCTCACACTGTCACTCAGTAACCCCTCTCCTCAGCGCCTGTATTACTGATTGAATCTCTGCTGATGTTAAACAAGCTCCGTCACACTGTCACTCAGTAACCCCTCTCCCCCAGCGCACTGTGTTATTGACTGTATCTGTAGTGATGTTAATCCAATCCCACACAATGTGACTCAGTAACCCCTCTCGCCCAGCACCCTGTGTTACTGACAGTATCTGTACTGATATTAATCCAGCTATCTCACAAGGTCACCCAGCAACCCCTCTCCCCCAGCATTGTGTATCACTGACTGTATCTCTACTGATGTTATCCAGCTGCCTCACACTGTCAATCAGTATCCCCTCTCCCCCAGCACCCTGTGTTACTTACCATGTCTCTACTGATGTTAATCCAGCTCCCTCACACTGTCACTCAGTAACCCCTCTCCCACTGCACTCTGTGTCACTGACTGTATCTTAACTGAGGTTAATTAAGCTCCCTCACACTGTCACTGAATAACCCCTCTCCCCCAGAGCCGTGTGTTACTAACCGTGTCTCTACTGATGTTAATCCAGCTCATTCACACTGTCTCTCAGTATACCTCTCCCCCAGCACACTGTGTTACTGACTGTATCTGTACTGATGTTAATCCAGCTCCCTCACACTGTCACTCAGTAACCCCTCTCCCCCAGCGCCCTGTGTTGCTGACTATATCTGTACTGATGTTCATCCAGCTCCCTCACACTGTCACTCAGTAACCCATCTCCCCCTGCACCCTGTGTCACTAACTGTATCTGTACTGATGTTAATCCAGCTCCCTCACACTGTCACTCAGTAACCCCTAACCCCCAGTGCCCTGTGTTACTGACTGTATCTGTCCGGATGTTAATCCAGCTCCCTCACACTGTCACTCAGTAACCCCTCTCCTCAGCGCCTGTGTTACTGACTGTATCTCTGCTGATGTTAAACCAGCTCCGTCACACTGTCACTCAGTAACCCCTCTTCCCCAGAGCCCTGTTTTACTGACCGTGTGTCTACTGATGTTAATCCAGCTCTCTCACACTGTCACTCAGTAACCCCTCTCCTCAGTGCCTGTGTTACTGATTGAATCTCTGCTGATGTTAAACAAGCTCCGTCACACTGTCACTCAGTAACCCCTCTCTCCCAGTGCCCTGTGTTACTGACTGTATCTGTACTGATGTTAATCCAGCTCCCTCACACTGTCACTCAGTAACCCCACTCCCCCAGCGCTCTGTGTTACTGACTGTATCTGCACTGATGTCAATCCAGCTATCTAACACTGTCACGCAGTAACCCCTCTCCCCCAGCATTGTGTATCACTGACTGTATCTCTACTGATGTTATCCAGCTGCCTCACACTGTCAATCAGTATCCCCTCTCCCCCAGCACCCTGTGTTACTTACCATGTCTCTACTGATGTTAATCGAGCTCCCTCACACTGTCACTCAGTAATTTCTCTCCCCCAGCGCCGTGTGTTACTGACTGTATCTGTACTGATGTTAATCCAGCTCCCTCACACTGTCACTCAGTAACCCCTCTCTCCCAGCGCCCTGTGTCACTGACTGTATCTCGACTGATGTTATCCAGCTGCCTCACACTGTCACTCAGTAACCCCTCTCTCCCAGCATTGTGTGTCACTGACTGTATCTCTACTGATGTTATCAAGCTGTCTCACACTGTCACTCAGTAACCCCTCTCCCCCAGCATTGTGTATCACTGACTGTATCTCTACTGATGTTATCCAGCTGCGTCACACTGTCACTCAGTTATCCCTCTTCCCCCAGCGCCGTGTGTTACTGACTGTATCTGTACTGATGTTAATCCAGCTCCCTCACACTGTCACTCAGTAACCCCTCTCCCCCGGCGCCCTGTGTCACTGACTTTATCTCTACTGATGTTAATCCAGCTCCCTCACACTGTCACTCAGTAACCCCTCTCCCCCAGCGCCCTGTGTCACTGACTGTATCTGTACTGATATTAATCCAGCTCCCTCACACTGTCACTCAGTAACCCCTCTCTCCCAGCGCCCTGTGTCACTGACTGTATCTCGACTGATGTTAATCCAGCTCCCTCACACTGTCACTCAGTAACCCCTATCCCCCAGCATTGTGTGTCACTGACTGTATCTCTACTGATGTTATCCAGCTGCTTCACACTGTCACTCAGTAACACGTCTCCTCCAGCGCCCTGTGTTACTGACTTTATCTCTACTGATGTTAATCCAGCTCTCTCACACTGTCACTCAGTGACCCCTCTCCCCCAGCGCCCTGTGTTACTGACTATATCTGTACTGATGTTAATCCATCTCCCTCACACTATCACTCAGTAAACCTTCTCCTCCAGCGCCCTGTGTTACTGACTGTATCTGTACTGATGTTAATCCAGCTCCCTCACACTGACACTCAGTAAACCTTCTCCTCCAGCGCCCTGTGTTACTGACTGTATCTCTAGTGATGTTAATCCAGCTCCCGCACATTGTCATTCAGTAACCCCTCTCCCCCAGTGCCCTGTGTGACTGACCGTGTCTCGACTGAAGTTAATCCAGCTCCCACACAATGTCACTCAGTAACCCCTCTTCCCCCAGTGCCCTGTGTTACTGACTGTATCTGTACTGATGTTAATCCAGATCCCTCACACTGTCACTCAGGAACCCATCTCCCCCAGCGCCCTGTGATATTGACTGTATTTGCACTGATGTTCATCCAGCTCCCTCACACTGTCACTCAGTAACCCCTCTCCCCCTGCACTCTGTTTCACTTACTGTATCTCAACTGATGTTAATCCAGCTCCCTTAGACTGTCACTCAGTAACCCCTCTTCCCCAGAGACCTGTTTTACTGACCGTGTCTCTACTGACGTTAATCCAGCTCTCTCACACTGTCACGCAGTAACCCCTCTCCCCCAGCACCCTGTGTTACTGACCATGTCTCTACTGATGTTAATCGAGCTCCCTCGCACTGTCACTCAGTAACCCTTCTCCCCCAGCGCCGTGTGTTACTGACTGTATCTGTCCTCATGTTAATCCAGCTCCCTCACACTGTCACTCAGTAACCCCTCTCCCCCAGCGCCCTGTGTCACTGACTGTATCTGTACTGATGTTAATCCAGCTCCCTCACACTGTCACTCAGTAACACGTCTCCTCCAGCGCCCTGTGTTACTGACTGTATCTGTACTGATGTTAATCCAGCTCTCTCACACGAAGACTCAGTAACCCCTCTCCCCCAGCACCCTGTGTCACTGACTGTATCTGTACTGATGTTAATCCAGCTCCCTCACACTGTCACTCAGTACCCATCTCCCCCTGCACCCTCTGTCACTGACTGTATCTGTACTGATGTTAATCCAGCTACCTCACACTGTCACTCAGTAACCCCTCTCCCCCAGCATTATGTGTCACTGACTGTATCTGTACTGATGTTAATCCAGCTCCTTCACACTGTCACTCAGTAACCCATCTCCCTCTGCACCCTGTGTCACTGACTGTATCTGTACTGATGTTAATCCAGCTCCCTCACACTGTCACTCAGTAACCCCTCTCTCCCAGCGCCCTGTGTCACTGACTGTATCTCGACTGATGTTAATCCAGCTCGCTCACACAGTCACTCAGTAACCCCACTCCCCTAGCACCCTGTGTTACTGACAGTATCTGTACTGATGTTAATCCAGCTATCTCACATGGTCACTCAGTAACCCCTCTCTCCAGTGCCCTGTGTTACTGACTGTGTCTGTACTGATGTTAATCCAGCTCCCTCACACTGTCACTCAGGAACCCATCTCCCCCAGCGCCCTGTGTCATTGACTGTATCTATACTGATGTTAATCCAGCTCCCTCACACTGTCACTCAGTAACCCCTTTCCCCCAGAGCCCTGTGTTACTGACTGTGTCTCTACTGATATTAATCCAGCTCTCTCACACTGTCACTCAGTAACCCCTCTTCCCCCAGCGCCCTGTGTTACTGACTGTATCTGTTCTGATGTTAATCCATCTCCCTCACACTTACACTCAGTAACCCATCTCTCCCAGCGCCCTGTGTCACTGACTGTATGTCGACTGATGTCAATCCAGCACCCTCACACTGTCACTCAGTACCCATCTCCCCCTGCACCCTCTGTCACTGACTGTATCTGTACTGATGTTAATCCAGCTCACTCACACTGTCACTCAGTAACCCCTCTCTCCCAGCGCCCTGTGTCACTGACTGTATCTCTACTGATGTTAATCCAGCTACCTCACACTGTCACTCAGTAACCCCTCTCCCCCAGCATTATGTGTCACTGACTGTATCTGCACTGATGTTAATCCAGCTCCTTCACACTGTCACTCAGTAACCCATCTCCCTCTGCACCCTGTGTCACTGACTGTATGTGTACTATTGTTAATCCAGCTCCCTCACACTGTCACTCAGTAAACACTCTCCCCCAGCACCCTGTGTTATTGACTGTATCTGTACTGATAGTAATCAAGCTCCCTCACACTGTTACTCAATAACCCCTCCATCCCAGCACTCTGTGTTACTGACTGTATCTCTACTGATGTCAATCCAACTCCCTCGCACTGAGACTCAGTAACCCCTCTCCCCCAGCGCCCTGTGTCAATGACTGTATCTGTACTGATGTTTATCCAGCTCCCTCACACTGTCACTCAGTAACCCATCTCCCCCTGCACCCTGTGTCACGGTCTGTATCTCATTGATATTAATCCAGCTCCCTCACACTGTCACTCAGTAACCCCTCTCCCCCACCACCCTGTGTTACTGACTATATCTGTTCTGATGTTAATCCAGTTATCTCATATGGTCACTCAGTAAACCCTCACCCCCAGCACCCTGTTTTACTGACTGTATCTCGACTGATGTCAATCCAGCCCCCGCACATTGTCATTCAATAACCCCTCTCCCCCAGTGCCCTGTGTGACTGACCGTGTCTCGACTGAAGTTAATCCAGCTCCCACACAATGTCACTCAGTAATCCCTCTCCCCCAGTGCCCTGTGTTACTGACTATATCTGTACTGATGTTAATCCAGATCCCTCACACTGTCACTCAGTAACCCATCTCCCCCTGCACCCTGTGTTACTGACTGTATCTCTACTGATGTTAATCCAGCTCCCTCACACTGTCACTCAGTGACCCCTCTCCCCCAGTGCCCTGTGTTACTGACTGTATCTGTTCTGATGTTAATCCAGTTATCTCATATGTTCACTCAGTAACCCCTCACCCCCAGCACCCTGTTTTACTGACTGTATCTCGACTGATGTCAATCCAGCTCCCGCACAATGTCACTCAGTAACCCCTCTCCCCCAGTGCCCTGTGTTACTGACTGTATCTCGACTGATGTTATCCAGCTGCCTCACACTGTCACTCAGTAGCCCCTTTCCTCAGCGCCTGTGTTATTTACTGTATCTCTAATTATGCTAATCCTGCTCCCTCACACTGTCACTCAGTAACCCCTCTCCCCCAGCGCCGTGTATTACTGACTGTATCTGCATTGATGTTAATCCAGCTCCCTCACACTGTCACTCAGTAACCCCTCTCCCCCAGCGCCCTGTGTTACTGACTGTATCTGTACTGATGTTAATCCAGCTCCCTCACAATGTCACTCAGTGACCCCCTCTCCCCCTGCACCCTGTGTCACTGACTGTATCTGTACTGATGTTAATCCAGCTCCCTGACACTGTCATAGAAACATAGAAACATAGAAAATAGGTGCAGGAGTAGGCCATTCGGCCCTTCTAGCCTGCACCGCCATTCAATGAGTTCATGGCTGAACATTCAACTTCAGTACCCCATTCCTGCTTTCTCGCCATACCCCTTGATCCCCCTAGCAGTAAGGACCTCATCTAACTCCTTTTTGAATATATTTAGTGAATTGGCCTCAACAACTTTCTGTGGTAGAGAATTCCACAGGTTCACCACTCTCTGGGTGAAGAAGTTCCTCCGCATCTCGGTCCTAAATGGCTTACCCCTTATCCTTAGACTGTGACCCCTGGTTCTGGACTTCCCCAACATTGGGAACATTCTTCCTGCATCTAACCTGTCTAACCCCGTCAGAATTTTATATGTTTCTATGAGGTCCCCTCTCATTCTTCTGAACTCCAGTGAATACAAGCCCAGTTGATCCAGTCTTTCTTGATAGGTCAGTCCCGCCATCCCGGGAATCAGTCTGGTGAACCTTCGCTGCACTCCCTCAATAGCAAGAATGTCCTTCCTCAGGTTAGGAGACCAAAACTGTACACAATACTCCAGGTGTGGCCTCACCAATGCCCTGTACAACTGTAGCAACACCTCCCTGCCCCTGTACTCAAATCCCCTTGCTATGAAGGCCAACATGCCATTTGCTTTCTTAACCGCCTGTTGCACCTGCATGCCAACCTTCAATGACTGATGTACCATGACACCCAGGTCTCTTTGCACCTCCTCTTTTCCTAATCTGTCACCATTCAGATAATAGTCTGTCTCTCTGTTTTTACCACCAAAGTGGATAACCTCACATTTATCCACATTATACTTCATCTGCCATGCATTTGCCCACTCACCTAACCTATCCAAGTCGCTCTGCAGCCTCACAGCATCCTCCTCGCAGCTCACACTGCCACCCAACTTAGTGTCATCCGCAAACTTGGAGATACTACACTCAATCCCCTCATCTAAATCATTAATGTACAGTGTAAACAGCTGGGGCCCCAGCACAGAACCCTGCGGTACCCCACTAGTCACTGCCTGCCATTCTGAAAAGTACCCATTTACTCCTACTCTTTGCTTCCTGTCTGACAACCAGTTCTCAATCCATGTCAGTACACTACCCCCAATCCCATGTGCTCTAACTTTGCACATCAATCTCTTGTGTGGGACCTTGTCGAACGCCTTCTGAAAGTCCAAATATACCACATCAACTGGTTCTCCCTTATCCACTCTACTGGAAACATCCTCAAAAAATTCCAGAAGATTTGTCAAGCATGATTTCCCTTTCACAAATCCATGCTGACTTGGACCTATCATGTCACCTCTTTCCAAATGCACTGCTATGACATCCTTAATAATTGATTCCATCATTTTACCCACTACCGATGTCAGGCTGACCGGTCTATAATTCCCTGTTTTCTCTCTCCCTCCTTTTTTAAAAAGTGGGGTTACATTGGCTACCCTCCACTCCATAGGAACTGATCCAGAGTCAATGGAATGTTGGAAAATGACTGTCAACGCATCCACTATTTCCAAGGCCACCTCCTTAAGTACTCTGGGATGCAGTCCATCAGGCCCTGGGGATTTATCGGCCTTCAATCCCATCAATTTCCCCAACACAATTTCCCGGCTAATAAGGATTTCCCTCAGTTCCTCCTCCTTACTAGACCCCCCGACCCCTTTTATAACCGGAAGGTTGTTCGTGTCCTCCTTCGTGAATACCGAACCAAAGTACTTGTTCAATTGGTCCGCCATTTCTTTGTTCCCCGTTATGACTTCCCCTGATTCTGACTGCAGGGGACCTACGTTTGTCTTTACTAACCTTTTTCTCTTTACATATCTATAGAAACTTTTGCAATCCGTCTTAATGTTCCCTGCAAGCTTCTTCTCATACTCCATTTTCCCTGCCCTAATCAAACCCTTTGTCCTCCTCTGCTGAGTTCTAAATTTCTCCCAGTCCCCACGTTCGCTGCTATTTCTGGCCAATTTGTATGCCACTTCCTTGGCTTTAATACTATCCCTGATTTCCCTTGATAGCCACGGTTGAGCCACCTTCCCTTTTTTATTTCTATGCCAGACAGGAATGTACAATTGTTGTAGTTCATCCATGCGGTCTCTAAATGTCTGCCATTGCCCATCCACAGTCAACCCCTTAAGTATCATTCGCCAATCCATCTCAGCCAAGTCACTCAGTAACCCATCTCCCCCTGCACCCTGTGTCACTGACTGTATCTGTACTGATGTTAATCCATCTCCCTCACACTTACACTCAGTAACCCGTCTCTCCCAGCGCCCTGTGTCACTGACTGTATGTCGACTGATGTTAATCCAGCTCCCTCACACTGTCACTCAGTACCCATCTCCCCCTGCGCCCTGTGTCACTGACTGTATCTGTACTGATGTTAATCCAGCTCACTCACACTGTCACTCAGTAACCCCTCTCTCCCAGCGCCCTGTGTCACTGACTTTATCTCTACTGATGTTAATCCAGCTACCTCACACTGTCACTCAGTAACCCCTCTCCCCCAGCATTTTGTGTCACTGACTGTATCTGTACTGATGTTAATCCAGCTCCTTCACACTGTCACTCAGTAACCCATCTCCCTCTGCACCCTGTGTCACTGACTGTATCTGTACTGATGTTAATCCAGCTCCCTCACACTGTCACTCAGTAACCCCTCTCTCCCAGCGCCCTGTGTCACTGACTGTATCTCGACTGATGTTAATCCAGCTCCCTCACACAGTCACTCAGTAACCCCTCTCTCCCAGCGCCCTGTGTCACTGACTGTATCTCGACTGATGTTATCCAGCTGCCTCACACTGTCACTCAGTAACCCCTCTCCTCCAGCGCCCTGTGTTACTGACTATCTCTACTGATGTTAATCCAGCTCCCTCACACTGTCACTCAGTGACCCCTCTCCCCCAGCGCCCTGTGTTACTGACTGTATCTGTACTGATGTTAATCCATCTCCCTCACAGTGTCACTCAGTAACCCCTCTCCCCCAGCGCCCTGTGTCGCTGACTATATCTGTACTGATGTTAATCCAGCTCCCTCACACTGTCACTCATTAACCCCTCTCACCCTGCACCCTGTGTTCCTGACTGTATCTGTACTGATGTTAATCCAGCTCCCTCACACTGTCACTCAGGAACCCATCTCCCCCAGCGCCCTGTGTCATTGACTGTATCTATACTGATGTTAATCCAGCTCCCTCACACTGTCACTCAGTAACCCCACTCCCCCTGCACTCGGTGTCGCTGACTGTATCTCAACTGATGTTAATCCAGCTCCCTCACACTGTCACTCAGTAACCCCTCTCCTCAGCGCCTGTGTTATTTACTGTATCTCTAATTATGCTAATCCTGCTCCCTCACACTGTCACTCAGTATCCCCTCTCCCCCAGCGCCATGTGTTACTGACTGTATCTGTACTGATGTTAATCCAGCTCCCTCACACTGTCACTCAGTAACCCCTCTCTCCCAGCGCCCTGTGTCACTGACTGTATCTCGACTGATGTTAATCCAGCTGCCTCACACTGTCACTCAGTAACCCCTCTCCTCCAGCGCCCTGTGTTACTGACTGTATCTCAACTGATGTTAATCCAGCTCCCTCACACTGTCACTCAGTAACCCCTCTCCTCAGCGCCTGTGTTATTTACTGTATCTCTAATTATGCTAATCCTGCTCCCTCACACTGTCACTCAGTATCCCCTCTCCCCCAGCGCCGTGTGTTACTGACTGTATCTGTACTGATGTTAATCCATCTCCCTCACAGTGTCACTCAGTAACCTCTCTCCCCCAGCGCCCTGTGTTGCTGACTATATCTGTACTGATGTTAATCCAGCTCCCTCACACTGTCACTCAGAAACACCTCTCCCCCTGCACCCTGTGTCACTGACTATCTCAACTGATGTTAATCCAGCTCCCTCACACTGTCACTCAGTAACTCATCTCCCCCTGCACCCTGTGTCACTGACTGTATCTGTACTGATGTTAATCCAGCTCCCTCACACTGTCACTCAGTAACCCCTCTGCCCCAGCGCCCTGTGTTGCTGACTATATCTGTACTGATGTTCATCCGGCTCCCTCACACTGTCACTCAGTAACCCATCTCCCTCTGCACCCTGTGTCACTGACTGTATCTGTACTGATGTTAATCCAGCTCCCTCACACTGTCACTCAGTAACCCCTAACCCCCAGTGCCCTGTGTTACTGACTGTATCTGTCCTGATGTTAATCCAGCTCCCTCACACTGTCACTCAGTAAACCCTCTCCTCAGCGCCTGTGTTAGTGACTGTATCTCTGCTGATGTTAAACCAGCACCGTCACACTGTCACTCAGTAACCCATTTTCCCCAGAGCCCTGTTTTACTGACCGTGTGTCTACTGATGATAATCCAGCTCTCTCACACTGTCACTCAGTAACCCCTCTCCTCAGCGCCTGTGTTACTGACTGAATCTCTGCTGATGTTAAACCAGCTCCGTCACACTGTCACTCAGTAACCCCTCTCTCCCAGTGACCTGTGTTACTGACTGTATCTGTACTGATGTTAATCCAGCTCCCTCACACTGTCACTCAGGAACGCCTCTCCCCCAGAGCCCTGTGTCACTGACTGTATCTGTACTGATGTTAATCCTGCTCCCTCACACTGTCACTCAGCAACCCCTCTCCCCCAGCATTGTGTGTCACTGACTGTATCTCTACTGATGTTATCCAGCTGCTTCACACTGTCACTCAGTAACACGTCTCCTCCAGCGCCCTGTGTTACTGACTGTATCTCTACTGATGTTAATCCATTTCCCTCACACTGTCACTCAGTAACCCCTCTCCCCCAGCGCCCTGTTTTACTGACTGTATCTGTACTGATGTTAATCCAGCTCCCTCACACTATCACTCAGTAAACCTTCTCCTCCAGCGCTCTGTGTTACTGACTGTATCTCTACTGATGTTAATCCAGCTCCCTCACACTGACACTCAGTAATCCTTCTCCAAGCGCCCTGTGTTACTGACCATGTCTCGGTTGATGTTAATCTAGATCCCTCACACTGTCACTCAGTAACCCCTCTCTCCCAGCGCCCTATGTTACTGACTGTATCTGTACTGATGTTCATCCATCTCCCTCACACTGTCACTCAGTAACCCCTTTCCCCCAGTGCCCTGTGTTACTGACTGTATCTGTCCTCATGTTAATATAGCTCCCTCACACTGTCACTCAGTCACCCATCTCTCCCAGTGCCCTGTGTTACTGACTGTATCTGTACTGATGTTAATCCAGCTCCCTCACACTGTCACTCAAGAACCCATCTCCCCCAGCGCCCTCTGTCATTGACTGTATCTATACTGATGTTAATCCAGCTCCCTCAGACTGTCACTCAGTAACCCCACTCCCCCTGCATTCGGTGTCGCTGACTGTATCTCAACTGATGTTAATCCAGCTCCCTCACACTGTCACTCAGTAGCGCCTCTCCTCAGCGCCTGTGTTATTTACTGTATCTCTAATTATGCTAATCCTGCTCCCTCACACTGTCACTCAGTAACCCCTCTCCCCCAGCGCCGTGTATTACTGACTGTATCTCGACTGATGTTATCCAGCTGCCTCACACTGTCACTCAGTAACCCCTCTCCTCCAGCGCCCTGTGTTACTGACTGTATCTGTACTGATGTTAATCCAGCTCCCTCACAATGTCACTCAGTGACCCCTCTCCCCCTGCACCCTGTGTCACTGACTGTATCTCAACTGATGTTAATCCAGCTCCCTCACACTGTCACTCAGTAACTCATCTCCCCCTGCACCCTGTGTCACTGACTGTATCTGTACTGATGTTAATCCATCTCCCTCACAGTGTCACTCAGTAACCTCTCTCCCCCAGCGCCCTGTGTTGCTGACTATATCTGTACTGATGTTAATCCAGCTCCCTCACACTGTCACTCAGTAACCCCTCTCCTCAGCGCCTGTGTTACTGACTGAATCTCTGCTGATGTTAAACCAGCTCCGTCACACTGTCACTCAGTAACCCCTCTCTCCCAGTGCCCTGTGTTACTGACTGTATCTGTACTGATGTTAATCCAGCTCCCTCACACTGTCACTCAGTAACCCCTCTCTCCCAGCGCCTTGTGTCACTGACTGTATCTCGACTGATGTCAATCCAGCTCCCTCACACTGTCACTCAGTAACCCCTCTCCCCCAGCATTGTGTGTCACTGACTGTATCTCTACTGATGTTATCCAGCTGCTTCACACTGTCACTGAGTAACACGTCTCCTCCAGCGCCCTGTGTTACTGACTGTATCTCTACTGATGTTAATCCAGCTCCCTCACACTGACACTCAGTAATCCTCTTCCAAGCGCCCTGTGTTACTGACCATGTCTCGGTTGATGTTAATCTAGATCCCTCACATTGTCACTCAGTAACCCATCTCCCCCTGCACCCTGTGTCACTGACTGTATCTGTACTGATGTTAATCCAGCTCCCTCACACTGTCACTCAGGAACCCCACTCCCCCAGCACCCTGTGTTACTGACAGTATCTGTACTGATGTTAATCCAGCTATCTCACATGGTCACTCAGTAACCCCTCTCCCCAGTGCCCTGTGTTACTGACTGTGTCTGTACTGATATTAATCCAGCTCGCTCACACTGTCACTCAGGAACCCAGCTCCCCCAGCGCCCTGTGTCATTGACTGTATCTATACTGATGTTAATCCAGCTCCCTCACACTGTCACTCAGTAACGCCACTCCCCCTGCACTCGGTGTCGCTGACTGTATCTCAACTGATGTTAATCCAGCTCCCTCACACTGTCACTCAGTAACCCCTCTCCTCAGCGCCTGTGTTATTTACTGTATCTCTAATTATGCTAATCCTGCTCCCTCACACTGTCACTCAGTAACCCCTCTCCCCCAGCGCCGTGTGTTACTGACTGTATCTGTACTGATGTTAATCCAGCTCCCTCACACTGTCACTCAGTAACCCCTCTCTCCCAGCGCCCTGTGTCACTGACTGTATCTCGACTGATGTTATCCAGCTGCCTCACACTGTCACTCAGTAACCCCTCTCCTCCAGCGCCCTGTGTTACTGACTGTATCTCTACTGATGTTAATCCAGCTCCCTCACACTGTCACTCAGTGACCCCTCTCCCCCAGCGCCCTGTGTTACTGACTGTATCTCTACTGATGTTAATCCATCTCCCTCACACTGTCACTCAGTAACCCCTCACCCCCAGCACCCTATTTTACTGACTGTATCTGTACTGATGTTAATCCAGCTCCCTCACACTATCACTCAGTAAACCTTCTCCTCCAGCGCCCTGTGTTACTGACTGTATCGCTACTGATGTTAATCCAGCTCCCTCACACTGACACTCAGTAATCCTTCTCCAAGCGCCCTGTGTTACTGACCATGTCTCGGTTGATGTTAACCTAGATCCATCACACTGTCACTCAGTAACCCCTCTCCCTCTGCACCCTGTTTCACTGACTGTATCTGTACTGATGTTAATCCAGCTCCCTCACACTGTCACTCAGTAATCCCTCTCCACCAGCACCCTGTGTTACTGACTGTATATGTCCTCATGTTAATATAGCTCCCTCACACTGTCACTCAGTAACCCCTCTCTCCCAGCGCCCTGTGTCACTGACTGTATCGATACTGATGTTAATCCAGCTCCCTCACACTGTCACTCAGTAACCCCTCTCTCCCAGCGCCCTGTGTTACTGACTGTATCTGTACTGATGATAATCCAGCTCCCTCACACTGTCACTCAGTAACGCCTCTCCCCCAGCATTGTGTGTCACTGACTGTATCTCTACTGATATTATCCATCTCCCTCACACTGTTGTCAGTAACCCCTCTCTCCCAGCGCCCTGTGTCACTGACTGTATCTCTACTGATGTTAATCCAGCTACCTCACACTGTCACTCAGTAACCCCTCTCCCCCAGCATTATGTGTCACTGACTGTATCTGTACTGATGTTAATCCAGCTCCCTCACACTGTCACTCAGTAAACACCCTCTCTCCCAGCACCCTGTGTTACTGACAGTATCTGTACTGATGTTAATCCAGCTATCTCACATGGTCCCTCAGTAATCCCTCTCCCCAGTGCCCTGTGTTACTGACTGTGTCTGTACTAATGTTAATCCAGCTCCCTCACACTGTCATTCAGTAACCCCTCTCCCCCAGCGCCCTGTGTCATTGACTGTATCTGTACTGATGTTAATCCAGCTCCCTCACACTGTCACTCAGTAACCCCTCTCTCCCAGCGCCCTGTGTCACTGACTGTATCTCGACCGATGTTAATCCAGCTCCCTCACACTGTCACTCAGTAACCCCTCTCCCCCAGCATTGTGTGCCACTGACTGTATCTCTACTGATGTTAGCCAGCTGCTTCACACTGTCACTCAGTAACACGTCTCCTCCAGCGCCGTGTGTTACTGACTTTATCTCGACTTATGTTAATCCATCTCCCTCACATTGTCACTCAATAACCCCTCTCCCCCAGCGCCCTGTTTTACTGACTGTATCTGTACTGACGTTAATCCAGCTCCCTCACACTATCACTCAGTAATCCTTCTCCTCCAGCGCCCTGTGTTACTGACTGTATCTCTACTGATGTTAATCCAGCTCCCTCACACTGACACTCAGTAATCCTTCTCCAAGCGCCCTGTGTTACTGACCATGTCTCGGTTGATGTATATCTAGATCCCTCACACTGTCACTCAGTAACGCCTCTCCCCCAGCATTGTGTGTCACTGACTGTATCTCTACTGATATTATCCATCTCCCTCACACTGTCACTCAGTAACCCCTCTCCCCCAGCGCCCTGTGTCAATGACTGTATCTGTACCGATGTTAATCCAGCTCCCTCACACTGTCACTCAGTGACCCATCTCCCCCTGCACCCTGTGTCACTGACTGTATCTGTACTGATGTTAATCCAGCTCCCTCACACTGTCACTCAGTAACCCCTCTCTCCCAGCGCCCTGTGTCACTGACTGTATCTCTACTGATGTTAATCCAGCTCCCTCACACTATCACTCAGTAAACCTTCTCCTCCAGCGCCCTGTGTTACTGACTGTATCGCTACTGATGTTAATCCAGCTCCCTCACACTGACACTCAGTAATCCTTCTCCAAGCGCCCTGTGTTACTGACCATGTCTCGGTTGATGTTAACCTCGATCCATCACACTGTCACTCAGTAACCCCTCTCCCTCTGCACCCTGTGTCACTGACTGTATCTGTACTGATGTTAATCCAACTCCCTCACACTGTCACTCAGTAATCCCTCTCCACCAGCACCCTGTGTTACTGACTGTATATGTCCTCATGTTAATATAGCTCCCTCACACTGTCACTCAGTAACCCCTCACTTCCAGCGCCCTGTGTCACTGACTGTATCTGCACTGATGTTAAACCAGCTCCGTCACACTGTCACTCAGTAACCCCTTTTCCCCAGAGCCTTGTTTTACTGACCGTGTGTCTACTGATGTTAATCCAGCTCTCTCACACTGTCACTTAGTAACCCCTCTCCTCAGCGCCTGTGTTACTGACTGAATCTCTGCTGATGTTAAACCAGCTCCGTCACACTGTCACTCAGTAACCCCTCTCTCCCAGTGCCCTGTGTTACTGACTGTATCTGTACTGATGTTAATCCAGCTCCCTCACACTGTCACTCAGTAACCCCTCTCTCCCAGCGCCTTGTGTCACTGACTGTATCTGTACTGATGTTAATCCAGCTCCCTCACACTGTCACTCAAGAACCCATCTCCCCCAGCGCCCTCTGTCATTGACTGTATCTATACTGATGTTAATCCAGCTCCCTCAGACTGTCACTCAGTAACCCCACTCCCCCTGCATTCGGTGTCGCTGACTGTATCTCAACTGATGTTAATCCAGCTCCCTCACACTGTCACTCAGTAGCCCCTCTCCTCAGCGCCTGTGTTATTTACTGTATCTCTAATTATGCTAATCCTGCTCCCTCACACTGTCACTCAGTAACCCCTCTCCCCCAGCGCCGTGTATTACTGACTGTATCTCGACTGATGTTATCCAGCTGCCTCACACTGTCACTCAGTAACCCCTCTCCTCCAGCGCCCTGTGTTACTGACTGTATCTGTACTGATGTTAATCCAGCTCCCTCACAATGTCACTCAGTGACCCCTCTCCCCCTGCACCCTGTGTCACTGACTGTATCTCAACTGATGTTAATCCAGCTCCCTCACACTGTCACTCAGTAACTCATCTCCCCCTGCACCCTGTGTCACTGACTGTATCTGTACTGATGTTAATCCATCTCCCTCACAGTGTCACTCAGTAACCTCTCTCCCCCAGCGCCCTGTGTTGCTGACTATATCTGTACTGATGTTAATCCAGCTCCCTCACACTGTCACTCAGTAACCCCTCTCCTCAGCGCCTGTGTTACTGACTGTATCTGTACTGATGTTAATCCAGCTCCCTCACACTGTCACTCAGTAACCTCTCTCCCCCAGCGCCCTGTGTTGCTGACTATATCTGTACTGATGTTAATCCAGCTCCCTCACACTGTCACTCAGTAACCCCTCTCTCCCAGCGCCTTGTGTCACTGACTGTATCTCTACTGATGTTATCCAGCTGCTTCACACTGTCACTGAGTAACACGTCTCCTCCAGCGCCCTGTGTTACTGACTGTATCTCTACTGATGTTAATCCAGCTCCCTCACACTGACACTCAGTAATCCTCTTCCAAGCGCCCTGTGTTACTGACCATGTCTCGGTTGATGTTAATCTAGATCCCTCACATTGTCACTCAGTAACCCATCTCCCCCTGCACCCTGTGTCACTGACTGTATCTGTACTGATGTTAATCCAGCTCCCTCACACTGTCACTCAGGAACCCCACTCCCCCAGCACCCTGTGTTACTGACAGTATCTGTACTGATGTTAATCCAGCTATCTCACATGGTCACTCAGTAACCCCTCTCCCCAGTGCCCTGTGTTACTGACTGTGTCTGTACTGATGTTAATCCAGCTCGCTCACACTGTCACTCAGGAACCCAGCTCCCCCAGCGCCCTGTTTCATTGACTGTATCTATACTGATGTTAATCCAGCTCCCTCACACTGTCACTCAGTAACGCCACTCCCCCTGCACTCGGTGTCGCTGACTGTATCTCAACTGATGTTAATCCAGCTCCCTCACACTGTCACTCAGTAACCCCTCTCCTCAGCGCCTGTGTTATTTACTGTATCTCTAATTATGCTAATCCTGCTCCCTCACACTGTCACTCAGTAACCCCTCTCCCCCAGCGCCGTGTGTTACTGACTGTATCTCGACTGATGTTATCCAGCTGCCTCACACTGTCACTCAGTAACCCCTCTCCTCCAGCGCCCTGTGTTACTGACTGTATCTCTACTGATGTTAATCCAGCTCCCTCACACTGTCACTCAGTGACCCCTCTCCCCCAGCGCCCTGTGTTACTGACTGTATCTCTACTGATGTTAATCCATCTCCCTCACACTGTCACTCAGTAACCCCTCACCCCCAGCACCCTATTTTACTGACTGTATCTGTACTGATGTTAATCCAGCTCCCTCACACTATCACTCAGTAAACCTTCTCCTCCAGCGCCCTGTGTTACTGACTGTATCGCTACTGATGTTAATCCAGCTCCCTCACACTGACACTCAGTAATCCTTCTCCAAGCGCCCTGTGTTACTGACCATGTCTCGGTTGATGTTAACCTTGATCCATCACACTGTCACTCAGTAACCCCTCTCCCTCTGCACCCTGTTTCACTGACTGTATCTGTACTGATGTTAATCCAGCTCCCTCACACTGTCACTCAGTAATCCCTCTCCACCAGCACCCTGTGTTACTGACTGTATATGTCCTCATGTTAATATAGCTCCCTCACACTGTCACTCAGTAACCCCTCTCTCCCAGCGCCCTGTGTCACTGACTGTATCGATACTGATGTTAATCCAGCTCCCTCACACTGTCACTCAGTAACCCCTCTCTCCCAGCGCCCTGTGTTACTGACTGTATCTGTACTGATGATAATCCAGCTCCCTCACACTGTCACTCAGTAACGCCTCTCCCCCAGCATTGTGTGTCACTGACTGTATCTCTACTGATATTATCCATCTCCCTCACACTGTTGTCAGTAACCCCTCTCTCCCAGCGCCCTGTGTCACTGACTGTATCTCTACTGATGTTAATCCAGCTACCTCACACTGTCACTCAGTAACCCCTCTCCCCCAGCATTATGTGTCACTGACTGTATTTGTACTGATGTTAATCCAGCTCCCTCACACTGTCACTCAGTAAACACCCTCTCTCCCAGCACCCTGTGTTACTGACAGTATCTGTACTGATGTTAATCCAGCTATCTCACATGGTCCCTCAGTAATCCCTCTCCCCAGTGCCCTGTGTTACTGACTGTGTCTGTACTAATGTTAATCCAGCTCCCTCACACTGTCATTCAGTAACCCCTCTCCCCCAGCGCCCTGTGTCATTGACTGTATCTGTACTGATGTTAATCCAGCTCCCTCACACTGTCACTCAGTAACCCCTCTCTCCCAGCGCCCTGTGTCACTGACTGTATCTCGACTGATGTTAATCCAGCTCCCTCACACTGTCACTCAGTAACCCCTCTCCCCCAGCATTGTGTGCCACTGACTGTATCTCTACTGATGTTAGCCAGCTGCTTCACACTGTCACTCAGTAACACGTCTCCTCCAGCGCCGTGTGTTACTGACTTTATCTCGACTTATGTTAATCCATCTCCCTCACATTGTCACTCAATAACCCCTCTCCCCCAGCGCCCTGTTTTACTGACTGTATCTGTACTGACGTTAATCCAGGTCCCTCACACTATCACTCAGTAATCCTTCTCCTCCAGCGCCCTGTGTTACTGACTGTATCTCTACTGATGTTAATCCAGCTCCCTCACACTGACACTCAGTAATCCTTCTCCAAGCGCCCTGTGTTACTGACCATGTCTCGGTTGATGTATATCTAGATCCATCACACTGTCACTCAGTAACCCCTCTCCCTCTGCACCCTGTGTCACTGACTGTATCTGTACTGATGTTAATCCAGCTCCCTCACACTGTCACTCAGTAATCCCTCTCCACCAGCACCCTGTGTTACTGACTGTATATGTCCTCATGTTAATATAGCTCCCTCACACTGTCACTCAGTAACCCCTCACTTCCAGCGCCCTGTGTCACTGACTGTATCTGCACTGATGTTAATCCAGCTCCCTCACACTGTCACTCAGTAACCCCTCTCTCCCAGCGCCCTGTGTCACTGACTGTATCTATACTGATGTTAATCCAGCTCCCTCACACTGTCACTCAGTAACCCCTCTCTCCCAGCGCCCTGTGTTACTGACTGTATCTGTACTGATGATAATCCAGCTCCCTCACACTGTCACTCAGTAACGCCTCTCCCCCAGCATTGTGTGTCACTGACTGTATCTCGACTGATATTATCCATCTCCCTCACACTGTTGTCAGTAACCCCTCTCTCCCAGCGCCCTGTGTCACTGACTGTATCTCGACTGATGTTAATCCAGCTCCCTCACACTGTCACTCAGTAACCCATCTCCCTCTGCACCCTGTGTCACTGACTGTATCTGTACTGATGTTAATCCAGCTCTCTCACAGTCACTCAGTAACCCCTCTCCCCCAGCACCCTGTGTTACTGACTGTATCTGTCCTCATGTTAATATAGCTCCCTCACACTGTCACTCAGTATCCCCTCTCACCCAGCGCCCTGTGTCACTAACTGTATCTGCACTGATGTTAATCCAGCTTCCTCACACTGTCACTCAGTAACCCCTCTCTCCCAGCGCCCTGTGTTACTGACTGTATCTGTACTGATGTTAATCCAGCTCCCTCACACTGTCACTCAGTAACCCCTCTCTCCCAGCGCCCTGTGTCACTGACTGTATCTGTACTGATGTTAATCCAGCTCCCTCACACTGTCACTCAGTAACCTATCTCTCCCAGCGCCCTGTGTCACTGACTGTATCTCGACTGATGTTAATCCAGCTCCCTCATACTGTCACTCAGTAACCCCTCTCCCCCAGCGCCCTGAGCTACTGACTGTATCTGTACTGATGTTAATCCATCTCCGTCACACTTGCACTCAGTAACCCCTTTCCCCCAGCGCCCTATTTTACTGACTGTATCTGTACTGATGTTAATCCATCTCCCTCACACTGTCACTCAGTAATGCCTCTCCCCCAGCATTGTGTGTCACTGACTGTATCTCTACTGATAATATCCATCTCCCTCACACTGTCACTCAGTAACCCATCTCCCCCTGCACCCTGTGTCACTGACTGTATCTGTACTGATGTTAATCCAGCTCCCTCACACTGTCACTCAGTAACCCCTCGCTCCCAGCGCCCTGTGTTACTGACTGTATCTGTACTGATGTTAATCCATCTCCCTCACAGTGTCACTCAGTAACCCCTCTCCCCCAGCATTGTTTGTCACTATCACTCAGTAAATCTTCTCCTCCCGCGCCCTGTGTTACTGACTGTATCTCTACTGATGTTAATCCAGCTCCCTCACACTGACACTCAGTAATCCTTCTCCAAGCGCCCTGTGTTACTGACCATGTCTTGGTTGATGTTAATCTAGATCCCTCACACTGTCACTCAGTAACCCCTCTCTCCCAGCGCCCTATGTTACTGACTGTATCTGTACTGATGTTAATCCATCTCCCTCACACTTTCACTCATTAACCCCTCTCTCCCAGCGCCCTATGTTACTGACTGTATCTGTACTGATGTTAATCCAGCTCCCTCACACTATCACTGAGTAAATCTTCTCCTCCCGCGCCCTGTGTCACTGACTGTATCTCGACTGATGTTAATCCAGCTCCCTCACACTGTCACTCAGTAATGCCTCTCCCCCAGCATTGTGTGTCACTGACTGTATCTCTACTGATATTATCCATCTCCCTCACACTGTCACTCTGTAACCCCTCTCCCCCAGCGCCCTGTGTCACTGACTGTATCTGTACTGATGTTAATCCAGCTCCTTCACTCTGTCACTCAGTAACCCATCTCCCCCTGCACCCTGTGTCACTGACTGTATCTGTACTGATGTTAATCCAGCTCCCTCACACTGTCACTCAGTAACCCCTCTCCTCAGCGCCTTTGTTATTTATTGTATCTCTAATTATGCTCATCCTGCTCCCTCACACTGTCACTCAATAACCCCTCTCCCCCAGCGCCGTGTGTTACTGACTGTATCTGTACTGATGTTAATCCAGATCCCTCACACTGTCACTCAGTAACCCCTCTCGCCCAGCGCCCTGTGTTACTGACTGTATCTGTACTGATGTTAATCCATCTCCCTCACAGTGTCACTCAGTAACCCCTCTCCCCCAGCATTGTTTGTCACTGACTGTATCTGTATTGATGTTAATCCAACTCCCTCACACTGTCACTCAGTAACCCCTCTCCCCCAGCACCCTGTGTTACTGACTGTATCTGTACTGATGTTCATCCAGCTCTCTTACACTTTCACGCAGTAACCCCTCTCCCCCAGCATTGTGTTTCACTGGCTGTATCTCGACTGATGTTATCCAGCTGCCTCACACTGTCAATCAGTAACCCCTCTCCCCCAGCGCCCTATGGTACTGACCGTGTCTCGACTGATGTTAATCTAGCTCCCTCACGCTGTCACTCAGTAACACCTCTCCCCCAGCACCCTGTGTTACTGACAGTATCTGTACTGATGTTCATCCAGCTCCCTCACACTGTCACTCAGTAACCCCTCTCCCCCAGCGCCCTTTGTTACTGACTGTATCTGTACTGATGTTAATCCAGCTCCCTCACACTGTCACTCAGTAACCTTTCCAAGCGCCCTGTGTTACTGACCGTGTCTCGACTGATGTTCATCCAACTCTCTCACACTGTCACTCAGGAACCCCTCTCCCCCAGCACGCTGTGTTACTGACAGTATCTGTATTAATGTTAATCCAGTTATCTCACATGGTCACTCAGTAACTCCTCTCCCCCAGCGCCCTGTGTTACTGACTGTATCTCGACTGATGTTCATCCAGCTCCCTCACACTGTCACTCAGTAACCTCACTCCCACAGCACCCTGTGTCACTGACTGTATCTCAACTGATGTTAATCCATCTCCCTCACAGTGTCACTCAGTAACCTCTCTCCCCCAGTGCCCTGTGTTACTGACTGTATCTGTACTGATGTTAATCCAGCTCCCTCACACTGTCACTCAGTAACCCCTCTCCCCCTGCACCCTGTGTCACTGACTGTATCTCAACTGATGTTAATCCAGCTCCCTCACACTGTCACTCAGTAACTCACCTCCCCCTGCACCCTGTGTCACTGACTGTATCTGTACTGATGTTAATCCAGCTCCCTCACACTGTCACTCAGTAACCCATCTCCCTCTGCACCCTGTGTCACTGACTGTATCTGTACTGATGTTAATCCAGCTCCCTCACACTGTCACTCAGTAACCCCTAACCCCCAGTGCCCTGTGTTACTGACTGTATCTCTGCTGATGTTAAACCAGCTCCGTCACACTGTCACTCAGTAACCCCTTTTCCCCAGAGCCTTGTTTTACTGACCGTGTGTCTACTGATGTTAATCCAGCTCTCTCACACTGTCACTTAGTAACCCCTCTCCTCAGCGCCTGTGTTACTGACTGAATCCCTGCTGATGTTAAACCAGCTCCGTCACACTGTCACTCAGTAACCCCTCTCTCCCAGTGCCCTGTGTTACTGACTGTATCTGTACTGATGTTAATCCAGCTCCCTCACACTGTCACTCAGTAACCCCTCTCTCCCAGCGCCTTGTGTCACTGACTGTATCTCGACTGATGTTAATCCAGCTCCCTCACACTGTCACTCAGTAACCCCTCTCCCCCAGCATTGTGTGTCACTGACTGTATCTCTACTGATGTTATCCAGCTGTTTCACACTGTCACTGAGTAACACGTCTCCTCCAGCGCCCTGTGTTACTGACTGTATCTCTACTGATGTTAATCCAGCTCCCTCACACTGACACTCAGTAATCCTCTTCCAAGCGCCCTGTGTTACTGACCATGTCTCGGTTGATGTTAATCTAGATCCCTCACATTGTCACTCAGTAACCCATCTCCCCCTGCACACTGTGTTACTGACAGTATCTGTACTGATGTTAATCCAGCTCCCTCACACTGTCACTCAGTAATCCCTCTCCACCAGCACCCTGTGTTACTGACTGTATATGTCCTCATGTTAATATAGCTCCCTCACACTGTCACTCAGTAACCCCTCACCCCCAGCGCCCTGTGTCACTGACTGTATCTGCACTGATGTTAATCCAGCTCCCTCACACTGTCACTCAGTAACCCCTCTCTCCCAGCGCCCTGTGTCACTGACTGTATCTATACTGATGTTAATCCAGCTCCCTCACACTGTCACTCAGTAACCCCTCTCTCCCAGCGCCCTGAGTTACTGACTGTATCTGTACTGATGATAATCCAGCTCCCTCACACTGTCACTCAGTAACGCCTCTCCCCCAGCATTGTGTGTCACTGACTGTATCTCTACTGATATTATCCATCTCCCTCACACTGTTGTCAGTAACCCCTCTCTCCCAGCGCCCTGTGTCACTGACTGTATCTCTACTGATGTTAATCCAGCTACCTCACACTGTCACTCAGTAACCCCTCTCCCCCAGCATTATGTGTCACTGACTGTATCTGTACTGATGTTAATCCAGCTCCCTCACACTGTCACTCAGTAAACACCCTCTCTCCCAGCACCCTGTGTTACTGACAGTATCTGTACTGATGTTAATCCAGCTATCTCACATGGTCCCTCAGTAATCCCTCTCCCCAGTGCCCTGTGTTACTGACTGTGTCTGTACTAATGTTAATCCAGCTCCCTCACACTGTCATTCAGTAACCCCTCTCCCCCAGCGCCCTGTGTCATTGACTGTATCTGTACTGATGTTAATCCAGCTCCCTCACACTGTCACTCAGTAACGCCTCTCTCCCAGCGCCCTGTGTCACTGACTGTATCTCGACTGATGTTAATCCAGCTCCCTCACACTGTCACTCAGTAACCCATCTCCCTCTGCACCCTGTGTCACTGACTGTATCTGTACTGATGTTAATCCAGCTCTCTCACAGTCACTCAGTAACCCCTCTCCCCCAGCACCCTGTGTTACTGACTGTATCTGTCCTCATGTTAATATAGCTCCCTCACACTGTCACTCAGTATCCCCTCTCACCCAGCGCCCTGTGTCACTGACTGTATCTGCACTGATGTTAATCCAGCTTCCTCACACTGTCACTCAGTAACCCCTCTCTCCCAGCGCCCTGTGTTACTGACTGTATCTGTACTGATGTTAATCCAGCTCCCTCACACTGTCACTCACTAACCCCTCTCTCCCAGCGCCCTGTGTCACTGACTGTATCTGTACTGATGTTAATCCAGCTCCCTCACACTGTCACTCAGTAACCTATCTCTCCCAGCGCCCTGTGTCACTGACTGTATCTCGACTGATGTTAATCCAGCTCCCTCATACTGTCACTCAGTAACCCCTCTCCCCCAGCGCCCTGAGTTACTGACTGTATCTGTACTGATGTTAATCCATCTCCCTCACACTTGCACTCAGTAACCCCTTTCCCCCAGCGCCCTATTTTACTGACTGTATCTGTACTGATGTTAATCCAGCTCCCTCACACTGACACTCAGTAATCCTTCTCCAAGCGCCCTGTGTTACTGACCATGTCTCGGTTGATGTTAATCTAGATCCCTCACACTGTCACTCAATAACCCCTCTCTCCCAGCGCCCTATGTTACTGACTGTATCTGTACTGATGTTAATCCATCTCCCTCACACTTTCACTCAGTAACCACTCTCTCCCAGCGCCCTGTGTCACTGACTGTATCTCGACTGATGTTAATCCAGCTCCCTCACACTGTCACTCAGTAATGCCTCTCCCCCAGCATTGTGTGTCACTGACTGTATCTCTACTGATAATATCCATCTCCCTCACACTGTCACTCAGTAACCCATCTCCCCCTGCACCCTGTGTCACTGACTGTATCTGTACTGATGTTAATCCAGCTCCCTCACACTGTCACTCAGTAACCCCTCTCTCGCAGCGCCCTGTGTTACTGACTGTATCTGTACTGATGTTAATCCATCTCCCTCACAGTGTCACTCAGTAACCCCTCTCTCCCAGCGCCCGATGTTACTGACTGTATCTGTACTGATGTTAATCCAGCTCCCTCACACTATCACTCAGTAAATCTTCTCCTCCCGCGCCCTGTGTTACTGACTGTATCTCTACTGATGTTAATCCAGCTCCCTCACACTGACACTCAGTAATCCTTCTCCAAGCGCCCTGTGTTACTGACCATGTCTCGGTTGATGTTAATCTAGATCCCTCACACTGTCACTCAGTAACCCCTCTCTCCCAGCGCCCTATGTTACTGACTGTATCTGTACTGATGTTAATCCATCTCCCTCACACTTTCACTCATTAACACCTCTCTCCCAGCGCCCTGTGTCACTGACTGTATCTCGACTGATGTTAATCCAGCTCCCTCACACTGTCACTCAGTAATGCCTCTCCCCCAGCATTGTGTGTCACTGACTGTATCTCTACTGATATTATCCATCTCCCTCACACTGTCACTCAGTAACCCCTCTCCCCCAGCGCCCTGTGTTGCTGACTATATCTGTACTGATGTTCATCCAGCTCCCTCACACTGTCACTCAGTAACCCATCTCCCTCTGCACCCTGTGTCACTGACTGTATCTGTACTGATGTTAATCAAGCTCCCTCACACTGTCACTCAGTAACCCCTAACCCCCAGTGCCCTGTGTTACTGACTGTATCTCTGCTGATGTTAAACCAGCTCCGTCACACTGTCACTCAGTAACCCCTTTTCCCCAGAGCCTTGTTTTACTGACCGTGTGTCTCCTGATGTTAATCCAGCTCTCTCACACTGTCACTTAGTAACCCCTCTCCTCAGCGCCTGTGTTACTGACTGAATCTCTGCTGATGTTAAACCAGCTCCGTCACACTGTCACTCAGTAACCCCTCTCTCCCAGTGCCCTGTGTTACTGACTGTATCTGTACTGATGTTAATCCAACTCCCTCACACTGTCACTCAGTAACCCCTCTCTCCCAGCGCCTTATGTCACTGACTGTATCTCGACTGATGTTAATCCAGCTCCCTCACACTGTCACTCAGTAACCCCTCTCCCCCAGCATTGTGTGTCACTGACTGTATCTCTACTGATGTTATCCAGCTGTTTCACACTGTCACTGAGTAACACGTCTCCTCCAGCGCCCTGTGTTACTGACTGTATCTCTACTGATGTTAATCCAGCTCCCTCACACTGACACTCAGTAATCCTCTTCCAAGCGCCCTGTGTTACTGACCATGTCTCGGTTGATGTTAATCTAGATCCCTCACATTGTCACTCAGTAACCCATCTCCCCCTGCACCCTGTGTTACTGACAGTATCTGTACTGATGTTAATCCAGCTCCCTCACACTGTCACTCAGTAACCCCTCTCCACCAGCACCCTGTGTTACTGACTGTATATGTCCTCATGTTAATATAGCTCCCTCACACTGTCACTCAGTAACCCCTCACCCCCAGCGCCCTGTGTCACTGACTGTATCTGCACTGATGTTAATCCAGCTCCCTCACACTGTCACTCAGTAACCCCTCTCTCCCAGCGCCCTGTGTCACTGACTGTATCTATACTGATGTTAATCCAGCTCCCTCACACTGTCACTCAGTAACCCCTCTCTCCCAGCGCCCTGAGTTACTGACTGTATCTGTACTGATGATAATCCAGCTCCCTCACACTGTCACTCAGTAACGCCTCTCCCCCAGCATTGTGTGTCACTGACTGTATCTCTACTGATATTATCCATCTCCCTCACACTGTTGTCAGTAACCCCTCTCTCCCAGCGCCCTGTGTCACTGACTGTATCTCTACTGATGTTAATCCAGCTACCTCACACTGTCACTCAGTAACCCCTCTCCCCCAGCATTATGTGTCACTGACTGTATCTGTACTGATGTTAATCCAGCTCCCTCACACTGTCACTCAGTAAACACCCTCTCTCCCAGCACCCTGTGTTACTGACAGTATCTGTACTGATGTTAATCCAGCTATCTCACATGGTCCCTCAGTAATCCCTCTCCCCAGTGCCCTGTGTTACTGACTGTGTCTGTACTAATGTTAATCCAGCTCCCTCACACTGTCATTCAGTAACCCCTCTCCCCCAGCGCCCTGTGTCATTGACTGTATCTGTACTGATGTTAATCCAGCTCCCTCACACTGTCACTCAGTAACGCCTCTCTCCCAGCGCCCTGTGTCACTGACTGTATCTCGACTGATGTTAATCCAGCTCCCTCACACTGTCACTCAGTAACCCATCTCCCTCTGCACCCTGTGTCACTGACTGTATCTGTACTGATGTTAATCCAGCTCTCTCACAGTCACTCAGTAACCCCTCTCCCCCAGCACCCTGTGTTACTGACTGTATCTGTCCTCATGTTAATATAGCTCCCTCACACTGTCACTCAGTATCCCCTCTCACCCAGCGCCCTGTGTCACTGACTGTATCTGCACTGATGTTAATCCAGCTTCCTCACACTGTCACTCAGTAACCCCTCTCTCCCAGCGCCCTGTGTTACTGACTGTATCTGTACTGATGTTAATCCAGCTCCCTCACACTGTCACTCAGTAACCTATCTCTCCCAGCGCCCTGTGTCACTGACTGTATCTCGACTGATGTTAATCCAGCTCCCTCATACTGTCACTCAGTAACCCCTCTCCCCCAGCGCCCTGAGTTACTGACTGTATCTGTACTGATGTTAATCCATCTCCCTCACACTTGCACTCAGTAACCCCTTTCCCCCAGCGCCCTATTTTACTGACTGTATCTGTACTGATGTTAATCCAGCTCCCTCACACTGACACTCAGTAATCCTTCTCCAAGCGCCCTGTGTTACTGACCATGTCTCGGTTGATGTTAATCTAGATCCCTCACACTGTCACTCAGTAACCCCTCTCTCCCAGCGCCCTATGTTACTGACTGTATCTGTACTGATGTTAATCCATCTCCCTCACACTTTCACTCAGTAACCACTCTCTCCCAGCGCCCTGTGTCACTGACTGTATCTCGACTGATGTTAATCCAGCTCCCTCACACTGTCACTCAGTAATGCCTCTCCCCCAGCATTGTGTGTCACTGACTGTATCTCTACTGATAATATCCATCTCCCTCACACTGTCACTCAGTAACCCATCTCCCCCTGCACCCTGTGTCACTGACTGTATCTGTACTGATGTTAATCCAGCTCCCTCACACTGTCACTCAGTAACCCCTCTCTCGCAGCGCCCTGTGTTACTGACTGTATCTGTACTGATGTTAATCCATCTCCCTCACAGTGTCACTCAGTAACCCTTCTCTCCCAGCGCCCGATGTTACTGACTGTATCTGTACTGATGTTAATCCAGCTCCCTCACACTATCACTCAGTAAATCTTCTCCTCCCGCGCCCTGTGTTACTGACTGTATCTCTACTGATGTTAATCCAGCTCCCTCACACTGACACTCAGTAATCCTTCTCCAAGCACCCTGTGTTACTGACCATGTCTCGGTTGATGTTAATCTAGATCCCTCACACTGTCACTCAGTAACCCCTCTCTCCCAGCGCCCTATGTTACTGACTGTATCTGTACTGATGTTAATCCATCTCCCTCACACTTTCACTCATTAACACCTCTCTCCCAGCGCCCTGTGTCACTGACTGTATCTCGACTGATGTTAATCCAGCTCCCTCACACTGTCACTCAGTAATGCCTCTCCCCCAGCATTGTGTGTCACTGACTGTATCTCTACTGATATTATCCATCTCCCTCACACTGTCACTCTGTAACCCCTCTCCCCCAGCGCCCTGTGTCACTGACTGTATCTGTACTGATGTTAATCCATCTCCCTCACAGTGTCACTCAGTAACCCCTCTCCCCCAGCATTGTTTGTCACTATCACTCAGTAAATCTTCTCCTCCCGCGCCCTGTGTTACTGACTGTATCTCTACTGATGTTAATCCATCTCCCTCACACTGTCACTCAGTAATGCCTCTCCCCCAGCATTGTGTGTCACTGACTGTATTTCTACTGATAATATCCATCTCCCTCACACTGTCACTCAGTAACCCATCTCCCCCTGCACCCTGTGTCACTGACTGTATCTGTACTGATGTTAATCCAGCTCCCTCACACTGTCACTCAGTAACCCCTCGCTCCCAGCGCCCTGTGTTACTGACTGTATCTGTACTGATGTTAATCCATCTCCCTCACAGTGTCACTCAGTAACCCCTCTCCCCCAGCATTGTTTGTCACTATCACTCAGTAAATCTTCTCCTCCCGCGCCCTGTGTTACTGACTGTATCTCTACTGATGTTAATCCAGCTCCCTCACACTGACACTCAGTAATCCTTTTCCAAGCGCCCTGTGTTACTGACCATGTCTTGGTTGATGTTAATCTAGATCCCTCACACTGTCACTCAGTAACCCCTCTCTCCCAGCGCCCTATGTTACTGACTGTATCTGTACTGATGTTAATCCATCTCCCTCACACTTTCACTCATTAACCCCTCTCTCCCAGCGCCCTATGTTACTGACTGTATCTGTACTGATGTTAATCCAGCTCCCTCACACTATCACTGAGTAAATCTTCTCCTCCCGCGCCCTGTGTCACTGACTGTATCTCGACTGATGTTAATCCAGCTCCCTCACACTGTCACTCATTAATGCCTCTCCCCCAGCATTGTGTGTCACTGACTGTATCTCTACTGATATTATCCATCTCCCTCACACTGTCACTCTGTAACCCCTCTCCCCCAGCGCCCTGTGTCACTGACTGTATCTGTACTGATGTTAATCCAGCTCCTTCACTCTGTCACTCAGTAACCCATCTCCCCCTGCACCCTGTGTCACTGACTGTATCTGTACTGATGTTAATCCAGCTCCCTCACACTGTCACTCAGTAACCCCTCTCCTCAGCGCCTGTGTTATTTATTGTATCTCTAATTATGCTCATCCTGCTCCCTCACACTGTCACTCAGTAACCCCTCTCCCCCAGCGCCGTGTGTTACTGACTGTATCTGTACTGATGTTAATCCAGCTCCCTCACACTGTCACTCAGTAACCCCTCTCTCCCAGCGCCCTGTGTTACTGACTGTATCTGTACTGATGTTAATCCATCTCCCTCACAGTGTCACTCAGTAACCCCTCTCCCCCAGCATTGTTTGTCACTGACTGTATCTGTATTGATGTTAATCCAACTCCCTCACACTGTCACTCAGTAACCCCTCTCCCCCAGCACCCTGTGTTACTGACTGTATCTGTACTGATGTTCACCCAGCTCTCTTACACTGTCACGCAGTAACCCCTCTCCCCCAGCATTGTGTTTCACTGGCTGTATCTCGACTGATGTTATCCAGCTGCCTCACACTGTCAATCAGTAACCCCTCTCCCCCAGCGCCCCATGGTACTGACCGTGTCTCGACTGATGTTCATCCAGCTCCCTCACACTGTCACTCAGTAACCCCTCTCCCCCAGCGCCCTTTGTTACTGACTGTATCTGTACTGATGTTAATCCAGCTCCCTCACACTGTCACTCAGTAACCTTTCCAAGCGCCCTGTGTTACTGACCGTGTCTCGACTGATGTTCATCCAACTCTCTCACACTGTCACTCAGGAACCCCTCTCCCCCAGCACGCTGTGTTACTGACAGTATCTGTATTAATGTTAATCCAGCTATCTCACATGGTCACTCAGTAACTCCTCTCCCCCAGCGTCCTGTGTTACTGACTGTATCTCGACTGATGTTCATCCAGCTCCCTCACGCTGTCACTCAGTAACCTCACTCCCACAGCACCCTGTGTCACTGACTGTATCTCAACTGATGTTAATCCATCTCCCTCACAGTGTCACTCAGTAACCTCTCTACCCCAGTGCCCTGTGTTACTGACTGTATCTGTACTGATGTTAATCCAGCTCCCTCACACTGTCACTCAGTAACCCCTCTCCCCCTGCACCCTGTGTCACTGACTGTATCTCAACTGATGTTAATCCAGCTCCCTCACACTGTCACTCAGTAACTCACCTCCCCCTGCACCCTGTGTCACTGACTGTATCTGTACTGATGTTAATCCAGCTCCCTCACACTGTCACTCAGTAACCCATCTCCCTCTGCACCGTGTGTCACTGACTGTATCTGTACTGATGTTAATCCAGCTCCCTCACACTGTCACTCAGTAACCCCTAACCCCCAGTGCCCTGTGTTACTGACTGTATCTCTGCTGATGTTAAACCAGCTCCGTCACACTGTCACTCAGTAACCCCTTTTCCCCAGAGCCTTGTTTTACTGACCGTGTGTCTACTGATGTTAATCCAGCTCTCTCACACTGTCACTTAGTAACCCCTCTCCTCAGCGCCTGTGTTACTGACTGAATCTCTGCTGATGTTAAACCAGCTCCGTCACACTGTCACTCAGTAACCCCTCTCTCCCAGTGCCCTGTGTTACTGACTGTATCTGTACTGATGTTAATCCAGCTCCCTCACACTGTCACTCAGTAACCCCTCTCTCCCAGCGCCTTGTGTCACTGACTATATCTCGACTGATGTTAATCCAGCTCCCTCACACTGTCACTCAGTAACCCCTCTCCCCCAGCATTGTGTGTCACTGACTGTATCTCTACTGATGTTATCCAGCTGTTTCACACTGTCACTGAGTAACACGTCTCCTCCAGCGCCCTGTGTTACTGACTGTATCTCTACTGATGTTAATCCAGCTCCCTCACACTGACACTCAGTAATCCTCTTCCAAGCGCCCTGTGTTACTGACCATGTCTCGGTTGATGTTAATCTAGATCCCTCACATTGTCACTCAGTAACCCATCTCCCCCTGCACCCTGTGTCACTGACTGTATCTGTACTGATGTTAATCCAGCTCCCTCACACTGTCACTCAGGAACCCCACTCCCCCAGCACCCTGTGTTACTGACAGTATCTGTACTGATGTTAATCCAGCTCCCTCACACTGTCACTCAGTAATCCCTCTCCACCAGCACCCTGTGTTACTGACTGTATATGTCCTCATGTTAATATAGCTCCCTCACACTGTCACTCAGTAACCCCTCACCCCCAGCGCCCTGTGTCACTGACTGTATCTGCACTGATGTTAATCCAGCTCCCTCACACTGTCACTCAGTAACCCCTCTCTCCCAGCACCCTGTGTCACTGACTGTATCTATACTGATGTTAATCCAGCTCCCTCACACTGTCACTCAGTAACCCCTCTCTCCCAGCGCCCTGAGTTACTGACTGTATCTGTACTGATGATAATCCAGCTCCCTCACACTGTCACTCAGTAACGCCTCTCGCCCAGCATTGTGTGTCACTGACTGTATCTCTACTGATATTATCCATCTCCCTCACACTGCTGTCAGTAACCCCTCTCTCCCAGCGCCCTGTGTCACTGACTGTATCTCTACTGATGTTAATCCAGCTACCTCACACTGTCACTCAGTAACCCCTCTCCCCCAGCATTATGTGTCACTGACTGTATCTGTACTGATGTTAATCCAGCTCCCTCACACTGTCACTCAGTAAACACCCTCTCTCCCAGCACCCTGTGTTACTGACAGTATCTGTACTGATGTTAATCCAGCTATCTCACATGGTCCCTCAGTAATCCCTCTCCCCAGTGCCCTGTGTTACTGACTGTGTCTGTACTAATGTTAATCCAGCTCCCTCACACTGTCATTCAGTAACCCCTCTCCCCCAGCGCCCTGTGTCATTGACTGTATCTGTACTGATGTTAATCCAGCTCCCTCACACTGTCACTCAGTAACCCCTCTCTCCCAGCGCCCTGTGTCACTGACTGTATCTCGACTGATGTTAATCCAGCTCCCTCACACTGTCACTCAGTAACCCATCTCCCTCTGCACCCTGTGTCACTGACTGTATCTGTACTGATGTTAATCCAGCTCTCTCACAGTCACTCAGTAACCCCTCTCCCCCAGCACCCTGTGTTACTGACTGTATCTGTCCTCATGTTAATATAGCTCCCTCACACTGTCACTCAGTATCCCCTCTCACCCAGCGCCCTGTGTCACTGACTGTATCTGCACTGATGTTAATCCAGCTTCCTCACACTGTCACTCAGTAACCCCTCTCTCCCAGCGCCCTGTGTCACTGACTGTATCTGTACTGATGTTAATCCAGCTCCCTCACACTGTCACTCAGTAACCCCTCTCTCCCAGCGCCCTGTGTCACTGACTGTATCTGTATTGATGTTAATCCAGCTCCCTCACACTGTCACTCAGTAACCTATCTCTCCCAGCGCCCTGTGTCACTGACTGTATCTCGACTGATGTTAATCCAGCTCCCTCATACTGTCACTCAGTAACCCCTCTCCCCCAGCGCCCTGAGTTACTGACTGTATCTGTACTGATGTTAATCCATCTCCGTCACACTTGCACTCAGTAACCCCTTTCCCCCAGCGCCCTATTTTACTGACTGTATCTGTACTGATGTTAATCCAGCTCCCTCACACTATCACTCAGTAAACCTTCTCCTCCCGCGCCCTGTGTTACTGACTGTATCTCTACTGATGTTAATCCAGCTCCCTCACACTGACACTCAGTAATCCTTCTCCAAGCGCCCTGTGTTACTGACCATGTCTCGGTTGATGTTAATCTAGATCCCTCACACTGTCACTCAGTAACCCCTCTCTCCCAGCGCCCTATGTTACTGACTGTATCTGTACTGATGTTAATCCATCTCCCTCACACTTTCACTCAGTAACCCCTCTCTCCCAGCGCCCTGTGTCACTGACTGTATCTCGACTGATGTTAATCCAGCTCCCTCACACTGTCACTCAGTAATGGCTCTCCCCTAGCATTGTGTGTCACTGACTGTATCTCTACTGATAATATCCATCTCCCTCACACTGTCACTCAGTAACCCATCTCCCCCTGCACCCTGTGTCACTGACTGTATCTGTACTGATGTTAATCCAGCTCCCTCACACTTTCACTCAGTAACCGATCTCTCCCAGCGCCCTGTGTTACTGACTGTATCTGTACTGATGTTAATCCATCTCCCTCACAGTGTCACTCAGTAACCCCTCTCCCCCAGCATTGTTTGTCACTGACTGTATCTGTACTGATGTTAATCCAGCTCCCTCACACTGTCACTCAGTAACCCCTCTCTCCCAGCGCCCTATGTTACTGACTGTATCTGTACTGATGTTAATCCAGCTCCCTCACACTTTCACTCATTAACACCTCTCTCCCAGCGCCCTGTGTCACTGACTGTATCTCGATTGATGTTAATCCAGCTCCCTCACACTGTCACTCAGTAATGCCTCTCCCCCAGCATTGTGTGTCACTGACTGTATCTCTACTGATATTATCCATCTCCCTCACACTGTCACTCTGTAACCCCTCTCCCCCAGCGCCCTGTGTCACTGACTGTATCTGTACTGATGTTAATCCAGCTCCTTCACTCTGTCACTCAGTAACCCATCTCCCCCTGCACCCTGTGTCACTGACTGTATCTGTACTGATGTTAATCCAGCTCCCTCACACTGTCACTCAGTAACCACTCTCCTCAGCGCCTGTGTTATTTATTGTATCTCTAATTATGCTCATCCTGCTCCCTCACACTGTCACTCAGTAACCCCTCTCCCCCAGCGCCGTGTGTTACTGACTGTATCTGTACTGATGTTAATCCAGCTCCCTCACACTGTCACTCAGTAACCCCTCTCTCCCAGCGCCCTGTGTTACTGACTGTATCTGTACTGATGTTAATCCATCTCCCTCACAGTGTCACTCAGTAACCCCTCTCCCCCAGCATTGTTTGTCACTGACTGTATCTGTATTGATGTTAATCCAACTCCCTCACACTGTCACTCAGTAACCCCTCTCCCCCAGCACCCTGTGTTACTGACTGTATCTGTACTGATGTTCATCCAGCTCTCTTACACTGTCACGCAGTAACCCCTCTCCCCCAGCATTGTGTTTCACTGGCTGTATCTCGACTGATGTTATCCAGCTGCCTCACACTGTCAATCAGTAACCCCTCTCCCCCAGCGCCCTATGGTACTGATCGTGTCTCGACTGATGTTAATCCAGCTCCCTCACGCTGTCACTCAGTAACACCTCTCCCCCAGCACCCTGTGTTACTGACAGTATCTGTACTGATGTTCATCCAGCTCCCTCACACTGTCACTCAGTAACCCCTCTCCCCCAGCGCCCTTTGTTACTGACTGTATCTGTACTGATGTTAATCCAGCTCCCTCACACTGTCACTCAGTAACCTTTCCAAGCGCCCTGTGTTACTGACCGTGTCTCGACTGATGTTCATCCAACTCTCTCACACTGTCACTCAGGAACCCCTCTCCCCCAGCACGCTGTGTTACTGACAGTATCTGTATTAATGTTAATCCAGCTATCTCACATGGTCACTCAGTAACTCCTCTCCCCCAGCGCCCTGTGTTACTGACTGTATCTCGACTGATGTTCATCCAGCTCCCTCACACTGTCACTCAGTAACCTCACTCCCACAGCACCCTGTGTCACTGACTGTATCTCAACTGATGTTAATCCATCTCCCTCACAGTGTCACTCAGTAACCTCTCTCCCCCAGTGCCCTGTGTTACTGACTGTATCTGTACTGATGTTAATCCAGCTCCCTCACACTGTCACTCAGTAACCCCTCTCCCCCTGCACCCTGTGTCACTGACTGTATCTCAACTGATGTTAATCCAGCTCCCTCACACTGTCACTCAGTAACTCACCTCCCCCTGCACCCTGTGTCACTGACTGTATCTGTACTGATGTTAATCCAGCTCCCTCACACTGTCACTCAGTAACCCCTCTCCCCCAGCGCCCTGTGTTGCTGACTATATCTGTACTGATGTTCATCCAGCTCCCTCACACTGTCACTCAGTAACCCATCTCCCTCTGCACCCTGTGTCACTGACTGTATCTGTACTGATGTTAATCAAGCTCCCTCACACTGTCACTCAGTAACCCCTAACCCCCAGTGCCCTGTGTTACTGACTGTATCTCTGCTGATGTTAAACCAGCTCCGTCACACTGTCACTCAGTAACCCCTTTTCCCCAGAGCCTTGTTTTACTGACCCTGTGTCTACTGATGTTAATCCAGCTCTCTCACACTGTCACTTAGTAACCCCTCTCCTCAGCGCCTGTGTTACTGACTGAATCTCTGCTGATGTTAAACCAGCTCCGTCACACTGTCACTCAGTAACCCCTCTCTCCCAGTGCCCTGTGTTACTGACTGTATCTGTACTGATGTTAATCCAGGTCCCTCACACTGTCACTCAGTAACCCCTCTCTCCCAGCGCCTTGTGTCACTGACTGTATCTCGACTGATGTTAATCCAGCTCCCTCACACTGTCACTCAGTAACCCCTCTCCCCCAGCATTGTGTGTCACTGACTGTATCTCTACTGATGTTATCCAGCTGTTTCACACTGTCACTGAGTAACACGTCTCCTCCAGCGCCCTGTGTTACTGACTGTATCTCTACTGATGTTAATCCAGCTCCCTCACACTGACACTCAGTAATCCTCTTCCAAGCGCCCTGTGTTACTGACCATGTCTCGGTTGATGTTAATCTAGATCCCTCACATTGTCACTCAGTAACCCATCTCCCCCTGCACCCTGTGTCACTGACTGTATCTGTACTGATGTTAATCCAGCTCCCTCACACTGTCACTCAGGAACCCCACTCCCCCAGCACCCTGTGTTACTGACAGTATCTGTACTGATGTTAATCCAGCTATCTCACATGGTCACTCAGTAACCCCTCTCCCCAGTGCCCTGTGTTACTGACTGTGTCTGTACTGATGTTAATCCAGCTCCCTCACACTGTCACTCAGGAACCCAGCTCCCCCAGCGCCCTGTGTCATTGACTGTGTCTATACTGATGTTAATCCAGCTCCCTCACACTGTCACTCAGTAACCCCACTCCCCCTGCACTCGGTGTCGCTGACTGTATCTCAACTGATGTTAATCCAGCTCCCTCACACTGTCACTCAGTAACCCCTCTCTCCCAGCGCCCTGTGTCACTGACTGTATCTCGACTGATGTTATCCAGCTGCCTCACACTGTCACTCAGTAACCCCTCTCCTCCAGCGCCCTGTGTTACTGACTGTATCTCTACTGATGTTAATCCAGCTCCCTCACACTGTCACTCAGTAACCCCTCACCCCCAGCGCCCTATTTTACTGACTGTATCTGTACTGATGTTAATCCAGCTCCCTCACACTATCACTCAGTAAACCTTCTCCAAGCGCCCTGTGTTACTGACCATGTCTCGGTTGATGTTAACCTAGATCCATCACACTGTCACTCAGTAACCCCTCTCCCTCTGCACCCTGTGTCACTGACAGTATCTGTACTGATGTTAATCCAGCTCCCTCACACTGTCACTCAGTAATCCCTCTCCACCAGCACCCTGTGTTACTGACTGTATATGTCCTCATGTTAATATAGCTCCCTCACACTGTCACTCAGTAACCCCTCACCCCCAGCGCCCTGTGTCACTGACTGTATCTGCACTGATGTTAATCCAGCTCCCTCACACTGTCACTCAGTAACCCCTCTCTCCCAGCACCCTGTGTCACTGACTGTATCTATACTGATGTTAATCCAGCTCCCTCACACTGTCACTCAGTAACCCCTCTCTCCCAGCGCCCTGAGTTACTGACTGTATCTGTACTGATGATAATCCAGCTCCCTCACACTGTCACTCAGTAACGCCTCTCGCCCAGCATTGTGTGTCACTGACTGTATCTCTACTGATATTATCCATCTCCCTCACACTGCTGTCAGTAACCCCTCTCTCCCAGCGCCCTGTGTCACTGACTGTATCTCTACTGATGTTAATCCAGCTACCTCACACTGTCACTCAGTAACCCCTCTCCCCCAGCATTATGTGTCACTGACTGTATCTGTACTGATGTTAATCCAGCTCCCTCACACTGTCACTCAGTAAACACCCTCTCTCCCAGCACCCTGTGTTACTGACAGTATCTGTACTGATGTTAATCCAGCTATCTCACATGGTCCCTCAGTAATCCCTCTCCCCAGTGCCCTGTGTTACTGACTGTGTCTGTACTAATGTTAATCCAGCTCCCTCACACTGTCATTCAGTAACCCCTCTCCCCCAGCGCCCTGTGTCATTGACTGTATCTGTACTGATGTTAATCCAGCTCCCTCACACTGTCACTCAGTAACCCCTCTCTCCCAGCGCCCTGTGTCACTGACTGTATCTCGACTGATGTTAATCCAGCTCCCTCACACTGTCACTCAGTAACCCATCTCCCTCTGCACCCTGTGTCACTGACTGTATCTGTACTGATGTTAATCCAGCTCTCTCACAGTCACTCAGTAACCCCTCTCCCCCAGCACCCTGTGTTACTGACTGTATCTGTCCTCATGTTAATATAGCTCCCTCACACTGTCACTCAGTATCCCCTCTCACCCAGCGCCCTGTGTCACTGACTGTATCTGCACTGATGTTAATCCAGCTTCCTCACACTGTCACTCAGTAACCCCTCTCTCCCAGCGCCCTGTGTTACTGACTGTATCTGTACTGATGTTAATCCAGCTCCCTCACACTGTCACTCAGTAACCCCTCTCTCCCAGCGCCCTGTGTCACTGACTGTATCTGTATTGATGTTAATCCAGCTCCCTCACACTGTCACTCAGTAACCTATCTCTCCCAGCGCCCTGTGTCACTGACTGTATCTCGACTGATGTTAATCCAGCTCCCTCATACTGTCACTCAGTAACCCCTCTCCCCCAGCGCCCTGAGTTACTGACTGTATCTGTACTGATGTTAATCCATCTCCGTCACACTTGCACTCAGTAACCCCTTTCCCCCAGCGCCCTATTTTACTGACTGTATCTGTACTGATGTTAATCCAGCTCCCTCACACTATCACTCAGTAAACCTTCTCCTCCCGCGCCCTGTGTTACTGACTGTATCTCTACTGATGTTAATCCAGCTCCCTCACACTGACACTCAGTAATCCTTCTCCAAGCGCCCTGTGTTACTGACCATGTCTCGGTTGATGTTAATCTAGATCCCTCACACTGTCACTCAGTAACCCCTCTCTCCCAGCGCCCTATGTTACTGACTGTATCTGTACTGATGTTAATCCATCTCCCTCACACTTTCACTCAGTAACCCCTCTCTCCCAGCGCCCTGTGTCACTGACTGTATCTCGACTGATGTTAATCCAGCTCCCTCACACTGTCACTCAGTAATGCCTCTCCCCTAGCATTGTGTGTCACTGACTGTATCTCTACTGATAATATCCATCTCCCTCACACTGTCACTCAGTAACCCATCTCCCCCTGCACCCTGTGTCACTGACTGTATCTGTACTGATGTTAATCCAGCTCCCTCACACTTTCACTCAGTAACCCCTCTCTCCCAGCGCCCTGTGTTACTGACTGTATCTGTACTGATGTTAATCCAGCTCCCTCACACTTTCACTCATTAACACCTCTCTCCCAGCGCCCTGTGTCACTGACTGTATCTCGATTGATGTTAATCCAGCTCCCTCACACTGTCACTCAGTAATGCCTCTCCCCCAGCATTGTGTGTCACTGACTGTATCTCTACTGATATTATCCATCTCCCTCACACTGTCACTCTGTAACCCCTCTCCCCCAGCGCCCTGTGTCACTGACTGTATCTGTACTGATGTTAATCCAGCTCCTTCACTCTGTCACTCAGTAACCCATCTCCCCCTGCACCCTGTGTCACTGACTGTATCTGTACTGATGTTAATCCAGCTCCCTCACACTGTCACTCAGTAACCACTCTCCTCAGCGCCTGTGTTATTTATTGTATCTCTAATTATGCTCATCCTGCTCCCTCACACTGTCACTCAGTAACCCCTCTCCCCCAGCGCCGTGTGTTACTGACTGTATCTGTACTGATGTTAATCCAGCTCCCTCACACTGTCACTCAGTAACCCCTCTCTCCCAGCGCCCTGTGTTACTGACTGTATCTGTACTGATGTTAATCCATCTCCCTCACAGTGTCACTCAGTAACCCCTCTCCCCCAGCATTGTTTGTCACTGACTGTATCTGTATTGATGTTAATCCAACTCCCTCACACTGTCACTCAGTAACCCCTCTCCCCCAGCACCCTGTGTTACTGACTGTATCTGTACTGATGTTCATCCAGCTCTCTTACACTGTCACGCAGTAACCCCTCTCCCCCAGCATTGTGTTTCACTGGCTGTATCTCGACTGATGTTATCCAGCTGCCTCACACTGTCAATCAGTAACCCCTCTCCCCCAGCGCCCTTTGGTACTGATCGTGTCTCGACTGATGTTAATCCAGCTCCCTCACGCTGTCACTCAGTAACACCTCTCCCCCTGCACCCTGTGTCACTGACTGTATCTCAACTGATGTTAATCCAGCTCCCTCACACTGTCACTCAGTAACTCACCTCCCCCTGCACCCTGTGTCACTGACTGTATCTGTACTGATGTTAATCCAGCTCCCTCACACTGTCACTCAGTAACCCATCTCCCTCTGCACCGTGTGTCACTGACTGTATCTGTACTGATGCTAATCCAGCTCCCTCACACTGTCACTCAGTAACCCCTAACCCCCAGTGCCCTGTGTTACTGACTGTATCTCTGCTGATGTTAAACCAGCTCCGTCACACTGTCACTCAGTAACCCCTTTTCCCCAGAGCCTTGTTTTACTGACCGTGTGTCTACTGATGTTAATCCAGCTCTCTCACACTGTCACTTAGTAACCCCTCTCCTCAGCGCCTGTGTTACTGACTGAATTTCTGCTGATGTTAAACCAGCTCCGTCACACTGTCACTCAGTAACCCCTCTCTCCCAGTGCCCTGTGTTACTGACTGTATCTGTACTGATGTTAATCCAGCTCCCTCACACTGTCACTCAGTAACCCCTCTCTCCCAGCGCCTTGTGTCACTGACTGTATCTCGACTGATGTTAATCCAGCTCCCTCACACTGTCACTCAGTAACCCCTCTCCCCCAGCATTGTGTGTCACTGACTGTATCTCTACTGATGTTATCCAGCTGTTTCACACTGTCACTGAGTAACACGTCTCCTCCAGCGCCCTGTGTTACTGACTGTATCTCTACTGATGTTAATCCAGCTCCCTCACACTGACACTCAGTAATCCTCTTCCAAGCGCCCTGTGTTACTGACCATGTCTCGGTTGATGTTAATCTAGATCCCTCACATTGTCACTCAGTAACCCATCTCCCCCTGCACCCTGTGTTACTGACAGTATCTGTACTGATGTTAATCCAGCTCCCTCACACTGTCACTCAGTAATCCCTCTCCACCAGCACCCTGTGTTACTGACTGTATATGTCCTCATGTTAATATAGCTCCCTCACACTGTCACTCAGTAACCCCTCACCCCCAGCGCCCTGTGTCACTGACTGTATCTGCACTGATGTTAATCCAGCTCCCTCACACTGTCACTCAGTAACCCCTCTCTCCCAGCGCCCTGTGTCACTGACTGTATCTATACTGATGTTAATCCAGCTCCCTCACACTGTCACTCAGTAACCCCTCTCTCCCAGCGCCCTGAGTTACTGACTGTATCTGTACTGATGATAATCCAGCTCCCTCACACTGTCACTCAGTAACGCCTCTCCCCCAGCATTGTGTGTCACTGACTGTATCTCTACTGATATTATCCATCTCCCTCACACTGTTGTCAGTAACCCCTCTCTCCCAGCGCCCTGTGTCACTGACTCTATCTGTACTGATGTTAATCCAGCTCCCTCACACTGTCACTCAGTAAACACCCTCTCTCCCAGCACCCTGTGTTACTGACAGTATCTGTACTGATGTTAATCCAGCTATCTCACATGGTCCCTCAGTAATCCCTCTCCCCAGTGCCCTGTGTTACTGACTGTGTCTGTACTAATGTTAATCCAGCTCCCTCACACTGTCATTCAGTAACCCCTCTCCCCCAGCGCCCTGTGTCATTGACTGTATCTGTACTGATGTTAATCCAGCTCCCTCACACTGTCACTCAGTAACGCCTCTCTCCCAGCGCCCTGTGTCACTGACTGTATCTCGACTGATGTTAATCCAGCTCCCTCACACTGTCACTCAGTAACCCATCTCCCTCTGCACCCTGTGTCACTGACTGTATCTGTACTGATGTTAATCCAGCTCTCTCACAGTCACTCAGTAACCCCTCTCCCCCAGCACCCTGTGTTACTGACTGTATCTGTCCTCATGTTAATATAGCTCCCTCACACTGTCACTCAGTATCCCCTCTCACCCAGCGCCCTGTGTCACTGACTGTATCTGTACTGATGTTAATCCAGCTCCCTCACACTGTCACTCAGTAACCCCTCTCTCCCAGCGCCCTGTGTCACTGACTGTATCTGTACTGATGTTAATCCAGCTCCCTCACACTGTCACTCAGTAACCTATCTCTCCCAGCGCCCTGTGTCACTGACTGTATCTCGACTGATGTTAATCCATCTCCCTCATACTGTCACTCAGTAACCCCTCTCCCCCAGCGCCCTGAGTTACTGACTGTATCTGTACTGATGTTAATCCATCTCCCTCACACTTGCACTCAGTAACCCCTTTCCCCCAGCGCCCTATTTTACTGACTGTATCTGTACTGATGTTAATCCAGCTCCCTCACACTGACACTCAGTAATCCTTCTCCAAGCGCCCTGTGTTACTGACCATGTCTCGGTTGATGTTAATCTAGATCCCTCACACTGTCACTCAGTAACCCCTCTCTCCCAGCGCCCTATGTTACTGACTGTATCTGTACTGATGTTAATCCATCTCCCTCACACTTTCACTCAGTAACCACTCTCTCCCAGCGCCCTGTGTCACTGACTGTATCTCGACTGATGTTAATCCAGCTCCCTCACACTGTCACTCAGTAATGCCTCTCCCCCAGCATTGTGTGTCACTGACTGTATCTCTACTGATAATATCCATCTCCCTCACACTGTCACTCAGTAACCCATCTCCCCCTGCACCCTGTGTCACTGACTGTATCTGTACTGATGTTAATCCAGCTCCCTCACACTGTCACTCAGTAACCCCTCTCTCGCAGCGCCCTGTGTTACTGACTGTATCTGTACTGATGTTAATCCATCTCCCTCACAGTGTCACTCAGTAACCCCTCTCTCCCAGCGCCCGATGTTACTGACTGTATCTGTACTGATGTTAATCCAGCTCCCTCACACTATCACTCAGTAAATCTTCTCCTCCCGCGCCCTGTGTTACTGACTGTATCTCTACTGATGTTAATCCAGCTCCCTCACACTGACACTCAGTAATCCTTCTCCAAGCGCCCTGTGTTACTGACCATGTCTCGACTGATGTTAATCCAGCTCCCTCACACTGTCACTCAGTAATGCCTCTCCCCCAGCATTGTGTGTCACTGACTGTATCTCTACTGATATTATCCATCTCCCTCACACTGTCACTCAGTAACCCCTCTCCCCCAGCGCCCTGTGTTGCTGACTATATCTGTACTGATGTTCATCCAGCTCCCTCACACTGTCACTCAGTAACCCATCTCCCTCTGCACCCTGTGTCACTGACTGTATCTGTACTGATGTTAATCAAGCTCCCTCACACTGTCACTCAGTAACCCCTAACCCCCAGTGCCCTGTGTTACTGACTGTATCTCTGCTGATGTTAAACCAGCTCCGTCACACTGTCACTCAGTAACCCCTTTTCCCCAGAGCCTTGTTTTACTGACCGTGTGTCTCCTGATGTTAATCCAGCTCTCTCACACTGTCACTTAGTAACCCCTCTCCTCAGCGCCTGTGTTACTGACTGAATCTCTGCTGATGTTAAACCAGCTCCGTCACACTGTCACTCAGTAACCCCTCTCTCCCAGTGCCCTGTGTTACTGACTGTATCTGTACTGATGTTAATCCAACTCCCTCACACTGTCACTCAGTAACCCCTCTCTCCCAGCGCCTTGTGTCACTGACTGTATCTCGACTGATGTTAATCCAGCTCCCTCACACTGTCACTCAGTAACCCCTCTCCCCCAGCATTGTGTGTCACTGACTGTATCTCTACTGATGTTATCCAGCTGTTTCACACTGTCACTGAGTAACACGTCTCCTCCAGCGCCCTGTGTTACTGACTGTATCTCTACTGATGTTAATCCAGCTCCCTCACACTGACACTCAGTAATCCTCTTCCAAGCGCCCTGTGTTACTGACCATGTCTCGGTTGATGTTAATCTAGATCCCTCACATTGTCACTCAGTAACCCATCTCCCCCTGCACCCTGTGTTACTGACAGTATCTGTACTGATGTTAATCCAGCTCCCTCACACTGTCACTCAGTAACCCCTCTCCACCAGCACCCTGTGTTACTGACTGTATATGTCCTCATGTTAATATAGCTCCCTCACACTGTCACTCAGTAACCCCTCACCCCCAGCGCCCTGTGTCACTGACTGTATCTGCACTGATGTTAATCCAGCTCCCTCACACTGTCACTCAGTAACCCCTCTCTCCCAGCGCCCTGTGTCACTGACTGTATCTATACTGATGTTAATCCAGCTCCCTCACACTGTCACTCAGTAACCCCTCTCTCCCAGCGCCCTGAGTTACTGACTGTATCTGTACTGATGATAATCCAGCTCCCTCACACTGTCACTCAGTAACGCCTCTCCCCCAGCATTGTGTGTCACTGACTGTATCTCTACTGATATTATCCATCTCCCTCACACTGTTGTCAGTAACCCCTCTCTCCCAGCGCCCTGTGTCACTGACTGTATCTCTACTGATGTTAATCCAGCTACCTCACACTGTCACTCAGTAACCCCTCTCCCCCAGCATTATGTGTCACTGACTGTATCTGTACTGATGTTAATCCAGCTCCCTCACACTGTCACTCAGTAAACACCCTCTCTCCCAGCACCCTGTGTTACTGACAGTATCTGTACTGATGTTAATCCAGCTATCTCACATGGTCCCTCAGTAATCCCTCTCCCTAGTGCCCTGTGTTACTGACTGTGTCTGTACTAATGTTAATCCAGCTCCCTCACACTGTCATTCAGTAACCCCTCTCCCCCAGCGCCCTGTGTCATTGACTGTATCTGTACTGATGTTAATCCAGCTCCCTCACACTGTCACTCAGTAACGCCTCTCTCCCAGCGCCCTGTGTCACTGACTGTATCTCGACTGATGTTAATCCAGCTCCCTCACACTGTCACTCAGTAACCCATCTCCCTCTGCACCCTGTGTCACTGACTGTATCTGTACTGATGTTAATCCAGCTCTCTCACAGTCACTCAGTAACCCCTCTCCCCCAGCACCCTGTGTTACTGACTGTATCTGTCCTCATGTTAATATAGCTCCCTCACACTGTCACTCAGTATCCCCTCTCACCCAGCGCCCTGTGTCACTGACTGTATCTGCACTGATGTTAATCCAGCTTCCTCACACTGTCACTCAGTAACCCCTCTCTCCCAGCGCCCTGTGTTACTGACTGTATCTGTACTGATGTTAATCCAGCTCCCTCACACTGTCACTCAGTAACCTATCTCTCCCAGCGCACTGTGTCACTGACTGTATCTCGACTGATGTTAATCCAGCTCCCTCATACTGTCACTCAGTAACCCCTCTCCCCCAGCGCCCTGAGTTACTGACTGTATCTGTACTGATGTTAATCCATCTCCCTCACACTTGCACTCAGTAACCCCTTTCCCCCAGCGCCCTATTTTACTGACTGTATCTGTACTGATGTTAATCCAGCTCCCTCACACTGACACTCAGTAATCCTTCTCCAAGCGCCCTGTGTTACTGACCATGTCTCGGTTGATGTTAATCTAGATCCCTCACACTGTCACTCAGTAACCCCTCTCTCCCAGCGCCCTATGTTACTGACTGTATCTGTACTGATGTTAATCCATCTCCCTCACACTTTCACTCAGTAACCACTCTCTCCCAGCGCCCTGTGTCACTGACTGTATCTCGACTGATGTTAATCCAGCTCCCTCACACTGTCACTCAGTAATGCCTCTCCCCCAGCATTGTGTGTCACTGACTGTATCTCTACTGATAATATCCATCTCCCTCACACTGTCACTCAGTAACCCATCTCCCCCTGCACCCTGTGTCACTGACTGTATCTGTACTGATGTTAATCCAGCTCCCTCACACTGTCACTCAGTAACCCCTCTCTCGCAGCGCCCTGTGTTACTGACTGTATCTGTACTGATGTTAATCCATCTCCCTCACAGTGTCACTCAGTAACCCTTCTCTCCCAGCGCCCGATGTTACTGACTGTATCTGTACTGATGTTAATCCAGCTCCCTCACACTATCACTCAGTAAATCTTCTCCTCCCGCGCCCTGTGTTACTGACTGTATCTCTACTGATGTTAATCCAGCTCCCTCACACTGACACTCAGTAATCCTTCTCCAAGCACCCTGTGTTACTGACCATGTCTCGGTTGATGTTAATCTAGATCCCTCACACTGTCACTCAGTAACCCCTCTCTCCCAGCGCCCTATGTTACTGACTGTATCTGTACTGATGTTAATCCATCTCCCTCACACTTTCACTCATTAACACCTCTCTCCCAGCGCCCTGTGTCACTGACTGTATCTCGACTGATGTTAATCCAGCTCCCTCACACTGTCACTCAGTAATGCCTCTCCCCCAGCATTGTGTGTCACTGACTGTATCTCTACTGATATTATCCATCTCCCTCACACTGTCACTCTGTAACCCCTCTCCCCCAGCGCCCTGTGTCACCGACTGTATCTGTACTGATGTTAATCCATCTCCCTCACAGTGTCACTCAGTAACCCCTCTCCCCCAGCATTGTTTGTCACTATCACTCAGTAAATCTTCTCCTCCCGCGCCCTGTGTTACTGACTGTATCTCTACTGATGTTAATCCATCTCCCTCACACTGTCACTCAGTAATGCCTCTCCCCCAGCATTGTGTGTCACTGACTGTATTTCTACTGATAATATCCATCTCCCTCACACTGTCACTCAGTAACCCATCTCCCCCTGCACCCTGTGTCACTGACTATCTCAACTGATGTTAATCCAGCTCCCTCACACTGTCACTCAGTAATGCCTCTCCCCCAGCATTGTGTGTCACTGACTGTATCTCTACTGATATTATCCATCTCCCTCACACTGTCACTCTGTAACCCCTCTCCCCCAGCGCCCTGTGTCACTGACTGTATATGTACTGATGTTAATCCAGCTCCTTCACTCTGTCACTCAGTAACCCATCTCCCCCTGCACCCTGTGTCACTGACTGTATCTGTACTGATGTTAATCCAGCTCCCTCACACTGTCACTCAGTAACCACTCTCCTCAGCGCCTGTGTTACTGACTGTATCTGTTCTGATGTTAATCCAGCTCTCTCACACGAAGACTCAGTAACCCCTCTCCCCCAGCACCCTGTGTCACTGACTGTATCTGTACTGATGTTAATCCAGCTCCCTCACACTGTCACTCAGTACCCATCTCCCCCTGCACCCTCTGTCACTGACTGTATCTGTACTGATGTTAATCCAGCTACCTCACACTGTCACTCAGTAACCCCTCTCCCCCAGCATTATGTGTCACTGACTGTATCTGTACTGATGTTAATCCAGCTCCTTCACACTGTCACTCAGTAACCCATCTCCCTCTGCACCCTGTGTCACTGACTGTATCTGTACTGATGTTAATCCAGCTCCCTCACACTGTCACTCAGTAACCCCTCTCTCCCAGCGCCCTGTGTCACTGACTGTATCTCGACTGATGTTAATCCAGCTCGCTCACACAGTCACTCAGTAACCCCACTCCCCTAGCACCCTGTGTTACTGACAGTATCTGTACTGATGTTAATCCAGCTATCTCACATGGTCACTCAGTAACCCCTCTCTCCAGTGCCCTGTGTTACTGACTGTGTCTGTACTGATGTTAATCCAGCTCCCTCACACTGTCACTCAGGAACCCATCTCCCCCAGCGCCCTGTGTCATTGACTGTATCTATACTGATGTTAATCCAGCTCCCTCACACTGTCACTCAGTAACCCCTTTCCCCCAGAGCCCTGTGTTACTGACTGTGTCTCTACTGATATTAATCCAGCTCTCTCACACTGTCACTCAGTAACCCCTCTTCCCCCAGCGCCCTGTGTTACTGACTGTATCTGTTCTGATGTTAATCCATCTCCCTCACACTTACACTCAGTAACCCATCTCTCCCAGCGCCCTGTGTCACTGACTGTATGTCGACTGATGTCAATCCAGCACCCTCACACTGTCACTCAGTACCCATCTCCCCCTGCACCCTCTGTCACTGACTGTATCTGTACTGATGTTAATCCAGCTCACTCACACTGTCACTCAGTAACCCCTCTCTCCCAGCGCCCTGTGTCACTGACTGTATCTCTACTGATGTTAATCCAGCTACCTCACACTGTCACTCAGTAACCCCTCTCCCCCAGCATTATGTGTCACTGACTGTATCTGCACTGATGTTAATCCAGCTCCTTCACACTGTCACTCAGTAACCCATCTCCCTCTGCACCCTGTGTCACTGACTGTATGTGTACTATTGTTAATCCAGCTCCCTCACACTGTCACTCAGTAAACACTCTCCCCCAGCACCCTGTGTTATTGACTGTATCTGTACTGATAGTAATCAAGCTCCCTCACACTGTTACTCAATAACCCCTCCATCCCAGCACTCTGTGTTACTGACTGTATCTCTACTGATGTCAATCCAACTCCCTCGCACTGAGACTCAGTAACCCCTCTCCCCCAGCGCCCTGTGTCAATGACTGTATCTGTACTGATGTTTATCCAGCTCCCTCACACTGTCACTCAGTAACCCATCTCCCCCTGCACCCTGTGTCACGGTCTGTATCTCATTGATATTAATCCAGCTCCCTCACACTGTCACTCAGTAACCCCTCTCCCCCACCACCCTGTGTTACTGACTATATCTGTTCTGATGTTAATCCAGTTATCTCATATGGTCACTCAGTAAACCCTCACCCCCAGCACCCTGTTTTACTGACTGTATCTCGACTGATGTCAATCCAGCCCCCGCACATTGTCATTCAATAACCCCTCTCCCCCAGTGCCCTGTGTGACTGACCGTGTCTCGACTGAAGTTAATCCAGCTCCCACACAATGTCACTCAGTAATCCCTCTCCCCCAGTGCCCTGTGTTACTGACTATATCTGTACTGATGTTAATCCAGATCCCTCACACTGTCACTCAGTAACCCATCTCCCCCTGCACCCTGTGTTACTGACTGTATCTCTACTGATGTTAATCCAGCTCCCTCACACTGTCACTCAGTGACCCCTCTCCCCCAGTGCCCTGTGTTACTGACTGTATCTGTTCTGATGTTAATCCAGTTATCTCATATGTTCACTCAGTAACCCCTCACCCCCAGCACCCTGTTTTACTGACTGTATCTCGACTGATGTCAATCCAGCTCCCGCACAATGTCACTCAGTAACCCCTCTCCCCCAGTGCCCTGTGTTACTGACTGTATCTCGACTGATGTTATCCAGCTGCCTCACACTGTCACTCAGTAGCCCCTTTCCTCAGCGCCTGTGTTATTTACTGTATCTCTAATTATGCTAATCCTGCTCCCTCACACTGTCACTCAGTAACCCCTCTCCCCCAGCGCCGTGTATTACTGACTGTATCTGCATTGATGTTAATCCAGCTCCCTCACACTGTCACTCAGTAACCCCTCTCCCCCAGCGCCCTGTGTTACTGACTGTATCTGTACTGATGTTAATCCAGCTCCCTCACAATGTCACTCAGTGACCCCCTCTCCCCCTGCACCCTGTGTCACTGACTGTATCTGTACTGATGTTAATCCAGCTCCCTGACACTGTCATAGAAACATAGAAACATAGAAAATAGGTGCAGGAGTAGGCCATTCGGCCCTTCTAGCCTGCACCGCCATTCAATGAGTTCATGGCTGAACATTCAACTTCAGTACCCCATTCCTGCTTTCTCGCCATACCCCTTGATCCCCCTAGCAGTAAGGACCTCATCTAACTCCTTTTTGAATATATTTAGTGAATTGGCCTCAACAACTTTCTGTGGTAGAGAATTCCACAGGTTCACCACTCTCTGGGTGAAGAAGTTCCTCCGCATCTCGGTCCTAAATGGCTTACCCCTTATCCTTAGACTGTGACCCCTGGTTCTGGACTTCCCCAACATTGGGAACATTCTTCCTGCATCTAACCTGTCTAACCCCGTCAGAATTTTATATGTTTCTATGAGGTCCCCTCTCATTCTTCTGAACTCCAGTGAATACAAGCCCAGTTGATCCAGTCTTTCTTGATAGGTCAGTCCCGCCATCCCGGGAATCAGTCTGGTGAACCTTCGCTGCACTCCCTCAATAGCAAGAATGTCCTTCCTCAGGTTAGGAGACCAAAACTGTACACAATACTCCAGGTGTGGCCTCACCAATGCCCTGTACAACTGTAGCAACACCTCCCTGCCCCTGTACTCAAATCCCCTTGCTATGAAGGCCAACATGCCATTTGCTTTCTTAACCGCCTGTTGCACCTGCATGCCAACCTTCAATGACTGATGTACCATGACACCCAGGTCTCTTTGCACCTCCCCTTTTCCTAATCTGTCACCATTCAGATAATAGTCTGTCTCTCTGTTTTTACCACCAAAGTGGATAACCTCACATTTATCCACATTATACTTCATCTGCCATGCATTTGCCCACTCACCTAACCTATCCAAGTCGCTCTGCAGCCTCACAGCATCCTCCTCGCAGCTCACACTGCCACCCAACTTAGTGTCATCCGCAAACTTGGAGATACTACACTCAATCCCCTCATCTAAATCATTAATGTACAGTGTAAACAGCTGGGGCCCCAGCACAGAACCCTGCGGTACCCCACTAGTCACTGCCTGCCATTCTGAAAAGTACCCATTTACTCCTACTCTTTGCTTCCTGTCTGACAACCAGTTCTCAATCCATGTCAGTACACTACCCCCAATCCCATGTGCTCTAACTTTGCACATCAATCTCTTGTGTGGGACCTTGTCGAACGCCTTCTGAAAGTCCAAATATACCACATCAACTGGTTCTCCCTTATCCACTCTACTGGAAACATCCTCAAAAAATTCCAGAAGATTTGTCAAGCATGATTTCCCTTTCACAAATCCATGCTGACTTGGACCTATCATGTCACCTCTTTCCAAATGCACTGCTATGACATCCTTAATAATTGATTCCATCATTTTACCCACTACCGATGTCAGGCTGACCGGTCTATAATTCCCTGTTTTCTCTCTCCCTCCTTTTTTAAAAAGTGGGGTTACATTGGCTACCCTCCACTCCATAGGAACTGATCCAGAGTCAATGGAATGTTGGAAAATGACTGTCAACGCATCCACTATTTCCAAGGCCACCTCCTTAAGTACTCTGGGATGCAGTCCATCAGGCCCTGGGGATTTATCGGCCTTCAATCCCATCAATTTCCCCAACACAATTTCCCGGCTAATAAGGATTTCCCTCAGTTCCTCCTCCTTACTAGACCCCCCGACCCCTTTTATAACCGGAAGGTTGTTCGTGTCCTCCTTCGTGAATACCGAACCAAAGTACTTGTTCAATTGGTCCGCCATTTCTTTGTTCCCCGTTATGACTTCCCCTGATTCTGACTGCAGGGGACCTACGTTTGTCTTTACTAACCTTTTTCTCTTTACATATCTATAGAAACTTTTGCAATCCGTCTTAATGTTCCCTGCAAGCTTCTTCTCATACTCCATTTTCCCTGCCCTAATCAAACCCTTTGTCCTCCTCTGCTGAGTTCTAAATTTCTCCCAGTCCCCACGTTCGCTGCTATTTCTGGCCAATTTGTATGCCACTTCCTTGGCTTTAATACTATCCCTGATTTCCCTTGATAGCCACGGTTGAGCCACCTTCCCTTTTTTATTTCTATGCCAGACAGGAATGTACAATTGTTGTAGTTCATCCATGCGGTCTCTAAATGTCTGCCATTGCCCATCCACAGTCAACCCCTTAAGTATCATTCGCCAATCCATCTCAGCCAAGTCACTCAGTAACCCATCTCCCCCTGCACCCTGTGTCACTGACTGTATCTGTACTGATGTTAATCCATCTCCCTCACACTTACACTCAGTAACCCGTCTCTCCCAGCGCCCTGTGTCACTGACTGTATGTCGACTGATGTTAATCCAGCTCCCTCACACTGTCACTCAGTACCCATCTCCCCCTGCGCCCTGTGTCACTGACTGTATCTGTACTGATGTTAATCCAGCTCACTCACACTGTCACTCAGTAACCCCTCTCTCCCAGCGCCCTGTGTCACTGACTTTATCTCTACTGATGTTAATCCAGCTACCTCACACTGTCACTCAGTAACCCCTCTCCCCCAGCATTTTGTGTCACTGACTGTATCTGTACTGATGTTAATCCAGCTCCTTCACACTGTCACTCAGTAACCCATCTCCCTCTGCACCCTGTGTCACTGACTGTATCTGTACTGATGTTAATCCAGCTCCCTCACACTGTCACTCAGTAACCCCTCTCTCCCAGCGCCCTGTGTCACTGACTGTATCTCGACTGATGTTAATCCAGCTCCCTCACACAGTCACTCAGTAACCCCTCTCTCCCAGCGCCCTGTGTCACTGACTGTATCTCGACTGATGTTATCCAGCTGCCTCACACTGTCACTCAGTAACCCCTCTCCTCCAGCGCCCTGTGTTACTGACTATCTCTACTGATGTTAATCCAGCTCCCTCACACTGTCACTCAGTGACCCCTCTCCCCCAGCGCCCTGTGTTACTGACTGTATCTGTACTGATGTTAATCCATCTCCCTCACAGTGTCACTCAGTAACCCCTCTCCCCCAGCGCCCTGTGTCGCTGACTATATCTGTACTGATGTTAATCCAGCTCCCTCACACTGTCACTCATTAACCCCTCTCACCCTGCACCCTGTGTTCCTGACTGTATCTGTACTGATGTTAATCCAGCTCCCTCACACTGTCACTCAGGAACCCATCTCCCCCAGCGCCCTGTGTCATTGACTGTATCTATACTGATGTTAATCCAGCTCCCTCACACTGTCACTCAGTAACCCCACTCCCCCTGCACTCGGTGTCGCTGACTGTATCTCAACTGATGTTAATCCAGCTCCCTCACACTGTCACTCAGTAACCCCTCTCCTCAGCGCCTGTGTTATTTACTGTATCTCTAATTATGCTAATCCTGCTCCCTCACACTGTCACTCAGTATCCCCTCTCCCCCAGCGCCATGTGTTACTGACTGTATCTGTACTGATGTTAATCCAGCTCCCTCACACTGTCACTCAGTAACCCCTCTCTCCCAGCGCCCTGTGTCACTGACTGTATCTCGACTGATGTTAATCCAGCTGCCTCACACTGTCACTCAGTAACCCCTCTCCTCCAGCGCCCTGTGTTACTGACTGTATCTCAACTGATGTTAATCCAGCTCCCTCACACTGTCACTCAGTAACCCCTCTCCTCAGCGCCTGTGTTATTTACTGTATCTCTAATTATGCTAATCCTGCTCCCTCACACTGTCACTCAGTATCCCCTCTCCCCCAGCGCCGTGTGTTACTGACTGTATCTGTACTGATGTTAATCCATCTCCCTCACAGTGTCACTCAGTAACCTCTCTCCCCCAGCGCCCTGTGTTGCTGACTATATCTGTACTGATGTTAATCCAGCTCCCTCACACTGTCACTCAGAAACACCTCTCCCCCTGCACCCTGTGTCACTGACTATCTCAACTGATGTTAATCCAGCTCCCTCACACTGTCACTCAGTAACTCATCTCCCCCTGCACCCTGTGTCACTGACTGTATCTGTACTGATGTTAATCCAGCTCCCTCACACTGTCACTCAGTAACCCCTCTGCCCCAGCGCCCTGTGTTGCTGACTATATCTGTACTGATGTTCATCCGGCTCCCTCACACTGTCACTCAGTAACCCATCTCCCTCTGCACCCTGTGTCACTGACTGTATCTGTACTGATGTTAATCCAGCTCCCTCACACTGTCACTCAGTAACCCCTAACCCCCAGTGCCCTGTGTTACTGACTGTATCTGTCCTGATGTTAATCCAGCTCCCTCACACTGTCACTCAGTAAACCCTCTCCTCAGCGCCTGTGTTAGTGACTGTATCTCTGCTGATGTTAAACCAGCACCGTCACACTGTCACTCAGTAACCCATTTTCCCCAGAGCCCTGTTTTACTGACCGTGTGTCTACTGATGATAATCCAGCTCTCTCACACTGTCACTCAGTAACCCCTCTCCTCAGCGCCTGTGTTACTGACTGAATCTCTGCTGATGTTAAACCAGCTCCGTCACACTGTCACTCAGTAACCCCTCTCTCCCAGTGACCTGTGTTACTGACTGTATCTGTACTGATGTTAATCCAGCTCCCTCACACTGTCACTCAGGAACGCCTCTCCCCCAGAGCCCTGTGTCACTGACTGTATCTGTACTGATGTTAATCCTGCTCCCTCACACTGTCACTCAGCAACCCCTCTCCCCCAGCATTGTGTGTCACTGACTGTATCTCTACTGATGTTATCCAGCTGCTTCACACTGTCACTCAGTAACACGTCTCCTCCAGCGCCCTGTGTTACTGACTGTATCTCTACTGATGTTAATCCATTTCCCTCACACTGTCACTCAGTAACCCCTCTCCCCCAGCGCCCTGTTTTACTGACTGTATCTGTACTGATGTTAATCCAGCTCCCTCACACTATCACTCAGTAAACCTTCTCCTCCAGCGCTCTGTGTTACTGACTGTATCTCTACTGATGTTAATCCAGCTCCCTCACACTGACACTCAGTAATCCTTCTCCAAGCGCCCTGTGTTACTGACCATGTCTCGGTTGATGTTAATCTAGATCCCTCACACTGTCACTCAGTAACCCCTCTCTCCCAGCGCCCTATGTTACTGACTGTATCTGTACTGATGTTCATCCATCTCCCTCACACTGTCACTCAGTAACCCCTTTCCCCCAGTGCCCTGTGTTACTGACTGTATCTGTCCTCATGTTAATATAGCTCCCTCACACTGTCACTCAGTCACCCATCTCTCCCAGTGCCCTGTGTTACTGACTGTATCTGTACTGATGTTAATCCAGCTCCCTCACACTGTCACTCAAGAACCCATCTCCCCCAGCGCCCTCTGTCATTGACTGTATCTATACTGATGTTAATCCAGCTCCCTCAGACTGTCACTCAGTAACCCCACTCCCCCTGCATTCGGTGTCGCTGACTGTATCTCAACTGATGTTAATCCAGCTCCCTCACACTGTCACTCAGTAGCGCCTCTCCTCAGCGCCTGTGTTATTTACTGTATCTCTAATTATGCTAATCCTGCTCCCTCACACTGTCACTCAGTAACCCCTCTCCCCCAGCGCCGTGTATTACTGACTGTATCTCGACTGATGTTATCCAGCTGCCTCACACTGTCACTCAGTAACCCCTCTCCTCCAGCGCCCTGTGTTACTGACTGTATCTGTACTGATGTTAATCCAGCTCCCTCACAATGTCACTCAGTGACCCCTCTCCCCCTGCACCCTGTGTCACTGACTGTATCTCAACTGATGTTAATCCAGCTCCCTCACACTGTCACTCAGTAACTCATCTCCCCCTGCACCCTGTGTCACTGACTGTATCTGTACTGATGTTAATCCATCTCCCTCACAGTGTCACTCAGTAACCTCTCTCCCCCAGCGCCCTGTGTTGCTGACTATATCTGTACTGATGTTAATCCAGCTCCCTCACACTGTCACTCAGTAACCCCTCTCCTCAGCGCCTGTGTTACTGACTGAATCTCTGCTGATGTTAAACCAGCTCCGTCACACTGTCACTCAGTAACCCCTCTCTCCCAGTGCCCTGTGTTACTGACTGTATCTGTACTGATGTTAATCCAGCTCCCTCACACTGTCACTCAGTAACCCCTCTCTCCCAGCGCCTTGTGTCACTGACTGTATCTCGACTGATGTCAATCCAGCTCCCTCACACTGTCACTCAGTAACCCCTCTCCCCCAGCATTGTGTGTCACTGACTGTATCTCTACTGATGTTATCCAGCTGCTTCACACTGTCACTGAGTAACACGTCTCCTCCAGCGCCCTGTGTTACTGACTGTATCTCTACTGATGTTAATCCAGCTCCCTCACACTGACACTCAGTAATCCTCTTCCAAGCGCCCTGTGTTACTGACCATGTCTCGGTTGATGTTAATCTAGATCCCTCACATTGTCACTCAGTAACCCATCTCCCCCTGCACCCTGTGTCACTGACTGTATCTGTACTGATGTTAATCCAGCTCCCTCACACTGTCACTCAGGAACCCCACTCCCCCAGCACCCTGTGTTACTGACAGTATCTGTACTGATGTTAATCCAGCTATCTCACATGGTCACTCAGTAACCCCTCTCCCCAGTGCCCTGTGTTACTGACTGTGTCTGTACTGATATTAATCCAGCTCGCTCACACTGTCACTCAGGAACCCAGCTCCCCCAGCGCCCTGTGTCATTGACTGTATCTATACTGATGTTAATCCAGCTCCCTCACACTGTCACTCAGTAACGCCACTCCCCCTGCACTCGGTGTCGCTGACTGTATCTCAACTGATGTTAATCCAGCTCCCTCACACTGTCACTCAGTAACCCCTCTCCTCAGCGCCTGTGTTATTTACTGTATCTCTAATTATGCTAATCCTGCTCCCTCACACTGTCACTCAGTAACCCCTCTCCCCCAGCGCCGTGTGTTACTGACTGTATCTGTACTGATGTTAATCCAGCTCCCTCACACTGTCACTCAGTAACCCCTCTCTCCCAGCGCCCTGTGTCACTGACTGTATCTCGACTGATGTTATCCAGCTGCCTCACACTGTCACTCAGTAACCCCTCTCCTCCAGCGCCCTGTGTTACTGACTGTATCTCTACTGATGTTAATCCAGCTCCCTCACACTGTCACTCAGTGACCCCTCTCCCCCAGCGCCCTGTGTTACTGACTGTATCTCTACTGATGTTAATCCATCTCCCTCACACTGTCACTCAGTAACCCCTCACCCCCAGCACCCTATTTTACTGACTGTATCTGTACTGATGTTAATCCAGCTCCCTCACACTATCACTCAGTAAACCTTCTCCTCCAGCGCCCTGTGTTACTGACTGTATCGCTACTGATGTTAATCCAGCTCCCTCACACTGACACTCAGTAATCCTTCTCCAAGCGCCCTGTGTTACTGACCATGTCTCGGTTGATGTTAACCTAGATCCATCACACTGTCACTCAGTAACCCCTCTCCCTCTGCACCCTGTTTCACTGACTGTATCTGTACTGATGTTAATCCAGCTCCCTCACACTGTCACTCAGTAATCCCTCTCCACCAGCACCCTGTGTTACTGACTGTATATGTCCTCATGTTAATATAGCTCCCTCACACTGTCACTCAGTAACCCCTCTCTCCCAGCGCCCTGTGTCACTGACTGTATCGATACTGATGTTAATCCAGCTCCCTCACACTGTCACTCAGTAACCCCTCTCTCCCAGCGCCCTGTGTTACTGACTGTATCTGTACTGATGATAATCCAGCTCCCTCACACTGTCACTCAGTAACGCCTCTCCCCCAGCATTGTGTGTCACTGACTGTATCTCTACTGATATTATCCATCTCCCTCACACTGTTGTCAGTAACCCCTCTCTCCCAGCGCCCTGTGTCACTGACTGTATCTCTACTGATGTTAATCCAGCTACCTCACACTGTCACTCAGTAACCCCTCTCCCCCAGCATTATGTGTCACTGACTGTATCTGTACTGATGTTAATCCAGCTCCCTCACACTGTCACTCAGTAAACACCCTCTCTCCCAGCACCCTGTGTTACTGACAGTATCTGTACTGATGTTAATCCAGCTATCTCACATGGTCCCTCAGTAATCCCTCTCCCCAGTGCCCTGTGTTACTGACTGTGTCTGTACTAATGTTAATCCAGCTCCCTCACACTGTCATTCAGTAACCCCTCTCCCCCAGCGCCCTGTGTCATTGACTGTATCTGTACTGATGTTAATCCAGCTCCCTCACACTGTCACTCAGTAACCCCTCTCTCCCAGCGCCCTGTGTCACTGACTGTATCTCGACCGATGTTAATCCAGCTCCCTCACACTGTCACTCAGTAACCCCTCTCCCCCAGCATTGTGTGCCACTGACTGTATCTCTACTGATGTTAGCCAGCTGCTTCACACTGTCACTCAGTAACACGTCTCCTCCAGCGCCGTGTGTTACTGACTTTATCTCGACTTATGTTAATCCATCTCCCTCACATTGTCACTCAATAACCCCTCTCCCCCAGCGCCCTGTTTTACTGACTGTATCTGTACTGACGTTAATCCAGCTCCCTCACACTATCACTCAGTAATCCTTCTCCTCCAGCGCCCTGTGTTACTGACTGTATCTCTACTGATGTTAATCCAGCTCCCTCACACTGACACTCAGTAATCCTTCTCCAAGCGCCCTGTGTTACTGACCATGTCTCGGTTGATGTATATCTAGATCCCTCACACTGTCACTCAGTAACGCCTCTCCCCCAGCATTGTGTGTCACTGACTGTATCTCTACTGATATTATCCATCTCCCTCACACTGTCACTCAGTAACCCCTCTCCCCCAGCGCCCTGTGTCAATGACTGTATCTGTACCGATGTTAATCCAGCTCCCTCACACTGTCACTCAGTGACCCATCTCCCCCTGCACCCTGTGTCACTGACTGTATCTGTACTGATGTTAATCCAGCTCCCTCACACTGTCACTCAGTAACCCCTCTCTCCCAGCGCCCTGTGTCACTGACTGTATCTCTACTGATGTTAATCCAGCTCCCTCACACTATCACTCAGTAAACCTTCTCCTCCAGCGCCCTGTGTTACTGACTGTATCGCTACTGATGTTAATCCAGCTCCCTCACACTGACACTCAGTAATCCTTCTCCAAGCGCCCTGTGTTACTGACCATGTCTCGGTTGATGTTAACCTCGATCCATCACACTGTCACTCAGTAACCCCTCTCCCTCTGCACCCTGTGTCACTGACTGTATCTGTACTGATGTTAATCCAACTCCCTCACACTGTCACTCAGTAATCCCTCTCCACCAGCACCCTGTGTTACTGACTGTATATGTCCTCATGTTAATATAGCTCCCTCACACTGTCACTCAGTAACCCCTCACTTCCAGCGCCCTGTGTCACTGACTGTATCTGCACTGATGTTAAACCAGCTCCGTCACACTGTCACTCAGTAACCCCTTTTCCCCAGAGCCTTGTTTTACTGACCGTGTGTCTACTGATGTTAATCCAGCTCTCTCACACTGTCACTTAGTAACCCCTCTCCTCAGCGCCTGTGTTACTGACTGAATCTCTGCTGATGTTAAACCAGCTCCGTCACACTGTCACTCAGTAACCCCTCTCTCCCAGTGCCCTGTGTTACTGACTGTATCTGTACTGATGTTAATCCAGCTCCCTCACACTGTCACTCAGTAACCCCTCTCTCCCAGCGCCTTGTGTCACTGACTGTATCTGTACTGATGTTAATCCAGCTCCCTCACACTGTCACTCAAGAACCCATCTCCCCCAGCGCCCTCTGTCATTGACTGTATCTATACTGATGTTAATCCAGCTCCCTCAGACTGTCACTCAGTAACCCCACTCCCCCTGCATTCGGTGTCGCTGACTGTATCTCAACTGATGTTAATCCAGCTCCCTCACACTGTCACTCAGTAGCCCCTCTCCTCAGCGCCTGTGTTATTTACTGTATCTCTAATTATGCTAATCCTGCTCCCTCACACTGTCACTCAGTAACCCCTCTCCCCCAGCGCCGTGTATTACTGACTGTATCTCGACTGATGTTATCCAGCTGCCTCACACTGTCACTCAGTAACCCCTCTCCTCCAGCGCCCTGTGTTACTGACTGTATCTGTACTGATGTTAATCCAGCTCCCTCACAATGTCACTCAGTGACCCCTCTCCCCCTGCACCCTGTGTCACTGACTGTATCTCAACTGATGTTAATCCAGCTCCCTCACACTGTCACTCAGTAACTCATCTCCCCCTGCACCCTGTGTCACTGACTGTATCTGTACTGATGTTAATCCATCTCCCTCACAGTGTCACTCAGTAACCTCTCTCCCCCAGCGCCCTGTGTTGCTGACTATATCTGTACTGATGTTAATCCAGCTCCCTCACACTGTCACTCAGTAACCCCTCTCCTCAGCGCCTGTGTTACTGACTGTATCTGTACTGATGTTAATCCAGCTCCCTCACACTGTCACTCAGTAACCTCTCTCCCCCAGCGCCCTGTGTTGCTGACTATATCTGTACTGATGTTAATCCAGCTCCCTCACACTGTCACTCAGTAACCCCTCTCTCCCAGCGCCTTGTGTCACTGACTGTATCTCTACTGATGTTATCCAGCTGCTTCACACTGTCACTGAGTAACACGTCTCCTCCAGCGCCCTGTGTTACTGACTGTATCTCTACTGATGTTAATCCAGCTCCCTCACACTGACACTCAGTAATCCTCTTCCAAGCGCCCTGTGTTACTGACCATGTCTCGGTTGATGTTAATCTAGATCCCTCACATTGTCACTCAGTAACCCATCTCCCCCTGCACCCTGTGTCACTGACTGTATCTGTACTGATGTTAATCCAGCTCCCTCACACTGTCACTCAGGAACCCCACTCCCCCAGCACCCTGTGTTACTGACAGTATCTGTACTGATGTTAATCCAGCTATCTCACATGGTCACTCAGTAACCCCTCTCCCCAGTGCCCTGTGTTACTGACTGTGTCTGTACTGATGTTAATCCAGCTCGCTCACACTGTCACTCAGGAACCCAGCTCCCCCAGCGCCCTGTTTCATTGACTGTATCTATACTGATGTTAATCCAGCTCCCTCACACTGTCACTCAGTAACGCCACTCCCCCTGCACTCGGTGTCGCTGACTGTATCTCAACTGATGTTAATCCAGCTCCCTCACACTGTCACTCAGTAACCCCTCTCCTCAGCGCCTGTGTTATTTACTGTATCTCTAATTATGCTAATCCTGCTCCCTCACACTGTCACTCAGTAACCCCTCTCCCCCAGCGCCGTGTGTTACTGACTGTATCTCGACTGATGTTATCCAGCTGCCTCACACTGTCACTCAGTAACCCCTCTCCTCCAGCGCCCTGTGTTACTGACTGTATCTCTACTGATGTTAATCCAGCTCCCTCACACTGTCACTCAGTGACCCCTCTCCCCCAGCGCCCTGTGTTACTGACTGTATCTCTACTGATGTTAATCCATCTCCCTCACACTGTCACTCAGTAACCCCTCACCCCCAGCACCCTATTTTACTGACTGTATCTGTACTGATGTTAATCCAGCTCCCTCACACTATCACTCAGTAAACCTTCTCCTCCAGCGCCCTGTGTTACTGACTGTATCGCTACTGATGTTAATCCAGCTCCCTCACACTGACACTCAGTAATCCTTCTCCAAGCGCCCTGTGTTACTGACCATGTCTCGGTTGATGTTAACCTTGATCCATCACACTGTCACTCAGTAACCCCTCTCCCTCTGCACCCTGTTTCACTGACTGTATCTGTACTGATGTTAATCCAGCTCCCTCACACTGTCACTCAGTAATCCCTCTCCACCAGCACCCTGTGTTACTGACTGTATATGTCCTCATGTTAATATAGCTCCCTCACACTGTCACTCAGTAACCCCTCTCTCCCAGCGCCCTGTGTCACTGACTGTATCGATACTGATGTTAATCCAGCTCCCTCACACTGTCACTCAGTAACCCCTCTCTCCCAGCGCCCTGTGTTACTGACTGTATCTGTACTGATGATAATCCAGCTCCCTCACACTGTCACTCAGTAACGCCTCTCCCCCAGCATTGTGTGTCACTGACTGTATCTCTACTGATATTATCCATCTCCCTCACACTGTTGTCAGTAACCCCTCTCTCCCAGCGCCCTGTGTCACTGACTGTATCTCTACTGATGTTAATCCAGCTACCTCACACTGTCACTCAGTAACCCCTCTCCCCCAGCATTATGTGTCACTGACTGTATTTGTACTGATGTTAATCCAGCTCCCTCACACTGTCACTCAGTAAACACCCTCTCTCCCAGCACCCTGTGTTACTGACAGTATCTGTACTGATGTTAATCCAGCTATCTCACATGGTCCCTCAGTAATCCCTCTCCCCAGTGCCCTGTGTTACTGACTGTGTCTGTACTAATGTTAATCCAGCTCCCTCACACTGTCATTCAGTAACCCCTCTCCCCCAGCGCCCTGTGTCATTGACTGTATCTGTACTGATGTTAATCCAGCTCCCTCACACTGTCACTCAGTAACCCCTCTCTCCCAGCGCCCTGTGTCACTGACTGTATCTCGACTGATGTTAATCCAGCTCCCTCACACTGTCACTCAGTAACCCCTCTCCCCCAGCATTGTGTGCCACTGACTGTATCTCTACTGATGTTAGCCAGCTGCTTCACACTGTCACTCAGTAACACGTCTCCTCCAGCGCCGTGTGTTACTGACTTTATCTCGACTTATGTTAATCCATCTCCCTCACATTGTCACTCAATAACCCCTCTCCCCCAGCGCCCTGTTTTACTGACTGTATCTGTACTGACGTTAATCCAGGTCCCTCACACTATCACTCAGTAATCCTTCTCCTCCAGCGCCCTGTGTTACTGACTGTATCTCTACTGATGTTAATCCAGCTCCCTCACACTGACACTCAGTAATCCTTCTCCAAGCGCCCTGTGTTACTGACCATGTCTCGGTTGATGTATATCTAGATCCATCACACTGTCACTCAGTAACCCCTCTCCCTCTGCACCCTGTGTCACTGACTGTATCTGTACTGATGTTAATCCAGCTCCCTCACACTGTCACTCAGTAATCCCTCTCCACCAGCACCCTGTGTTACTGACTGTATATGTCCTCATGTTAATATAGCTCCCTCACACTGTCACTCAGTAACCCCTCACTTCCAGCGCCCTGTGTCACTGACTGTATCTGCACTGATGTTAATCCAGCTCCCTCACACTGTCACTCAGTAACCCCTCTCTCCCAGCGCCCTGTGTCACTGACTGTATCTATACTGATGTTAATCCAGCTCCCTCACACTGTCACTCAGTAACCCCTCTCTCCCAGCGCCCTGTGTTACTGACTGTATCTGTACTGATGATAATCCAGCTCCCTCACACTGTCACTCAGTAACGCCTCTCCCCCAGCATTGTGTGTCACTGACTGTATCTCGACTGATATTATCCATCTCCCTCACACTGTTGTCAGTAACCCCTCTCTCCCAGCGCCCTGTGTCACTGACTGTATCTCGACTGATGTTAATCCAGCTCCCTCACACTGTCACTCAGTAACCCATCTCCCTCTGCACCCTGTGTCACTGACTGTATCTGTACTGATGTTAATCCAGCTCTCTCACAGTCACTCAGTAACCCCTCTCCCCCAGCACCCTGTGTTACTGACTGTATCTGTCCTCATGTTAATATAGCTCCCTCACACTGTCACTCAGTATCCCCTCTCACCCAGCGCCCTGTGTCACTAACTGTATCTGCACTGATGTTAATCCAGCTTCCTCACACTGTCACTCAGTAACCCCTCTCTCCCAGCGCCCTGTGTTACTGACTGTATCTGTACTGATGTTAATCCAGCTCCCTCACACTGTCACTCAGTAACCCCTCTCTCCCAGCGCCCTGTGTCACTGACTGTATCTGTACTGATGTTAATCCAGCTCCCTCACACTGTCACTCAGTAACCTATCTCTCCCAGCGCCCTGTGTCACTGACTGTATCTCGACTGATGTTAATCCAGCTCCCTCATACTGTCACTCAGTAACCCCTCTCCCCCAGCGCCCTGAGCTACTGACTGTATCTGTACTGATGTTAATCCATCTCCGTCACACTTGCACTCAGTAACCCCTTTCCCCCAGCGCCCTATTTTACTGACTGTATCTGTACTGATGTTAATCCATCTCCCTCACACTGTCACTCAGTAATGCCTCTCCCCCAGCATTGTGTGTCACTGACTGTATCTCTACTGATAATATCCATCTCCCTCACACTGTCACTCAGTAACCCATCTCCCCCTGCACCCTGTGTCACTGACTGTATCTGTACTGATGTTAATCCAGCTCCCTCACACTGTCACTCAGTAACCCCTCGCTCCCAGCGCCCTGTGTTACTGACTGTATCTGTACTGATGTTAATCCATCTCCCTCACAGTGTCACTCAGTAACCCCTCTCCCCCAGCATTGTTTGTCACTATCACTCAGTAAATCTTCTCCTCCCGCGCCCTGTGTTACTGACTGTATCTCTACTGATGTTAATCCAGCTCCCTCACACTGACACTCAGTAATCCTTCTCCAAGCGCCCTGTGTTACTGACCATGTCTTGGTTGATGTTAATCTAGATCCCTCACACTGTCACTCAGTAACCCCTCTCTCCCAGCGCCCTATGTTACTGACTGTATCTGTACTGATGTTAATCCATCTCCCTCACACTTTCACTCATTAACCCCTCTCTCCCAGCGCCCTATGTTACTGACTGTATCTGTACTGATGTTAATCCAGCTCCCTCACACTATCACTGAGTAAATCTTCTCCTCCCGCGCCCTGTGTCACTGACTGTATCTCGACTGATGTTAATCCAGCTCCCTCACACTGTCACTCAGTAATGCCTCTCCCCCAGCATTGTGTGTCACTGACTGTATCTCTACTGATATTATCCATCTCCCTCACACTGTCACTCTGTAACCCCTCTCCCCCAGCGCCCTGTGTCACTGACTGTATCTGTACTGATGTTAATCCAGCTCCTTCACTCTGTCACTCAGTAACCCATCTCCCCCTGCACCCTGTGTCACTGACTGTATCTGTACTGATGTTAATCCAGCTCCCTCACACTGTCACTCAGTAACCCCTCTCCTCAGCGCCTTTGTTATTTATTGTATCTCTAATTATGCTCATCCTGCTCCCTCACACTGTCACTCAATAACCCCTCTCCCCCAGCGCCGTGTGTTACTGACTGTATCTGTACTGATGTTAATCCAGATCCCTCACACTGTCACTCAGTAACCCCTCTCGCCCAGCGCCCTGTGTTACTGACTGTATCTGTACTGATGTTAATCCATCTCCCTCACAGTGTCACTCAGTAACCCCTCTCCCCCAGCATTGTTTGTCACTGACTGTATCTGTATTGATGTTAATCCAACTCCCTCACACTGTCACTCAGTAACCCCTCTCCCCCAGCACCCTGTGTTACTGACTGTATCTGTACTGATGTTCATCCAGCTCTCTTACACTTTCACGCAGTAACCCCTCTCCCCCAGCATTGTGTTTCACTGGCTGTATCTCGACTGATGTTATCCAGCTGCCTCACACTGTCAATCAGTAACCCCTCTCCCCCAGCGCCCTATGGTACTGACCGTGTCTCGACTGATGTTAATCTAGCTCCCTCACGCTGTCACTCAGTAACACCTCTCCCCCAGCACCCTGTGTTACTGACAGTATCTGTACTGATGTTCATCCAGCTCCCTCACACTGTCACTCAGTAACCCCTCTCCCCCAGCGCCCTTTGTTACTGACTGTATCTGTACTGATGTTAATCCAGCTCCCTCACACTGTCACTCAGTAACCTTTCCAAGCGCCCTGTGTTACTGACCGTGTCTCGACTGATGTTCATCCAACTCTCTCACACTGTCACTCAGGAACCCCTCTCCCCCAGCACGCTGTGTTACTGACAGTATCTGTATTAATGTTAATCCAGTTATCTCACATGGTCACTCAGTAACTCCTCTCCCCCAGCGCCCTGTGTTACTGACTGTATCTCGACTGATGTTCATCCAGCTCCCTCACACTGTCACTCAGTAACCTCACTCCCACAGCACCCTGTGTCACTGACTGTATCTCAACTGATGTTAATCCATCTCCCTCACAGTGTCACTCAGTAACCTCTCTCCCCCAGTGCCCTGTGTTACTGACTGTATCTGTACTGATGTTAATCCAGCTCCCTCACACTGTCACTCAGTAACCCCTCTCCCCCTGCACCCTGTGTCACTGACTGTATCTCAACTGATGTTAATCCAGCTCCCTCACACTGTCACTCAGTAACTCACCTCCCCCTGCACCCTGTGTCACTGACTGTATCTGTACTGATGTTAATCCAGCTCCCTCACACTGTCACTCAGTAACCCATCTCCCTCTGCACCCTGTGTCACTGACTGTATCTGTACTGATGTTAATCCAGCTCCCTCACACTGTCACTCAGTAACCCCTAACCCCCAGTGCCCTGTGTTACTGACTGTATCTCTGCTGATGTTAAACCAGCTCCGTCACACTGTCACTCAGTAACCCCTTTTCCCCAGAGCCTTGTTTTACTGACCGTGTGTCTACTGATGTTAATCCAGCTCTCTCACACTGTCACTTAGTAACCCCTCTCCTCAGCGCCTGTGTTACTGACTGAATCCCTGCTGATGTTAAACCAGCTCCGTCACACTGTCACTCAGTAACCCCTCTCTCCCAGTGCCCTGTGTTACTGACTGTATCTGTACTGATGTTAATCCAGCTCCCTCACACTGTCACTCAGTAACCCCTCTCTCCCAGCGCCTTGTGTCACTGACTGTATCTCGACTGATGTTAATCCAGCTCCCTCACACTGTCACTCAGTAACCCCTCTCCCCCAGCATTGTGTGTCACTGACTGTATCTCTACTGATGTTATCCAGCTGTTTCACACTGTCACTGAGTAACACGTCTCCTCCAGCGCCCTGTGTTACTGACTGTATCTCTACTGATGTTAATCCAGCTCCCTCACACTGACACTCAGTAATCCTCTTCCAAGCGCCCTGTGTTACTGACCATGTCTCGGTTGATGTTAATCTAGATCCCTCACATTGTCACTCAGTAACCCATCTCCCCCTGCACACTGTGTTACTGACAGTATCTGTACTGATGTTAATCCAGCTCCCTCACACTGTCACTCAGTAATCCCTCTCCACCAGCACCCTGTGTTACTGACTGTATATGTCCTCATGTTAATATAGCTCCCTCACACTGTCACTCAGTAACCCCTCACCCCCAGCGCCCTGTGTCACTGACTGTATCTGCACTGATGTTAATCCAGCTCCCTCACACTGTCACTCAGTAACCCCTCTCTCCCAGCGCCCTGTGTCACTGACTGTATCTATACTGATGTTAATCCAGCTCCCTCACACTGTCACTCAGTAACCCCTCTCTCCCAGCGCCCTGAGTTACTGACTGTATCTGTACTGATGATAATCCAGCTCCCTCACACTGTCACTCAGTAACGCCTCTCCCCCAGCATTGTGTGTCACTGACTGTATCTCTACTGATATTATCCATCTCCCTCACACTGTTGTCAGTAACCCCTCTCTCCCAGCGCCCTGTGTCACTGACTGTATCTCTACTGATGTTAATCCAGCTACCTCACACTGTCACTCAGTAACCCCTCTCCCCCAGCATTATGTGTCACTGACTGTATCTGTACTGATGTTAATCCAGCTCCCTCACACTGTCACTCAGTAAACACCCTCTCTCCCAGCACCCTGTGTTACTGACAGTATCTGTACTGATGTTAATCCAGCTATCTCACATGGTCCCTCAGTAATCCCTCTCCCCAGTGCCCTGTGTTACTGACTGTGTCTGTACTAATGTTAATCCAGCTCCCTCACACTGTCATTCAGTAACCCCTCTCCCCCAGCGCCCTGTGTCATTGACTGTATCTGTACTGATGTTAATCCAGCTCCCTCACACTGTCACTCAGTAACGCCTCTCTCCCAGCGCCCTGTGTCACTGACTGTATCTCGACTGATGTTAATCCAGCTCCCTCACACTGTCACTCAGTAACCCATCTCCCTCTGCACCCTGTGTCACTGACTGTATCTGTACTGATGTTAATCCAGCTCTCTCACAGTCACTCAGTAACCCCTCTCCCCCAGCACCCTGTGTTACTGACTGTATCTGTCCTCATGTTAATATAGCTCCCTCACACTGTCACTCAGTATCCCCTCTCACCCAGCGCCCTGTGTCACTGACTGTATCTGCACTGATGTTAATCCAGCTTCCTCACACTGTCACTCAGTAACCCCTCTCTCCCAGCGCCCTGTGTTACTGACTGTATCTGTACTGATGTTAATCCAGCTCCCTCACACTGTCACTCACTAACCCCTCTCTCCCAGCGCCCTGTGTCACTGACTGTATCTGTACTGATGTTAATCCAGCTCCCTCACACTGTCACTCAGTAACCTATCTCTCCCAGCGCCCTGTGTCACTGACTGTATCTCGACTGATGTTAATCCAGCTCCCTCATACTGTCACTCAGTAACCCCTCTCCCCCAGCGCCCTGAGTTACTGACTGTATCTGTACTGATGTTAATCCATCTCCCTCACACTTGCACTCAGTAACCCCTTTCCCCCAGCGCCCTATTTTACTGACTGTATCTGTACTGATGTTAATCCAGCTCCCTCACACTGACACTCAGTAATCCTTCTCCAAGCGCCCTGTGTTACTGACCATGTCTCGGTTGATGTTAATCTAGATCCCTCACACTGTCACTCAATAACCCCTCTCTCCCAGCGCCCTATGTTACTGACTGTATCTGTACTGATGTTAATCCATCTCCCTCACACTTTCACTCAGTAACCACTCTCTCCCAGCGCCCTGTGTCACTGACTGTATCTCGACTGATGTTAATCCAGCTCCCTCACACTGTCACTCAGTAATGCCTCTCCCCCAGCATTGTGTGTCACTGACTGTATCTCTACTGATAATATCCATCTCCCTCACACTGTCACTCAGTAACCCATCTCCCCCTGCACCCTGTGTCACTGACTGTATCTGTACTGATGTTAATCCAGCTCCCTCACACTGTCACTCAGTAACCCCTCTCTCGCAGCGCCCTGTGTTACTGACTGTATCTGTACTGATGTTAATCCATCTCCCTCACAGTGTCACTCAGTAACCCCTCTCTCCCAGCGCCCGATGTTACTGACTGTATCTGTACTGATGTTAATCCAGCTCCCTCACACTATCACTCAGTAAATCTTCTCCTCCCGCGCCCTGTGTTACTGACTGTATCTCTACTGATGTTAATCCAGCTCCCTCACACTGACACTCAGTAATCCTTCTCCAAGCGCCCTGTGTTACTGACCATGTCTCGGTTGATGTTAATCTAGATCCCTCACACTGTCACTCAGTAACCCCTCTCTCCCAGCGCCCTATGTTACTGACTGTATCTGTACTGATGTTAATCCATCTCCCTCACACTTTCACTCATTAACACCTCTCTCCCAGCGCCCTGTGTCACTGACTGTATCTCGACTGATGTTAATCCAGCTCCCTCACACTGTCACTCAGTAATGCCTCTCCCCCAGCATTGTGTGTCACTGACTGTATCTCTACTGATATTATCCATCTCCCTCACACTGTCACTCAGTAACCCCTCTCCCCCAGCGCCCTGTGTTGCTGACTATATCTGTACTGATGTTCATCCAGCTCCCTCACACTGTCACTCAGTAACCCATCTCCCTCTGCACCCTGTGTCACTGACTGTATCTGTACTGATGTTAATCAAGCTCCCTCACACTGTCACTCAGTAACCCCTAACCCCCAGTGCCCTGTGTTACTGACTGTATCTCTGCTGATGTTAAACCAGCTCCGTCACACTGTCACTCAGTAACCCCTTTTCCCCAGAGCCTTGTTTTACTGACCGTGTGTCTCCTGATGTTAATCCAGCTCTCTCACACTGTCACTTAGTAACCCCTCTCCTCAGCGCCTGTGTTACTGACTGAATCTCTGCTGATGTTAAACCAGCTCCGTCACACTGTCACTCAGTAACCCCTCTCTCCCAGTGCCCTGTGTTACTGACTGTATCTGTACTGATGTTAATCCAACTCCCTCACACTGTCACTCAGTAACCCCTCTCTCCCAGCGCCTTATGTCACTGACTGTATCTCGACTGATGTTAATCCAGCTCCCTCACACTGTCACTCAGTAACCCCTCTCCCCCAGCATTGTGTGTCACTGACTGTATCTCTACTGATGTTATCCAGCTGTTTCACACTGTCACTGAGTAACACGTCTCCTCCAGCGCCCTGTGTTACTGACTGTATCTCTACTGATGTTAATCCAGCTCCCTCACACTGACACTCAGTAATCCTCTTCCAAGCGCCCTGTGTTACTGACCATGTCTCGGTTGATGTTAATCTAGATCCCTCACATTGTCACTCAGTAACCCATCTCCCCCTGCACCCTGTGTTACTGACAGTATCTGTACTGATGTTAATCCAGCTCCCTCACACTGTCACTCAGTAACCCCTCTCCACCAGCACCCTGTGTTACTGACTGTATATGTCCTCATGTTAATATAGCTCCCTCACACTGTCACTCAGTAACCCCTCACCCCCAGCGCCCTGTGTCACTGACTGTATCTGCACTGATGTTAATCCAGCTCCCTCACACTGTCACTCAGTAACCCCTCTCTCCCAGCGCCCTGTGTCACTGACTGTATCTATACTGATGTTAATCCAGCTCCCTCACACTGTCACTCAGTAACCCCTCTCTCCCAGCGCCCTGAGTTACTGACTGTATCTGTACTGATGATAATCCAGCTCCCTCACACTGTCACTCAGTAACGCCTCTCCCCCAGCATTGTGTGTCACTGACTGTATCTCTACTGATATTATCCATCTCCCTCACACTGTTGTCAGTAACCCCTCTCTCCCAGCGCCCTGTGTCACTGACTGTATCTCTACTGATGTTAATCCAGCTACCTCACACTGTCACTCAGTAACCCCTCTCCCCCAGCATTATGTGTCACTGACTGTATCTGTACTGATGTTAATCCAGCTCCCTCACACTGTCACTCAGTAAACACCCTCTCTCCCAGCACCCTGTGTTACTGACAGTATCTGTACTGATGTTAATCCAGCTATCTCACATGGTCCCTCAGTAATCCCTCTCCCCAGTGCCCTGTGTTACTGACTGTGTCTGTACTAATGTTAATCCAGCTCCCTCACACTGTCATTCAGTAACCCCTCTCCCCCAGCGCCCTGTGTCATTGACTGTATCTGTACTGATGTTAATCCAGCTCCCTCACACTGTCACTCAGTAACGCCTCTCTCCCAGCGCCCTGTGTCACTGACTGTATCTCGACTGATGTTAATCCAGCTCCCTCACACTGTCACTCAGTAACCCATCTCCCTCTGCACCCTGTGTCACTGACTGTATCTGTACTGATGTTAATCCAGCTCTCTCACAGTCACTCAGTAACCCCTCTCCCCCAGCACCCTGTGTTACTGACTGTATCTGTCCTCATGTTAATATAGCTCCCTCACACTGTCACTCAGTATCCCCTCTCACCCAGCGCCCTGTGTCACTGACTGTATCTGCACTGATGTTAATCCAGCTTCCTCACACTGTCACTCAGTAACCCCTCTCTCCCAGCGCCCTGTGTTACTGACTGTATCTGTACTGATGTTAATCCAGCTCCCTCACACTGTCACTCAGTAACCTATCTCTCCCAGCGCCCTGTGTCACTGACTGTATCTCGACTGATGTTAATCCAGCTCCCTCATACTGTCACTCAGTAACCCCTCTCCCCCAGCGCCCTGAGTTACTGACTGTATCTGTACTGATGTTAATCCATCTCCCTCACACTTGCACTCAGTAACCCCTTTCCCCCAGCGCCCTATTTTACTGACTGTATCTGTACTGATGTTAATCCAGCTCCCTCACACTGACACTCAGTAATCCTTCTCCAAGCGCCCTGTGTTACTGACCATGTCTCGGTTGATGTTAATCTAGATCCCTCACACTGTCACTCAGTAACCCCTCTCTCCCAGCGCCCTATGTTACTGACTGTATCTGTACTGATGTTAATCCATCTCCCTCACACTTTCACTCAGTAACCACTCTCTCCCAGCGCCCTGTGTCACTGACTGTATCTCGACTGATGTTAATCCAGCTCCCTCACACTGTCACTCAGTAATGCCTCTCCCCCAGCATTGTGTGTCACTGACTGTATCTCTACTGATAATATCCATCTCCCTCACACTGTCACTCAGTAACCCATCTCCCCCTGCACCCTGTGTCACTGACTGTATCTGTACTGATGTTAATCCAGCTCCCTCACACTGTCACTCAGTAACCCCTCTCTCGCAGCGCCCTGTGTTACTGACTGTATCTGTACTGATGTTAATCCATCTCCCTCACAGTGTCACTCAGTAACCCTTCTCTCCCAGCGCCCGATGTTACTGACTGTATCTGTACTGATGTTAATCCAGCTCCCTCACACTATCACTCAGTAAATCTTCTCCTCCCGCGCCCTGTGTTACTGACTGTATCTCTACTGATGTTAATCCAGCTCCCTCACACTGACACTCAGTAATCCTTCTCCAAGCACCCTGTGTTACTGACCATGTCTCGGTTGATGTTAATCTAGATCCCTCACACTGTCACTCAGTAACCCCTCTCTCCCAGCGCCCTATGTTACTGACTGTATCTGTACTGATGTTAATCCATCTCCCTCACACTTTCACTCATTAACACCTCTCTCCCAGCGCCCTGTGTCACTGACTGTATCTCGACTGATGTTAATCCAGCTCCCTCACACTGTCACTCAGTAATGCCTCTCCCCCAGCATTGTGTGTCACTGACTGTATCTCTACTGATATTATCCATCTCCCTCACACTGTCACTCTGTAACCCCTCTCCCCCAGCGCCCTGTGTCACTGACTGTATCTGTACTGATGTTAATCCATCTCCCTCACAGTGTCACTCAGTAACCCCTCTCCCCCAGCATTGTTTGTCACTATCACTCAGTAAATCTTCTCCTCCCGCGCCCTGTGTTACTGACTGTATCTCTACTGATGTTAATCCATCTCCCTCACACTGTCACTCAGTAATGCCTCTCCCCCAGCATTGTGTGTCACTGACTGTATTTCTACTGATAATATCCATCTCCCTCACACTGTCACTCAGTAACCCATCTCCCCCTGCACCCTGTGTCACTGACTGTATCTGTACTGATGTTAATCCAGCTCCCTCACACTGTCACTCAGTAACCCCTCGCTCCCAGCGCCCTGTGTTACTGACTGTATCTGTACTGATGTTAATCCATCTCCCTCACAGTGTCACTCAGTAACCCCTCTCCCCCAGCATTGTTTGTCACTATCACTCAGTAAATCTTCTCCTCCCGCGCCCTGTGTTACTGACTGTATCTCTACTGATGTTAATCCAGCTCCCTCACACTGACACTCAGTAATCCTTTTCCAAGCGCCCTGTGTTACTGACCATGTCTTGGTTGATGTTAATCTAGATCCCTCACACTGTCACTCAGTAACCCCTCTCTCCCAGCGCCCTATGTTACTGACTGTATCTGTACTGATGTTAATCCATCTCCCTCACACTTTCACTCATTAACCCCTCTCTCCCAGCGCCCTATGTTACTGACTGTATCTGTACTGATGTTAATCCAGCTCCCTCACACTATCACTGAGTAAATCTTCTCCTCCCGCGCCCTGTGTCACTGACTGTATCTCGACTGATGTTAATCCAGCTCCCTCACACTGTCACTCATTAATGCCTCTCCCCCAGCATTGTGTGTCACTGACTGTATCTCTACTGATATTATCCATCTCCCTCACACTGTCACTCTGTAACCCCTCTCCCCCAGCGCCCTGTGTCACTGACTGTATCTGTACTGATGTTAATCCAGCTCCTTCACTCTGTCACTCAGTAACCCATCTCCCCCTGCACCCTGTGTCACTGACTGTATCTGTACTGATGTTAATCCAGCTCCCTCACACTGTCACTCAGTAACCCCTCTCCTCAGCGCCTGTGTTATTTATTGTATCTCTAATTATGCTCATCCTGCTCCCTCACACTGTCACTCAGTAACCCCTCTCCCCCAGCGCCGTGTGTTACTGACTGTATCTGTACTGATGTTAATCCAGCTCCCTCACACTGTCACTCAGTAACCCCTCTCTCCCAGCGCCCTGTGTTACTGACTGTATCTGTACTGATGTTAATCCATCTCCCTCACAGTGTCACTCAGTAACCCCTCTCCCCCAGCATTGTTTGTCACTGACTGTATCTGTATTGATGTTAATCCAACTCCCTCACACTGTCACTCAGTAACCCCTCTCCCCCAGCACCCTGTGTTACTGACTGTATCTGTACTGATGTTCACCCAGCTCTCTTACACTGTCACGCAGTAACCCCTCTCCCCCAGCATTGTGTTTCACTGGCTGTATCTCGACTGATGTTATCCAGCTGCCTCACACTGTCAATCAGTAACCCCTCTCCCCCAGCGCCCCATGGTACTGACCGTGTCTCGACTGATGTTCATCCAGCTCCCTCACACTGTCACTCAGTAACCCCTCTCCCCCAGCGCCCTTTGTTACTGACTGTATCTGTACTGATGTTAATCCAGCTCCCTCACACTGTCACTCAGTAACCTTTCCAAGCGCCCTGTGTTACTGACCGTGTCTCGACTGATGTTCATCCAACTCTCTCACACTGTCACTCAGGAACCCCTCTCCCCCAGCACGCTGTGTTACTGACAGTATCTGTATTAATGTTAATCCAGCTATCTCACATGGTCACTCAGTAACTCCTCTCCCCCAGCGTCCTGTGTTACTGACTGTATCTCGACTGATGTTCATCCAGCTCCCTCACGCTGTCACTCAGTAACCTCACTCCCACAGCACCCTGTGTCACTGACTGTATCTCAACTGATGTTAATCCATCTCCCTCACAGTGTCACTCAGTAACCTCTCTACCCCAGTGCCCTGTGTTACTGACTGTATCTGTACTGATGTTAATCCAGCTCCCTCACACTGTCACTCAGTAACCCCTCTCCCCCTGCACCCTGTGTCACTGACTGTATCTCAACTGATGTTAATCCAGCTCCCTCACACTGTCACTCAGTAACTCACCTCCCCCTGCACCCTGTGTCACTGACTGTATCTGTACTGATGTTAATCCAGCTCCCTCACACTGTCACTCAGTAACCCATCTCCCTCTGCACCGTGTGTCACTGACTGTATCTGTACTGATGTTAATCCAGCTCCCTCACACTGTCACTCAGTAACCCCTAACCCCCAGTGCCCTGTGTTACTGACTGTATCTCTGCTGATGTTAAACCAGCTCCGTCACACTGTCACTCAGTAACCCCTTTTCCCCAGAGCCTTGTTTTACTGACCGTGTGTCTACTGATGTTAATCCAGCTCTCTCACACTGTCACTTAGTAACCCCTCTCCTCAGCGCCTGTGTTACTGACTGAATCTCTGCTGATGTTAAACCAGCTCCGTCACACTGTCACTCAGTAACCCCTCTCTCCCAGTGCCCTGTGTTACTGACTGTATCTGTACTGATGTTAATCCAGCTCCCTCACACTGTCACTCAGTAACCCCTCTCTCCCAGCGCCTTGTGTCACTGACTATATCTCGACTGATGTTAATCCAGCTCCCTCACACTGTCACTCAGTAACCCCTCTCCCCCAGCATTGTGTGTCACTGACTGTATCTCTACTGATGTTATCCAGCTGTTTCACACTGTCACTGAGTAACACGTCTCCTCCAGCGCCCTGTGTTACTGACTGTATCTCTACTGATGTTAATCCAGCTCCCTCACACTGACACTCAGTAATCCTCTTCCAAGCGCCCTGTGTTACTGACCATGTCTCGGTTGATGTTAATCTAGATCCCTCACATTGTCACTCAGTAACCCATCTCCCCCTGCACCCTGTGTCACTGACTGTATCTGTACTGATGTTAATCCAGCTCCCTCACACTGTCACTCAGGAACCCCACTCCCCCAGCACCCTGTGTTACTGACAGTATCTGTACTGATGTTAATCCAGCTCCCTCACACTGTCACTCAGTAATCCCTCTCCACCAGCACCCTGTGTTACTGACTGTATATGTCCTCATGTTAATATAGCTCCCTCACACTGTCACTCAGTAACCCCTCACCCCCAGCGCCCTGTGTCACTGACTGTATCTGCACTGATGTTAATCCAGCTCCCTCACACTGTCACTCAGTAACCCCTCTCTCCCAGCACCCTGTGTCACTGACTGTATCTATACTGATGTTAATCCAGCTCCCTCACACTGTCACTCAGTAACCCCTCTCTCCCAGCGCCCTGAGTTACTGACTGTATCTGTACTGATGATAATCCAGCTCCCTCACACTGTCACTCAGTAACGCCTCTCGCCCAGCATTGTGTGTCACTGACTGTATCTCTACTGATATTATCCATCTCCCTCACACTGCTGTCAGTAACCCCTCTCTCCCAGCGCCCTGTGTCACTGACTGTATCTCTACTGATGTTAATCCAGCTACCTCACACTGTCACTCAGTAACCCCTCTCCCCCAGCATTATGTGTCACTGACTGTATCTGTACTGATGTTAATCCAGCTCCCTCACACTGTCACTCAGTAAACACCCTCTCTCCCAGCACCCTGTGTTACTGACAGTATCTGTACTGATGTTAATCCAGCTATCTCACATGGTCCCTCAGTAATCCCTCTCCCCAGTGCCCTGTGTTACTGACTGTGTCTGTACTAATGTTAATCCAGCTCCCTCACACTGTCATTCAGTAACCCCTCTCCCCCAGCGCCCTGTGTCATTGACTGTATCTGTACTGATGTTAATCCAGCTCCCTCACACTGTCACTCAGTAACCCCTCTCTCCCAGCGCCCTGTGTCACTGACTGTATCTCGACTGATGTTAATCCAGCTCCCTCACACTGTCACTCAGTAACCCATCTCCCTCTGCACCCTGTGTCACTGACTGTATCTGTACTGATGTTAATCCAGCTCTCTCACAGTCACTCAGTAACCCCTCTCCCCCAGCACCCTGTGTTACTGACTGTATCTGTCCTCATGTTAATATAGCTCCCTCACACTGTCACTCAGTATCCCCTCTCACCCAGCGCCCTGTGTCACTGACTGTATCTGCACTGATGTTAATCCAGCTTCCTCACACTGTCACTCAGTAACCCCTCTCTCCCAGCGCCCTGTGTCACTGACTGTATCTGTACTGATGTTAATCCAGCTCCCTCACACTGTCACTCAGTAACCCCTCTCTCCCAGCGCCCTGTGTCACTGACTGTATCTGTATTGATGTTAATCCAGCTCCCTCACACTGTCACTCAGTAACCTATCTCTCCCAGCGCCCTGTGTCACTGACTGTATCTCGACTGATGTTAATCCAGCTCCCTCATACTGTCACTCAGTAACCCCTCTCCCCCAGCGCCCTGAGTTACTGACTGTATCTGTACTGATGTTAATCCATCTCCGTCACACTTGCACTCAGTAACCCCTTTCCCCCAGCGCCCTATTTTACTGACTGTATCTGTACTGATGTTAATCCAGCTCCCTCACACTATCACTCAGTAAACCTTCTCCTCCCGCGCCCTGTGTTACTGACTGTATCTCTACTGATGTTAATCCAGCTCCCTCACACTGACACTCAGTAATCCTTCTCCAAGCGCCCTGTGTTACTGACCATGTCTCGGTTGATGTTAATCTAGATCCCTCACACTGTCACTCAGTAACCCCTCTCTCCCAGCGCCCTATGTTACTGACTGTATCTGTACTGATGTTAATCCATCTCCCTCACACTTTCACTCAGTAACCCCTCTCTCCCAGCGCCCTGTGTCACTGACTGTATCTCGACTGATGTTAATCCAGCTCCCTCACACTGTCACTCAGTAATGGCTCTCCCCTAGCATTGTGTGTCACTGACTGTATCTCTACTGATAATATCCATCTCCCTCACACTGTCACTCAGTAACCCATCTCCCCCTGCACCCTGTGTCACTGACTGTATCTGTACTGATGTTAATCCAGCTCCCTCACACTTTCACTCAGTAACCGATCTCTCCCAGCGCCCTGTGTTACTGACTGTATCTGTACTGATGTTAATCCATCTCCCTCACAGTGTCACTCAGTAACCCCTCTCCCCCAGCATTGTTTGTCACTGACTGTATCTGTACTGATGTTAATCCAGCTCCCTCACACTGTCACTCAGTAACCCCTCTCTCCCAGCGCCCTATGTTACTGACTGTATCTGTACTGATGTTAATCCAGCTCCCTCACACTTTCACTCATTAACACCTCTCTCCCAGCGCCCTGTGTCACTGACTGTATCTCGATTGATGTTAATCCAGCTCCCTCACACTGTCACTCAGTAATGCCTCTCCCCCAGCATTGTGTGTCACTGACTGTATCTCTACTGATATTATCCATCTCCCTCACACTGTCACTCTGTAACCCCTCTCCCCCAGCGCCCTGTGTCACTGACTGTATCTGTACTGATGTTAATCCAGCTCCTTCACTCTGTCACTCAGTAACCCATCTCCCCCTGCACCCTGTGTCACTGACTGTATCTGTACTGATGTTAATCCAGCTCCCTCACACTGTCACTCAGTAACCACTCTCCTCAGCGCCTGTGTTATTTATTGTATCTCTAATTATGCTCATCCTGCTCCCTCACACTGTCACTCAGTAACCCCTCTCCCCCAGCGCCGTGTGTTACTGACTGTATCTGTACTGATGTTAATCCAGCTCCCTCACACTGTCACTCAGTAACCCCTCTCTCCCAGCGCCCTGTGTTACTGACTGTATCTGTACTGATGTTAATCCATCTCCCTCACAGTGTCACTCAGTAACCCCTCTCCCCCAGCATTGTTTGTCACTGACTGTATCTGTATTGATGTTAATCCAACTCCCTCACACTGTCACTCAGTAACCCCTCTCCCCCAGCACCCTGTGTTACTGACTGTATCTGTACTGATGTTCATCCAGCTCTCTTACACTGTCACGCAGTAACCCCTCTCCCCCAGCATTGTGTTTCACTGGCTGTATCTCGACTGATGTTATCCAGCTGCCTCACACTGTCAATCAGTAACCCCTCTCCCCCAGCGCCCTATGGTACTGATCGTGTCTCGACTGATGTTAATCCAGCTCCCTCACGCTGTCACTCAGTAACACCTCTCCCCCAGCACCCTGTGTTACTGACAGTATCTGTACTGATGTTCATCCAGCTCCCTCACACTGTCACTCAGTAACCCCTCTCCCCCAGCGCCCTTTGTTACTGACTGTATCTGTACTGATGTTAATCCAGCTCCCTCACACTGTCACTCAGTAACCTTTCCAAGCGCCCTGTGTTACTGACCGTGTCTCGACTGATGTTCATCCAACTCTCTCACACTGTCACTCAGGAACCCCTCTCCCCCAGCACGCTGTGTTACTGACAGTATCTGTATTAATGTTAATCCAGCTATCTCACATGGTCACTCAGTAACTCCTCTCCCCCAGCGCCCTGTGTTACTGACTGTATCTCGACTGATGTTCATCCAGCTCCCTCACACTGTCACTCAGTAACCTCACTCCCACAGCACCCTGTGTCACTGACTGTATCTCAACTGATGTTAATCCATCTCCCTCACAGTGTCACTCAGTAACCTCTCTCCCCCAGTGCCCTGTGTTACTGACTGTATCTGTACTGATGTTAATCCAGCTCCCTCACACTGTCACTCAGTAACCCCTCTCCCCCTGCACCCTGTGTCACTGACTGTATCTCAACTGATGTTAATCCAGCTCCCTCACACTGTCACTCAGTAACTCACCTCCCCCTGCACCCTGTGTCACTGACTGTATCTGTACTGATGTTAATCCAGCTCCCTCACACTGTCACTCAGTAACCCCTCTCCCCCAGCGCCCTGTGTTGCTGACTATATCTGTACTGATGTTCATCCAGCTCCCTCACACTGTCACTCAGTAACCCATCTCCCTCTGCACCCTGTGTCACTGACTGTATCTGTACTGATGTTAATCAAGCTCCCTCACACTGTCACTCAGTAACCCCTAACCCCCAGTGCCCTGTGTTACTGACTGTATCTCTGCTGATGTTAAACCAGCTCCGTCACACTGTCACTCAGTAACCCCTTTTCCCCAGAGCCTTGTTTTACTGACCGTGTGTCTACTGATGTTAATCCAGCTCTCTCACACTGTCACTTAGTAACCCCTCTCCTCAGCGCCTGTGTTACTGACTGAATCTCTGCTGATGTTAAACCAGCTCCGTCACACTGTCACTCAGTAACCCCTCTCTCCCAGTGCCCTGTGTTACTGACTGTATCTGTACTGATGTTAATCCAGGTCCCTCACACTGTCACTCAGTAACCCCTCTCTCCCAGCGCCTTGTGTCACTGACTGTATCTCGACTGATGTTAATCCAGCTCCCTCACACTGTCACTCAGTAACCCCTCTCCCCCAGCATTGTGTGTCACTGACTGTATCTCTACTGATGTTATCCAGCTGTTTCACACTGTCACTGAGTAACACGTCTCCTCCAGCGCCCTGTGTTACTGACTGTATCTCTACTGATGTTAATCCAGCTCCCTCACACTGACACTCAGTAATCCTCTTCCAAGCGCCCTGTGTTACTGACCATGTCTCGGTTGATGTTAATCTAGATCCCTCACATTGTCACTCAGTAACCCATCTCCCCCTGCACCCTGTGTCACTGACTGTATCTGTACTGATGTTAATCCAGCTCCCTCACACTGTCACTCAGGAACCCCACTCCCCCAGCACCCTGTGTTACTGACAGTATCTGTACTGATGTTAATCCAGCTATCTCACATGGTCACTCAGTAACCCCTCTCCCCAGTGCCCTGTGTTACTGACTGTGTCTGTACTGATGTTAATCCAGCTCCCTCACACTGTCACTCAGGAACCCAGCTCCCCCAGCGCCCTGTGTCATTGACTGTGTCTATACTGATGTTAATCCAGCTCCCTCACACTGTCACTCAGTAACCCCACTCCCCCTGCACTCGGTGTCGCTGACTGTATCTCAACTGATGTTAATCCAGCTCCCTCACACTGTCACTCAGTAACCCCTCTCTCCCAGCGCCCTGTGTCACTGACTGTATCTCGACTGATGTTATCCAGCTGCCTCACACTGTCACTCAGTAACCCCTCTCCTCCAGCGCCCTGTGTTACTGACTGTATCTCTACTGATGTTAATCCAGCTCCCTCACACTGTCACTCAGTAACCCCTCACCCCCAGCGCCCTATTTTACTGACTGTATCTGTACTGATGTTAATCCAGCTCCCTCACACTATCACTCAGTAAACCTTCTCCAAGCGCCCTGTGTTACTGACCATGTCTCGGTTGATGTTAACCTAGATCCATCACACTGTCACTCAGTAACCCCTCTCCCTCTGCACCCTGTGTCACTGACAGTATCTGTACTGATGTTAATCCAGCTCCCTCACACTGTCACTCAGTAATCCCTCTCCACCAGCACCCTGTGTTACTGACTGTATATGTCCTCATGTTAATATAGCTCCCTCACACTGTCACTCAGTAACCCCTCACCCCCAGCGCCCTGTGTCACTGACTGTATCTGCACTGATGTTAATCCAGCTCCCTCACACTGTCACTCAGTAACCCCTCTCTCCCAGCACCCTGTGTCACTGACTGTATCTATACTGATGTTAATCCAGCTCCCTCACACTGTCACTCAGTAACCCCTCTCTCCCAGCGCCCTGAGTTACTGACTGTATCTGTACTGATGATAATCCAGCTCCCTCACACTGTCACTCAGTAACGCCTCTCGCCCAGCATTGTGTGTCACTGACTGTATCTCTACTGATATTATCCATCTCCCTCACACTGCTGTCAGTAACCCCTCTCTCCCAGCGCCCTGTGTCACTGACTGTATCTCTACTGATGTTAATCCAGCTACCTCACACTGTCACTCAGTAACCCCTCTCCCCCAGCATTATGTGTCACTGACTGTATCTGTACTGATGTTAATCCAGCTCCCTCACACTGTCACTCAGTAAACACCCTCTCTCCCAGCACCCTGTGTTACTGACAGTATCTGTACTGATGTTAATCCAGCTATCTCACATGGTCCCTCAGTAATCCCTCTCCCCAGTGCCCTGTGTTACTGACTGTGTCTGTACTAATGTTAATCCAGCTCCCTCACACTGTCATTCAGTAACCCCTCTCCCCCAGCGCCCTGTGTCATTGACTGTATCTGTACTGATGTTAATCCAGCTCCCTCACACTGTCACTCAGTAACCCCTCTCTCCCAGCGCCCTGTGTCACTGACTGTATCTCGACTGATGTTAATCCAGCTCCCTCACACTGTCACTCAGTAACCCATCTCCCTCTGCACCCTGTGTCACTGACTGTATCTGTACTGATGTTAATCCAGCTCTCTCACAGTCACTCAGTAACCCCTCTCCCCCAGCACCCTGTGTTACTGACTGTATCTGTCCTCATGTTAATATAGCTCCCTCACACTGTCACTCAGTATCCCCTCTCACCCAGCGCCCTGTGTCACTGACTGTATCTGCACTGATGTTAATCCAGCTTCCTCACACTGTCACTCAGTAACCCCTCTCTCCCAGCGCCCTGTGTTACTGACTGTATCTGTACTGATGTTAATCCAGCTCCCTCACACTGTCACTCAGTAACCCCTCTCTCCCAGCGCCCTGTGTCACTGACTGTATCTGTATTGATGTTAATCCAGCTCCCTCACACTGTCACTCAGTAACCTATCTCTCCCAGCGCCCTGTGTCACTGACTGTATCTCGACTGATGTTAATCCAGCTCCCTCATACTGTCACTCAGTAACCCCTCTCCCCCAGCGCCCTGAGTTACTGACTGTATCTGTACTGATGTTAATCCATCTCCGTCACACTTGCACTCAGTAACCCCTTTCCCCCAGCGCCCTATTTTACTGACTGTATCTGTACTGATGTTAATCCAGCTCCCTCACACTATCACTCAGTAAACCTTCTCCTCCCGCGCCCTGTGTTACTGACTGTATCTCTACTGATGTTAATCCAGCTCCCTCACACTGACACTCAGTAATCCTTCTCCAAGCGCCCTGTGTTACTGACCATGTCTCGGTTGATGTTAATCTAGATCCCTCACACTGTCACTCAGTAACCCCTCTCTCCCAGCGCCCTATGTTACTGACTGTATCTGTACTGATGTTAATCCATCTCCCTCACACTTTCACTCAGTAACCCCTCTCTCCCAGCGCCCTGTGTCACTGACTGTATCTCGACTGATGTTAATCCAGCTCCCTCACACTGTCACTCAGTAATGCCTCTCCCCTAGCATTGTGTGTCACTGACTGTATCTCTACTGATAATATCCATCTCCCTCACACTGTCACTCAGTAACCCATCTCCCCCTGCACCCTGTGTCACTGACTGTATCTGTACTGATGTTAATCCAGCTCCCTCACACTTTCACTCAGTAACCCCTCTCTCCCAGCGCCCTGTGTTACTGACTGTATCTGTACTGATGTTAATCCAGCTCCCTCACACTTTCACTCATTAACACCTCTCTCCCAGCGCCCTGTGTCACTGACTGTATCTCGATTGATGTTAATCCAGCTCCCTCACACTGTCACTCAGTAATGCCTCTCCCCCAGCATTGTGTGTCACTGACTGTATCTCTACTGATATTATCCATCTCCCTCACACTGTCACTCTGTAACCCCTCTCCCCCAGCGCCCTGTGTCACTGACTGTATCTGTACTGATGTTAATCCAGCTCCTTCACTCTGTCACTCAGTAACCCATCTCCCCCTGCACCCTGTGTCACTGACTGTATCTGTACTGATGTTAATCCAGCTCCCTCACACTGTCACTCAGTAACCACTCTCCTCAGCGCCTGTGTTATTTATTGTATCTCTAATTATGCTCATCCTGCTCCCTCACACTGTCACTCAGTAACCCCTCTCCCCCAGCGCCGTGTGTTACTGACTGTATCTGTACTGATGTTAATCCAGCTCCCTCACACTGTCACTCAGTAACCCCTCTCTCCCAGCGCCCTGTGTTACTGACTGTATCTGTACTGATGTTAATCCATCTCCCTCACAGTGTCACTCAGTAACCCCTCTCCCCCAGCATTGTTTGTCACTGACTGTATCTGTATTGATGTTAATCCAACTCCCTCACACTGTCACTCAGTAACCCCTCTCCCCCAGCACCCTGTGTTACTGACTGTATCTGTACTGATGTTCATCCAGCTCTCTTACACTGTCACGCAGTAACCCCTCTCCCCCAGCATTGTGTTTCACTGGCTGTATCTCGACTGATGTTATCCAGCTGCCTCACACTGTCAATCAGTAACCCCTCTCCCCCAGCGCCCTTTGGTACTGATCGTGTCTCGACTGATGTTAATCCAGCTCCCTCACGCTGTCACTCAGTAACACCTCTCCCCCTGCACCCTGTGTCACTGACTGTATCTCAACTGATGTTAATCCAGCTCCCTCACACTGTCACTCAGTAACTCACCTCCCCCTGCACCCTGTGTCACTGACTGTATCTGTACTGATGTTAATCCAGCTCCCTCACACTGTCACTCAGTAACCCATCTCCCTCTGCACCGTGTGTCACTGACTGTATCTGTACTGATGCTAATCCAGCTCCCTCACACTGTCACTCAGTAACCCCTAACCCCCAGTGCCCTGTGTTACTGACTGTATCTCTGCTGATGTTAAACCAGCTCCGTCACACTGTCACTCAGTAACCCCTTTTCCCCAGAGCCTTGTTTTACTGACCGTGTGTCTACTGATGTTAATCCAGCTCTCTCACACTGTCACTTAGTAACCCCTCTCCTCAGCGCCTGTGTTACTGACTGAATTTCTGCTGATGTTAAACCAGCTCCGTCACCCTGTCACTCAGTAACCCCTCTCTCCCAGTGCCCTGTGTTACTGACTGTATCTGTACTGATGTTAATCCAGCTCCCTCACACTGTCACTCAGTAACCCCTCTCTCCCAGCGCCTTGTGTCACTGACTGTATCTCGACTGATGTTAATCCAGCTCCCTCACACTGTCACTCAGTAACCCCTCTCCCCCAGCATTGTGTGTCACTGACTGTATCTCTACTGATGTTATCCAGCTGTTTCACACTGTCACTGAGTAACACGTCTCCTCCAGCGCCCTGTGTTACTGACTGTATCTCTACTGATGTTAATCCAGCTCCCTCACACTGACACTCAGTAATCCTCTTCCAAGCGCCCTGTGTTACTGACCATGTCTCGGTTGATGTTAATCTAGATCCCTCACATTGTCACTCAGTAACCCATCTCCCCCTGCACCCTGTGTTACTGACAGTATCTGTACTGATGTTAATCCAGCTCCCTCACACTGTCACTCAGTAATCCCTCTCCACCAGCACCCTGTGTTACTGACTGTATATGTCCTCATGTTAATATAGCTCCCTCACACTGTCACTCAGTAACCCCTCACCCCCAGCGCCCTGTGTCACTGACTGTATCTGCACTGATGTTAATCCAGCTCCCTCACACTGTCACTCAGTAACCCCTCTCTCCCAGCGCCCTGTGTCACTGACTGTATCTATACTGATGTTAATCCAGCTCCCTCACACTGTCACTCAGTAACCCCTCTCTCCCAGCGCCCTGAGTTACTGACTGTATCTGTACTGATGATAATCCAGCTCCCTCACACTGTCACTCAGTAACGCCTCTCCCCCAGCATTGTGTGTCACTGACTGTATCTCTACTGATATTATCCATCTCCCTCACACTGTTGTCAGTAACCCCTCTCTCCCAGCGCCCTGTGTCACTGACTCTATCTGTACTGATGTTAATCCAGCTCCCTCACACTGTCACTCAGTAAACACCCTCTCTCCCAGCACCCTGTGTTACTGACAGTATCTGTACTGATGTTAATCCAGCTATCTCACATGGTCCCTCAGTAATCCCTCTCCCCAGTGCCCTGTGTTACTGACTGTGTCTGTACTAATGTTAATCCAGCTCCCTCACACTGTCATTCAGTAACCCCTCTCCCCCAGCGCCCTGTGTCATTGACTGTATCTGTACTGATGTTAATCCAGCTCCCTCACACTGTCACTCAGTAACGCCTCTCTCCCAGCGCCCTGTGTCACTGACTGTATCTCGACTGATGTTAATCCAGCTCCCTCACACTGTCACTCAGTAACCCATCTCCCTCTGCACCCTGTGTCACTGACTGTATCTGTACTGATGTTAATCCAGCTCTCTCACAGTCACTCAGTAACCCCTCTCCCCCAGCACCCTGTGTTACTGACTGTATCTGTCCTCATGTTAATATAGCTCCCTCACACTGTCACTCAGTATCCCCTCTCACCCAGCGCCCTGTGTCACTGACTGTATCTGTACTGATGTTAATCCAGCTCCCTCACACTGTCACTCAGTAACCCCTCTCTCCCAGCGCCCTGTGTCACTGACTGTATCTGTACTGATGTTAATCCAGCTCCCTCACACTGTCACTCAGTAACCTATCTCTCCCAGCGCCCTGTGTCACTGACTGTATCTCGACTGATGTTAATCCATCTCCCTCATACTGTCACTCAGTAACCCCTCTCCCCCAGCGCCCTGAGTTACTGACTGTATCTGTACTGATGTTAATCCATCTCCCTCACACTTGCACTCAGTAACCCCTTTCCCCCAGCGCCCTATTTTACTGACTGTATCTGTACTGATGTTAATCCAGCTCCCTCACACTGACACTCAGTAATCCTTCTCCAAGCGCCCTGTGTTACTGACCATGTCTCGGTTGATGTTAATCTAGATCCCTCACACTGTCACTCAGTAACCCCTCTCTCCCAGCGCCCTATGTTACTGACTGTATCTGTACTGATGTTAATCCATCTCCCTCACACTTTCACTCAGTAACCACTCTCTCCCAGCGCCCTGTGTCACTGACTGTATCTCGACTGATGTTAATCCAGCTCCCTCACACTGTCACTCAGTAATGCCTCTCCCCCAGCATTGTGTGTCACTGACTGTATCTCTACTGATAATATCCATCTCCCTCACACTGTCACTCAGTAACCCATCTCCCCCTGCACCCTGTGTCACTGACTGTATCTGTACTGATGTTAATCCAGCTCCCTCACACTGTCACTCAGTAACCCCTCTCTCGCAGCGCCCTGTGTTACTGACTGTATCTGTACTGATGTTAATCCATCTCCCTCACAGTGTCACTCAGTAACCCCTCTCTCCCAGCGCCCGATGTTACTGACTGTATCTGTACTGATGTTAATCCAGCTCCCTCACACTATCACTCAGTAAATCTTCTCCTCCCGCGCCCTGTGTTACTGACTGTATCTCTACTGATGTTAATCCAGCTCCCTCACACTGACACTCAGTAATCCTTCTCCAAGCGCCCTGTGTTACTGACCATGTCTCGACTGATGTTAATCCAGCTCCCTCACACTGTCACTCAGTAATGCCTCTCCCCCAGCATTGTGTGTCACTGACTGTATCTCTACTGATATTATCCATCTCCCTCACACTGTCACTCAGTAACCCCTCTCCCCCAGCGCCCTGTGTTGCTGACTATATCTGTACTGATGTTCATCCAGCTCCCTCACACTGTCACTCAGTAACCCATCTCCCTCTGCACCCTGTGTCACTGACTGTATCTGTACTGATGTTAATCAAGCTCCCTCACACTGTCACTCAGTAACCCCTAACCCCCAGTGCCCTGTGTTACTGACTGTATCTCTGCTGATGTTAAACCAGCTCCGTCACACTGTCACTCAGTAACCCCTTTTCCCCAGAGCCTTGTTTTACTGACCGTGTGTCTCCTGATGTTAATCCAGCTCTCTCACACTGTCACTTAGTAACCCCTCTCCTCAGCGCCTGTGTTACTGACTGAATCTCTGCTGATGTTAAACCAGCTCCGTCACACTGTCACTCAGTAACCCCTCTCTCCCAGTGCCCTGTGTTACTGACTGTATCTGTACTGATGTTAATCCAACTCCCTCACACTGTCACTCAGTAACCCCTCTCTCCCAGCGCCTTGTGTCACTGACTGTATCTCGACTGATGTTAATCCAGCTCCCTCACACTGTCACTCAGTAACCCCTCTCCCCCAGCATTGTGTGTCACTGACTGTATCTCTACTGATGTTATCCAGCTGTTTCACACTGTCACTGAGTAACACGTCTCCTCCAGCGCCCTGTGTTACTGACTGTATCTCTACTGATGTTAATCCAGCTCCCTCACACTGACACTCAGTAATCCTCTTCCAAGCGCCCTGTGTTACTGACCATGTCTCGGTTGATGTTAATCTAGATCCCTCACATTGTCACTCAGTAACCCATCTCCCCCTGCACCCTGTGTTACTGACAGTATCTGTACTGATGTTAATCCAGCTCCCTCACACTGTCACTCAGTAACCCCTCTCCACCAGCACCCTGTGTTACTGACTGTATATGTCCTCATGTTAATATAGCTCCCTCACACTGTCACTCAGTAACCCCTCACCCCCAGCGCCCTGTGTCACTGACTGTATCTGCACTGATGTTAATCCAGCTCCCTCACACTGTCACTCAGTAACCCCTCTCTCCCAGCGCCCTGTGTCACTGACTGTATCTATACTGATGTTAATCCAGCTCCCTCACACTGTCACTCAGTAACCCCTCTCTCCCAGCGCCCTGAGTTACTGACTGTATCTGTACTGATGATAATCCAGCTCCCTCACACTGTCACTCAGTAACGCCTCTCCCCCAGCATTGTGTGTCACTGACTGTATCTCTACTGATATTATCCATCTCCCTCACACTGTTGTCAGTAACCCCTCTCTCCCAGCGCCCTGTGTCACTGACTGTATCTCTACTGATGTTAATCCAGCTACCTCACACTGTCACTCAGTAACCCCTCTCCCCCAGCATTATGTGTCACTGACTGTATCTGTACTGATGTTAATCCAGCTCCCTCACACTGTCACTCAGTAAACACCCTCTCTCCCAGCACCCTGTGTTACTGACAGTATCTGTACTGATGTTAATCCAGCTATCTCACATGGTCCCTCAGTAATCCCTCTCCCTAGTGCCCTGTGTTACTGACTGTGTCTGTACTAATGTTAATCCAGCTCCCTCACACTGTCATTCAGTAACCCCTCTCCCCCAGCGCCCTGTGTCATTGACTGTATCTGTACTGATGTTAATCCAGCTCCCTCACACTGTCACTCAGTAACGCCTCTCTCCCAGCGCCCTGTGTCACTGACTGTATCTCGACTGATGTTAATCCAGCTCCCTCACACTGTCACTCAGTAACCCATCTCCCTCTGCACCCTGTGTCACTGACTGTATCTGTACTGATGTTAATCCAGCTCTCTCACAGTCACTCAGTAACCCCTCTCCCCCAGCACCCTGTGTTACTGACTGTATCTGTCCTCATGTTAATATAGCTCCCTCACACTGTCACTCAGTATCCCCTCTCACCCAGCGCCCTGTGTCACTGACTGTATCTGCACTGATGTTAATCCAGCTTCCTCACACTGTCACTCAGTAACCCCTCTCTCCCAGCGCCCTGTGTTACTGACTGTATCTGTACTGATGTTAATCCAGCTCCCTCACACTGTCACTCAGTAACCTATCTCTCCCAGCGCCCTGTGTCACTGACTGTATCTCGACTGATGTTAATCCAGCTCCCTCATACTGTCACTCAGTAACCCCTCTCCCCCAGCGCCCTGAGTTACTGACTGTATCTGTACTGATGTTAATCCATCTCCCTCACACTTGCACTCAGTAACCCCTTTCCCCCAGCGCCCTATTTTACTGACTGTATCTGTACTGATGTTAATCCAGCTCCCTCACACTGACACTCAGTAATCCTTCTCCAAGCGCCCTGTGTTACTGACCATGTCTCGGTTGATGTTAATCTAGATCCCTCACACTGTCACTCAGTAACCCCTCTCTCCCAGCGCCCTATGTTACTGACTGTATCTGTACTGATGTTAATCCATCTCCCTCACACTTTCACTCAGTAACCACTCTCTCCCAGCGCCCTGTGTCACTGACTGTATCTCGACTGATGTTAATCCAGCTCCCTCACACTGTCACTCAGTAATGCCTCTCCCCCAGCATTGTGTGTCACTGACTGTATCTCTACTGATAATATCCATCTCCCTCACACTGTCACTCAGTAACCCATCTCCCCCTGCACCCTGTGTCACTGACTGTATCTGTACTGATGTTAATCCAGCTCCCTCACACTGTCACTCAGTAACCCCTCTCTCGCAGCGCCCTGTGTTACTGACTGTATCTGTACTGATGTTAATCCATCTCCCTCACAGTGTCACTCAGTAACCCTTCTCTCCCAGCGCCCGATGTTACTGACTGTATCTGTACTGATGTTAATCCAGCTCCCTCACACTATCACTCAGTAAATCTTCTCCTCCCGCGCCCTGTGTTACTGACTGTATCTCTACTGATGTTAATCCAGCTCCCTCACACTGACACTCAGTAATCCTTCTCCAAGCACCCTGTGTTACTGACCATGTCTCGGTTGATGTTAATCTAGATCCCTCACACTGTCACTCAGTAACCCCTCTCTCCCAGCGCCCTATGTTACTGACTGTATCTGTACTGATGTTAATCCATCTCCCTCACACTTTCACTCATTAACACCTCTCTCCCAGCGCCCTGTGTCACTGACTGTATCTCGACTGATGTTAATCCAGCTCCCTCACACTGTCACTCAGTAATGCCTCTCCCCCAGCATTGTGTGTCACTGACTGTATCTCTACTGATATTATCCATCTCCCTCACACTGTCACTCTGTAACCCCTCTCCCCCAGCGCCCTGTGTCACCGACTGTATCTGTACTGATGTTAATCCATCTCCCTCACAGTGTCACTCAGTAACCCCTCTCCCCCAGCATTGTTTGTCACTATCACTCAGTAAATCTTCTCCTCCCGCGCCCTGTGTTACTGACTGTATCTCTACTGATGTTAATCCATCTCCCTCACACTGTCACTCAGTAATGCCTCTCCCCCAGCATTGTGTGTCACTGACTGTATTTCTACTGATAATATCCATCTCCCTCACACTGTCACTCAGTAACCCATCTCCCCCTGCACCCTGTGTCACTGACTGTATCTGTACTGATGTTAATCCAGCTCCCTCACACTGTCACTCAGTAACCCCTCGCTCCCAGCGCCCTGTGTTACTGACTGTATCTGTACTGATGTTAATCCATCTCCCTCACAGTGTCACTCAGTAACCCCTCTCCCCCAGCATTGTTTGTCACTATCACTCAGTAAATCTTCTCCTCCCGCGCCCTGTGTTACTGACTGTATCTCTACTGATGTTAATCCAGCTCCCTCACACTGACACTCAGTAATCCTTTTCCAAGCGCCCTGTGTTACTGACCATGTCTTGGTTGATGTTAATCTAGATCCCTCACACTGTCACTCAGTAACCCCTCTCTCCCAGTGCCCTATGTTACTGACTGTATCTGTACTGATGTTAATCCATCTCCCTCACACTTTCACTCATTAACCCCTCTCTCCCAGCGCCCTATGTTACTGACTGTATCTGTACTGATGTTAATCCAGCTCCCTCACACTATCACTGAGTAAATCTTCTCCTCCCGCGCCCTGTGTCACTGACTGTATCTCGACTGATGTTAATCCAGCTCCCTCACACTGTCACTCATTAATGCCTCTCCCCCAGCATTGTGTGTCACTGACTGTATCTCTACTGATATTATCCATCTCCCTCACACTGTCACTCTGTAACCCCTCTCCCCCAGCGCCCTGTGTCACTGACTGTATCTGTACTGATGTTAATCCAGCTCCTTCACTCTGTCACTCAGTAACCCATCTCCCCCTGCACCCTGTGTCACTGACTGTATCTGTACTGATGTTAATCCAGCTCCCTCACACTGTCACTCAGTAACCCCTCTCCTCAGCGCCTGTGTTATTTATTGTATCTCTAATTATGCTCATCCTGCTCCCTCACACTGTCACTCAGTAACCCCTCTCCCCCAGCGCCGTGTGTTACTGACTGTATCTGTACTGATGTTAATCCAGCTCCCTCACACTGTCACTCAGTAACCCCTCTCTCCCAGCGCCCTGTGTTACTGACTGTATCTGTACTGATGTTAATCCATCTCCCTCACAGTGTCACTCAGTAACCCCTCTCCCCCAGCATTGTTTGTCACTGACTGTATCTGTATTGATGTTAATCCAACTCCCTCACACTGTCACTCAGTAACCCCTCTCCCCCAGCACCCTGTGTTACTGACTGTATCTGTACTGATGTTCATCCAGCTCTCTTACACTGTCACGCAGTAACCCCTCTCCCCCAGCATTGTGTTTCACTGGCTGTATCTCGACTGATGTTATCCAGCTGCCTCACACTGTCAATCAGTAACCCCTCTCCCCCAGCGCCCCATGGTACTGACCGTGTCTCGACTGATGTTCATCCAGCTCCCTCACACTGTCACTCAGTAACCCCTCTCCCCCAGCGCCCTTTGTTACTGACTGTATCTGTACTGATGTTAATCCAGCTCCCTCACACTGTCACTCAGTAACCTTTCCAAGCGCCCTGTGTTACTGACCGTGTCTCGACTGATGTTCATCCAACTCTCTCACACTGTCACTCAGGAACCCCTCTCCCCCAGCACGCTGTGTTACTGACAGTATCTGTATTAATGTTAATCCAGCTATCTCATATGGTCACTCAGTAACTCCTCTCCCCCAGCGTCCTGTGTTACTGACTGTATCTCGACTGATGTTCATCCAGCACCCTCACACTGTCACTCAGTAACCTCACTCCCACAGCACCCTGTGTCACTGACTGTATCTCAACTGATGTTAATCCATCTCCCTCACAGTGTCACTCAGTAACCTCTCTACCCCAGTGCCCTGTGTTACTGACTGTATCTGTACTGATGTTAATCCAGCTCCCTCACACTGTCACTCAGTAACCCCTCTCCCCCTGCACCCTGTGTCACTGACTGTATCTCAACTGATGTTAATCCAGCTCCCTCACACTGTCACTCAGTAACTCACCTCCCCCTGCACCCTGTGTCACTGACTGTATCTGTACTGATGTTAATCCAGCTCCCTCACACTGTCACTCAGTAACCCATCTCCCTCTGCACCGTGTGTCACTGACTGTATCTGTACTGATGTTAATCCAGCTCCCTCACACTGTCACTCAGTAACCCCTAACCCCCAGTGCCCTGTGTTACTGACTGTATCTCTGCTGATGTTAAACCAGCTCCGTCACACTGTCACTCAGTAACCCCTTTTCCCCAGAGCCTTGTTTTACTGACCGTGTGTCTACTGATGTTAATCCAGCTCTCTCACACTGTCACTTAGTAACCCCTCTCCTCAGCGCCTGTGTTACTGACTGAATCTCTGCTGATGTTAAACCAGCTCCGTCACACTGTCACTCAGTAACCCCTCTCTCCCAGTGCCCTGTGTTACTGACTGTATCTGTACTGATGTTAATCCAGGTCCCTCACACTGTCACTCAGTAACCCCTCTCTCCCAGCGCCTTGTGTCACTGACTGTATCTCGACTAATGTTAATCCAGCTCCCTCACACTGTCACTCAGTAACCCCTCTCCCCCAGCATTGTGTGTCACTGACTGTATCTCTACTGATGTTATCCAGCTGTTTCACACTGTCACTGAGTAACACGTCTCCTCCAGCGCCCTGTGTTACTGACTGTATCTCTACTGATGTTAATCCAGCTCCCTCACACTGACACTCAGTAATCCTCTTCCAAGCGCCCTGTGTTACTGACCATGTCTCGGTTGATGTTAATCTAGATCCCTCACATTGTCACTCAGTAACCCATCTCCCCCTGCACCCTGTGTCACTGACTGTATCTGTACTGATGTTAATCCAGCTCCCTCACACTGTCACTCAGTAACCCCTCTCTCCCAGCGCCCTGTGTCACTGACTGTATCTCGACTGATGTTAATCCAGCTCCCTCACACTGTCACTCAGTAACCCCTCTCTCCCAGCGCCCTGTGTCACTGACTGTATCTCGACTGATGTTATCCAGCTGCCTCACACTGTCACTCAGTAACCCCTCTCCTCCAGCGCCCTGTGTTACTGACTGTATCTCTACTGATGTTAATCCAGCTCCCTCACACTGTCACTCAGTAACCCCTCACCCCCAGCGCCCTATTTTACTGACTGTATCTGTACTGATGTTAATCCAGCTCCCTCACACTATCACTCAGTAAACCTTCTCCAAGCGCCCTGTGTTACTGACCATGTCTCGGTTGATGTTAACCTAGATCCATCACACTGTCACTCAGTAACCCCTCTCCCTCTGCACCCTGTGTCACTGACAGTATCTGTACTGATGTTAATCCAGCTCCCTCACACTGTCACTCAGTAATCCCTCTCCACCAGCACCCTGTGTTACTGACTGTATATGTCCTCATGTTAATATAGCTCCCTCACACTGTCACTCAGTAACCCCTCACCCCCAGCGCCCTGTGTCACTGACTGTATCTGCACTGATGTTAATCCAGCTCCCTCACACTGTCACTCAGTAACCCCTCTCTCCCAGCACCCTGTGTCACTGACTGTATCTATACTGATGTTAATCCAGCTCCCTCACACTGTCACTCAGTAACCCCTCTCTCCCAGCGCCCTGAGTTACTGACTGTATCTGTACTGATGATAATCCAGCTCCCTCACACTGTCACTCAGTAACGCCTCTCGCCCAGCATTGTGTGTCACTGACTGTATCTCTACTGATATTATCCATCTCCCTCACACTGCTGTCAGTAACCCCTCTCTCCCAGCGCCCTGTGTCACTGACTGTATCTCTACTGATGTTAATCCAGCTACCTCACACTGTCACTCAGTAACCCCTCTCCCCCAGCATTATGTGTCACTGACTGTATCTGTACTGATGTTAATCCAGCTCCCTCACACTGTCACTCAGTAAACACCCTCTCTCCCAGCACCCTGTGTTACTGACAGTATCTGTACTGATGTTAATCCAGCTATCTCACATGGTCCCTCAGTAATCCCTCTCCCCAGTGCCCTGTGTTACTGACTGTGTCTGTACTAATGTTAATCCAGCTCCCTCACACTGTCATTCAGTAACCCCTCTCCCCCAGCGCCCTGTGTCATTGACTGTATCTGTACTGATGTTAATCCAGCTCCCTCACACTGTCACTCAGTAACCCCTCTCTCCCAGCGCCCTGTGTCACTGACTGTATCTCGACTGATGTTAATCCAGCTCCCTCACACTGTCACTCAGTAACCCATCTCCCTCTGCACCCTGTGTCACTGACTGTATCTGTACTGATGTTAATCCAGCTCTCTCACAGTCACTCAGTAACCCCTCTCCCCCAGCACCCTGTGTTACTGACTGTATCTGTCCTCATGTTAATATAGCTCCCTCACACTGTCACTCAGTATCCCCTCTCACCCAGCGCCCTGTGTCACTGACTGTATCTGCACTGATGTTAATCCAGCTTCCTCACACTGTCACTCAGTAACCCCTCTCTCCCAGCGCCCTGTGTTACTGACTGTATCTGTACTGATGTTAATCCAGCTCCCTCACACTGTCACTCAGTAACCCCTCTCTCCCAGCGCCCTGTGTCACTGACTGTATCTGTATTGATGTTAATCCAGCTCCCTCACACTGTCACTCAGTAACCTATCTCTCCCAGCGCCCTGTGTCACTGACTGTATCTCGACTGATGTTAATCCAGCTCCCTCATACTGTCACTCAGTAACCCCTCTCCCCCAGCGCCCTGAGTTACTGACTGTATCTGTACTGATGTTAATCCATCTCCGTCACACTTGCACTCAGTAACCCCTTTCCCCCAGCGCCCTATTTTACTGACTGTATCTGTACTGATGTTAATCCAGCTCCCTCACACTATCACTCAGTAAACCTTCTCCTCCCGCGCCCTGTGTTACTGACTGTATCTCTACTGATGTTAATCCAGCTCCCTCACACTGACACTCAGTAATCCTTCTCCAAGCGCCCTGTGTTACTGACCATGTCTCGGTTGATGTTAATCTAGATCCCTCACACTGTCACTCAGTAACCCCTCTCTCCCAGCGCCCTATGTTACTGACTGTATCTGTACTGATGTTAATCCATCTCCCTCACACTTTCACTCAGTAACCCCTCTCTCCCAGCGCCCTGTGTCACTGACTGTATCTCGACTGATGTTAATCCAGCTCCCTCACACTGTCACTCAGTAATGCCTCTCCCCTAGCATTGTGTGTCACTGACTGTATCTCTACTGATAATATCCATCTCCCTCACACTGTCACTCAGTAACCCATCTCCCCCTGCACCCTGTGTCACTGACTGTATCTGTACTGATGTTAATCCAGCTCCCTCACACTTTCACTCAGTAACCCCTCTCTCCCAGCGCCCTGTGTTACTGACTGTATCTGTACTGATGTTAATCCATCTCCCTCACAGTGTCACTCAGTAACCCCTCTCCCCCAGCATTGTTTGTCACTGACTGTATCTGTACTGATGTTAATCCAGCTCCCTCACACTGTCACTCAGTAACCCCTCTCTCCCAGCGCCCTATGTTACTGACTGTATCTGTACTGATGTTAATCCAGCTCCCTCACACTTTCACTCATTAACACCTCTCTCCCAGCGCCCTGTGTCACTGACTGTATCTCGATTGATGTTAATCCAGCTCCCTCACACTGTCACTCAGTAATGCCTCTCCCCCAGCATTGTGTGTCACTGACTGTATCTCTACTGATATTATCCATCTCCCTCACACTGTCACTCTGTAACCCCTCTCCCCCAGCGCCCTGTGTCACTGACTGTATATGTACTGATGTTAATCCAGCTCCTTCACTCTGTCACTCAGTAACCCATCTCCCCCTGCACCCTGTGTCACTGACTGTATCTGTACTGATGTTAATCCAGCTCCCTCACACTGTCACTCAGTAACCACTCTCCTCAGCGCCTGTGTTATTTATTGTATCTCTAATTATGCTCATCCTGCTCCCTCACACTGTCACTCAGTAACCCCTCTCCCCCAGCGCCGTGTGTTACTGACTGTATCTGTACTGATGTTAATCCAGCTCCCTCACACTGTCACTCAGTAACCCCTCTCTCCCAGCGCCCTGTGTTACTGACTGTATCTGTACTGATGTTAATCCATCTCCCTCACAGTGTCACTCAGTAACCCCTCTCCCCCAGCATTGTTTGTCACTGACTGTATCTGTATTGATGTTAATCCAACTCCCTCACACTGTCACTCAGTAACCCCTCTCCCCCAGCACCCTGTGTTACTGACTGTATCTGTACTGATGTTCATCCAGCTCTCTTACACTGTCACGCAGTAACCCCTCTCCCCCAGCATTGTGTTTCACTGGCTGTATCTCGACTGATGTTATCCAGCTGCCTCACACTGTCAATCAGTAACCCCTCTCCCCCAGCGCCCTATGGTACTGATCGTGTCTCGACTGATGTTAATCCAGCTCCCTCACGCTGTCACTCAGTAACACCTCTCCCCCAGCACCCTGTGTTACTGACAGTATCTGTACTGATGTTCATCCAGCTCCCTCACACTGTCACTCAGTAACCCCTCTCCCCCAGCGCCCTTTGTTACTGACTGTATCTGTACTGATGTTAATCCAGCTCCCTCACACTGTCACTCAGTAACCTTTCCAAGCGCCCTGTGTTACTGACCGTGTCTCGACTGATGTTCATCCAACTCTCTCACACTGTCACTCAGGAACCCCTCTCCCCCAGCACGCTGTGTTACTGACAGTATCTGTATTAATGTTAATCCAGCTATCTCACATGGTCACTCAGTAACTCCTCTCCCCCAGCGCCCTGTGTTACTGACTGTATCTCGACTGATGTTCATCCAGCTCCCTCACACTGTCACTCAGTAACCTCACTCCCACAGCACCCTGTGTCACTGACTGTATCTCAACTGATGTTAATCCATCTCCCTCACAGTGTCACTCAGTAACCTCTCTCCCCCAGTGCCCTGTGTTACTGACTGTATCTGTACTGATGTTAATCCAGCTCCCTCACACTGTCACTCAGTAACCCCTCTCCCCCTGCACCCTGTGTCACTGACTGTATCTCAACTGATGTTAATCCAGCTCCCTCACACTGTCACTCAGTAACTCACCTCCCCCTGCACCCTGTGTCACTGACTGTATCTGTACTGATGTTAATCCAGCTCCCTCACACTGTCACTCAGTAACCCCTCTCCCCCAGCGCCCTGTGTTGCTGACTATATCTGTACTGATGTTCATCCAGCTCCCTCACACTGTCACTCAGTAACCCATCTCCCTCTGCACCCTGTGTCACTGACTGTATCTGTACTGATGTTAATCAAGCTCCCTCACACTGTCACTCAGTAACCCCTAACCCCCAGTGCCCTGTGTTACTGACTGTATCTCTGCTGATGTTAAACCAGCTCCGTCACACTGTCACTCAGTAACCCCTTTTCCCCAGAGCCTTGTTTTACTGACCGTGTGTCTACTGATGTTAATCCAGCTCTCTCACACTGTCACTTAGTAACCCCTCTCCTCAGCGCCTGTGTTACTGACTGAATCTCTGCTGATGTTAAACCAGCTCCGTCACACTGTCACTCAGTAACCCCTCTCTCCCAGTGCCCTGTGTTACTGACTGTATCTGTACTGATGTTAATCCAGGTCCCTCACACTGTCACTCAGTAACCCCTCTCTCCCAGCGCCTTGTGTCACTGACTGTATCTCGACTGATGTTAATCCAGCTCCCTCACACTGTCACTCAGTAACCCCTCTCCCCCAGCATTGTGTGTCACTGACTGTATCTCTACTGATGTTATCCAGCTGTTTCACACTGTCACTGAGTAACACGTCTCCTCCAGCGCCCTGTGTTACTGACTGTATCTCTACTGATGTTAATCCAGCTCCCTCACACTGACACTCAGTAATCCTCTTCCAAGCGCCCTGTGTTACTGACCATGTCTCGGTTGATGTTAATCTAGATCCCTCACATTGTCACTCAGTAACCCATCTCCCCCTGCACCCTGTGTCACTGACTGTATCTGTACTGATGTTAATCCAGCTCCCTCACACTGTCACTCAGGAACACCACTCCCCCAGCACCCTGTGTTACTGACAGTATCTGTACTGATGTTAATCCAGCTATCTCACATGGTCACTCAGTAACCCCTCTCCCCAGTGCCCTGTGTTACTGACTGTGTCTGTACTGATGTTAATCCAGCTCCCTCACACTGTCACTCAGGAACCCAGCTCCCCCAGCGCCCTGTGTCATTGACTGTGTCTATACTGATGTTAATCCAGCTCCCTCACACTGTCACTCAGTAACCCCACTCCCCCTGCACTCGGTGTCGCTGACTGTATCTCAACTGATGTTAATCCAGCTCCCTCACACTGTCACTCAGTAACCCCTCTCTCCCAGCGCCCTGTGTCACTGACTGTATCTCGACTGATGTTATCCAGCTGCCTCACACTGTCACTCAGTAACCCCTCTCCTCCAGCGCCCTGTGTTACTGACTGTATCTCTACTGATGTTAATCCAGCTCCCTCACACTGTCACTCAGTAACCCCTCACCCCCAGCGCCCTATTTTACTGACTGTATCTGTACTGATGTTAATCCAGCTCCCTCACACTATCACTCAGTAAACCTTCTCCAAGCGCCCTGTGTTACTGACCATGTCTCGGTTGATGTTAACCTAGATCCATCACACTGTCACTCAGTAACCCCTCTCCCTCTGCACCCTGTGTCACTGACAGTATCTGTACTGATGTTAATCCAGCTCCCTCACACTGTCACTCAGTAATCCCTCTCCACCAGCACCCTGTGTTACTGACTGTATATGTCCTCATGTTAATATAGCTCCCTCACACTGTCACTCAGTAACCCCTCACCCCCAGCGCCCTGTGTCACTGACTGTATCTGCACTGATGTTAATCCAGCTCCCTCACACTGTCACTCAGTAACCCCTCTCTCCCAGCACCCTGTGTCACTGACTGTATCTATACTGATGTTAATCCAGCTCCCTCACACTGTCACTCAGTAACCCCTCTCTCCCAGCGCCCTGAGTTACTGACTGTATCTGTACTGATGATAATCCAGCTCCCTCACACTGTCACTCAGTAACGCCTCTCGCCCAGCATTGTGTGTCACTGACTGTATCTCTACTGATATTATCCATCTCCCTCACACTGCTGTCAGTAACCCCTCTCTCCCAGCGCCCTGTGTCACTGACTGTATCTCTACTGATGTTAATCCAGCTACCTCACACTGTCACTCAGTAACCCCTCTCCCCCAGCATTATGTGTCACTGACTGTATCTGTACTGATGTTAATCCAGCTCCCTCACACTGTCACTCAGTAAACACCCTCTCTCCCAGCACCCTGTGTTACTGACAGTATCTGTACTGATGTTAATCCAGCTATCTCACATGGTCCCTCAGTAATCCCTCTCCCCAGTGCCCTGTGTTACTGACTGTGTCTGTACTAATGTTAATCCAGCTCCCTCACACTGTCATTCAGTAACCCCTCTCCCCCAGCGCCCTGTGTCATTGACTGTATCTGTACTGATGTTAATCCAGCTCCCTCACACTGTCACTCAGTAACCCCTCTCTCCCAGCGCCCTGTGTCACTGACTGTATCTCGACTGATGTTAATCCAGCTCCCTCACACTGTCACTCAGTAACCCATCTCCCTCTGCACCCTGTGTCACTGACTGTATCTGTACTGATGTTAATCCAGCTCTCTCACAGTCACTCAGTAACCCCTCTCCCCCAGCACCCTGTGTTACTGACTGTATCTGTCCTCATGTTAATATAGCTCCCTCACACTGTCACTCAGTATCCCCTCTCACCCAGCGCCCTGTGTCACTGACTGTATCTGCACTGATGTTAATCCAGCTTCCTCACACTGTCACTCAGTAACCCCTCTCTCCCAGCGCCCTGTGTTACTGACTGTATCTGTACTGATGTTAATCCAGCTCCCTCACACTGTCACTCAGTAACCCCTCTCTCCCAGCGCCCTGTGTCACTGACTGTATCTGTATTGATGTTAATCCAGCTCCCTCACACTGTCACTCAGTAACCTATCTCTCCCAGCGCCCTGTGTCACTGACTGTATCTCGACTGATGTTAATCCAGCTCCCTCATACTGTCACTCAGTAACCCCTCTCCCCCAGCGCCCTGAGTTACTGACTGTATCTGTACTGATGTTAATCCATCTCCGTCACACTTGCACTCAGTAACCCCTTTCCCCCAGCGCCCTATTTTACTGACTGTATCTGTACTGATGTTAATCCAGCTCCCTCACACTATCACTCAGTAAACCTTCTCCTCCCGCGCCCTGTGTTACTGACTGTATCTCTACTGATGTTAATCCAGCTCCCTCACACTGACACTCAGTAATCCTTCTCCAAGCGCCCTGTGTTACTGACCATGTCTCGGTTGATGTTAATCTAGATCCCTCACACTGTCACTCAGTAACCCCTCTCTCCCAGCGCCCTATGTTACTGACTGTATCTGTACTGATGTTAATCCATCTCCCTCACACTTTCACTCAGTAACCCCTCTCTCCCAGCGCCCTGTGTCACTGACTGTATCTCGACTGATGTTAATCCAGCTCCCTCACACTGTCACTCAGTAATGCCTCTCCCCTAGCATTGTGTGTCACTGACTGTATCTCTACTGATAATATCCATCTCCCTCACACTGTCACTCAGTAACCCATCTCCCCCTGCACCCTGTGTCACTGACTGTATCTGTACTGATGTTAATCCAGCTCCCTCACACTTTCACTCAGTAACCCCTCTCTCCCAGCGCCCTGTGTTACTGACTGTATCTGTACTGATGTTAATCCATCTCCCTCACAGTGTCACTCAGTAACCCCTCTCCCCCAGCATTGTTTGTCACTGACTGTATCTGTACTGATGTTAATCCAGCTCCCTCACACTGTCACTCAGTAACCCCTCTCTCCCAGCGCCCTATGTTACTGACTGTATCTGTACTGATGTTAATCCAGCTCCCTCACACTTTCACTCATTAACACCTCTCTCCCAGCGCCCTGTGTCACTGACTGTATCTCGATTGATGTTAATCCAGCTCCCTCACACTGTCACTCAGTAATGCCTCTCCCCCAGCATTGTGTGTCACTGACTGTATCTCTACTGATATTATCCATCTCCCTCACACTGTCACTCTGTAACCCCTCTCCCCCAGCGCCCTGTGTCACTGACTGTATCTGTACTGATGTTAATCCAGCTCCTTCACTCTGTCACTCAGTAACCCATCTCCCCCTGCACCCTGTGTCACTGACTGTATCTGTACTGATGTTAATCCAGCTCCCTCACACTGTCACTCAGTAACCACTCTCCTCAGCGCCTGTGTTATTTATTGTATCTCTAATTATGCTCATCCTGCTCCCTCACACTGTCACTCAGTAACCCCTCTCCCCCAGCGCCGTGTGTTACTGACTGTATCTGTACTGATGTTAATCCAGCTCCCTCACACTGTCACTCAGTAACCCCTCTCTCCCAGCGCCCTGTGTTACTGACTGTATCTGTACTGATGTTAATCCATCTCCCTCACAGTGTCACTCAGTAACCCCTCTCCCCCAGCATTGTTTGTCACTGACTGTATCTGTATTGATGTTAATCCAACTCCCTCACACTGTCACTCAGTAACCCCTCTCCCCCAGCACCCTGTGTTACTGACTGTATCTGTACTGATGTTCATCCAGCTCTCTTACACTGTCACGCAGTAACCCCTCTCCCCCAGCATTGTGTTTCACTGGCTGTATCTCGACTGATGTTATCCAGCTGCCTCACACTGTCAATCAGTAACCCCTCTCCCCCAGCGCCCTATGGTACTGATCGTGTCTCGACTGATGTTAATCCAGCTCCCTCACGCTGTCACTCAGTAACACCTCTCCCCCAGCACCCTGTGTTACTGACAGTATCTGTACTGATGTTCATCCAGCTCCCTCACACTGTCACTCAGTAACCCCTCTCCCCCAGCGCCCTTTGTTACTGACTGTATCTGTACTGATGTTAATCCAGCTCCCTCACACTGTCACTCAGTAACCTTTCCAAGCGCCCTGTGTTACTGACCGTGTCTCGACTGATGTTCATCCAACTCTCTCACACTGTCACTCAGGAACCCCTCTCCCCCAGCACGCTGTGTTACTGACAGTATCTGTATTAATGTTAATCCAGCTATCTCACATGGTCACTCAGTAACTCCTCTCCCCCAGCGCCCTGTGTTACTGACTGTATCTCGACTGATGTTCATCCAGCTCCCTCACACTGTCACTCAGTAACCTCACTCCCACAGCACCCTGTGTCACTGACTGTATCTCAACTGATGTTAATCCATCTCCCTCACAGTGTCACTCAGTAACCTCTCTCCCCCAGTGCCCTGTGTTACTGACTGTATCTGTACTGATGTTAATCCAGCTCCCTCACACTGTCACTCAGTAACCCCTCTCCCCCTGCACCCTGTGTCACTGACTGTATCTCAACTGATGTTAATCCAGCTCCCTCACACTGTCACTCAGTAACTCACCTCCCCCTGCACCCTGTGTCACTGACTGTATCTGTACTGATGTTAATCCAGCTCCCTCACACTGTCACTCAGTAACCCCTCTCCCCCAGCGCCCTGTGTTGCTGACTATATCTGTACTGATGTTCATCCAGCTCCCTCACACTGTCACTCAGTAACCCATCTCCCTCTGCACCCTGTGTCACTGACTGTATCTGTACTGATGTTAATCAAGCTCCCTCACACTGTCACTCAGTAACCCCTAACCCCCAGTGCCCTGTGTTACTGACTGTATCTCTGCTGATGTTAAACCAGCTCCGTCACACTGTCACTCAGTAACCCCTTTTCCCCAGAGCCTTGTTTTACTGACCGTGTGTCTACTGATGTTAATCCAGCTCTCTCACACTGTCACTTAGTAACCCCTCTCCTCAGCGCCTGTGTTACTGACTGAATCTCTGCTGATGTTAAACCAGCTCCGTCACACTGTCACTCAGTAACCCCTCTCTCCCAGTGCCCTGTGTTACTGACTGTATCTGTACTGATGTTAATCCAGGTCCCTCACACTGTCACTCAGTAACCCCTCTCTCCCAGCGCCTTGTGTCACTGACTGTATCTCGACTGATGTTAATCCAGCTCCCTCACACTGTCACTCAGTAACCCCTCTCCCCCAGCATTGTGTGTCACTGACTGTATCTCTACTGATGTTATCCAGCTGTTTCACACTGTCACTGAGTAACACGTCTCCTCCAGCGCCCTGTGTTACTGACTGTATCTCTACTGATGTTAATCCAGCTCCCTCACACTGACACTCAGTAATCCTCTTCCAAGCGCCCTGTGTTACTGACCATGTCTCGGTTGATGTTAATCTAGATCCCTCACATTGTCACTCAGTAACCCATCTCCCCCTGCACCCTGTGTCACTGACTGTATCTGTACTGATGTTAATCCAGCTCCCTCACACTGTCACTCAGGAACCCCACTCCCCCAGCACCCTGTGTTACTGACAGTATCTGTACTGATGTTAATCCAGCTATCTCACATGGTCACTCAGTAACCCCTCTCCCCAGTGCCCTGTGTTACTGACTGTGTCTGTACTGATGTTAATCCAGCTCCCTCACACTGTCACTCAGGAACCCAGCTCCCCCAGCGCCCTGTGTCATTGACTGTGTCTATACTGATGTTAATCCAGCTCCCTCACACTGTCACTCAGTAACCCCACTCCCCCTGCACTCGGTGTCGCTGACTGTATCTCAACTGATGTTAATCCAGCTCCCTCACACTGTCACTCAGTAACCCCTCTCTCCCAGCGCCCTGTGTCACTGACTGTATCTCGACTGATGTTATCCAGCTGCCTCACACTGTCACTCAGTAACCCCTCTCCTCCAGCGCCCTGTGTTACTGACTGTATCTCTACTGATGTTAATCCAGCTCCCTCACACTGTCACTCAGTAACCCCTCACCCCCAGCGCCCTATTTTACTGACTGTATCTGTACTGATGTTAATCCAGCTCCCTCACACTATTACTCAGTAAACCTTCTCCAAGCGCCCTGTGTTACTGACCATGTCTCGGTTGATGTTAACCTAGATCCATCACACTGTCACTCAGTAACCCCTCTCCCTCTGCACCCTGTGTCACTGACAGTATCTGTACTGATGTTAATCCAGCTCCCTCACACTGTCACTCAGTAATCCCTCTCCACCAGCACCCTGTGTTACTGACTGTATATGTCCTCATGTTAATATAGCTCCCTCACACTGTCACTCAGTAACCCCTCACCCCCAGCGCCCTGTGTCACTGACTGTATCTGCACTGATGTTAATCCAGCTCCCTCACACTGTCACTCAGTAACCCCTCTCTCCCAGCACCCTGTGTCACTGACTGTATCTATACTGATGTTAATCCAGCTCCCTCACACTGTCACTCAGTAACCCCTCTCTCCCAGCGCCCTGAGTTACTGACTGTATCTGTACTGATGATAATCCAGCTCCCTCACACTGTCACTCAGTAACGCCTCTCGCCCAGCATTGTGTGTCACTGACTGTATCTCTACTGATATTATCCATCTCCCTCACACTGCTGTCAGTAACCCCTCTCTCCCAGCGCCCTGTGTCACTGACTGTATCTCTACTGATGTTAATCCAGCTACCTCACACTGTCACTCAGTAACCCCTCTCCCCCAGCATTATGTGTCACTGACTGTATCTGTACTGATGTTAATCCAGCTCCCTCACACTGTCACTCAGTAAACACCCTCTCTCCCAGCACCCTGTGTTACTGACAGTATCTGTACTGATGTTAATCCAGCTATCTCACATGGTCCCTCAGTAATCCCTCTCCCCAGTGCCCTGTGTTACTGACTGTGTCTGTACTAATGTTAATCCAGCTCCCTCACACTGTCATTCAGTAACCCCTCTCCCCCAGCGCCCTGTGTCATTGACTGTATCTGTACTGATGTTAATCCAGCTCCCTCACACTGTCACTCAGTAACCCCTCTCTCCCAGCGCCCTGTGTCACTGACTGTATCTCGACTGATGTTAATCCAGCTCCCTCACACTGTCACTCAGTAACCCATCTCCCTCTGCACCCTGTGTCACTGACTGTATCTGTACTGATGTTAATCCAGCTCTCTCACAGTCACTCAGTAACCCCTCTCCCCCAGCACCCTGTGTTACTGACTGTATCTCGACTGATGTTAATCCAGCTCCCTCATACTGTCACTCAGTAACCCCTCTCCCCCAGCGCCCTGAGTTACTGACTGTATCTGTACTGATGTTAATCCATCTCCGTCACACTTGCACTCAGTAACCCCTTTCCCCCAGCGCCCTATTTTACTGACTGTATCTGTACTGATGTTAATCCAGCTCCCTCACACTATCACTCAGTAAACCTTCTCCTCCCGCGCCCTGTGTTACTGACTGTATCTCTACTGATGTTAATCCAGCTCCCTCACACTGACACTCAGTAATCCTTCTCCAAGCGCCCTGTGTTACTGACCATGTCTCGGTTGATGTTAATCTAGATCCCTCACACTGTCACTCAGTAACCCCTCTCTCCCAGCGCCCTATGTTACTGACTGTATCTGTACTGATGTTAATCCATCTCCCTCACACTTTCACTCAGTAACCCCTCTCTCCCAGCGCCCTGTGTCACTGACTGTATCTCGACTGATGTTAATCCAGCTCCCTCACACTGTCACTCAGTAATGGCTCTCCCCTAGCATTGTGTGTCACTGACTGTATCTCTACTGATAATATCCATCTCCCTCACACTGTCACTCAGTAACCCATCTCCCCCTGCACCCTGTGTCACTGACTGTATCTGTACTGATGTTAATCCAGCTCCCTCACACTTTCACTCAGTAACCGATCTCTCCCAGCGCCCTGTGTTACTGACTGTATCTGTACTGATGTTAATCCATCTCCCTCACAGTGTCACTCAGTAACCCCTCTCCCCCAGCATTGTTTGTCACTGACTGTATCTGTACTGATGTTAATCCAGCTCCCTCACACTGTCACTCAGTAACCCCTCTCTCCCAGCGCCCTATGTTACTGACTGTATCTGTACTGATGTTAATCCAGCTCCCTCACACTTTCACTCATTAACACCTCTCTCCCAGCGCCCTGTGTCACTGACTGTATCTCGATTGATGTTAATCCAGCTCCCTCACACTGTCACTCAGTAATGCCTCTCCCCCAGCATTGTGTGTCACTGACTGTATCTCTACTGATATTATCCATCTCCCTCACACTGTCACTCTGTAACCCCTCTCCCCCAGCGCCCTGTGTCACTGACTGTATCTGTACTGATGTTAATCCAGCTCCTTCACTCTGTCACTCAGTAACCCATCTCCCCCTGCACCCTGTGTCACTGACTGTATCTGTACTGATGTTAATCCAGCTCCCTCACACTGTCACTCAGTAACCACTCTCCTCTGCGCCTGTGTTATTTATTGTATCTCTAATTATGCTCATCCTGCTCCCTCACACTGTCACTCAGTAACCCCTCTCCCCCAGCGCCGTGTGTTACTGACTGTATCTGTACTGATGTTAATCCAGCTCCCTCACACTGTCACTCAGTAACCCCTCTCTCCCAGCGCCCTGTGTTACTGACTGTATCTGTACTGATGTTAATCCATCTCCCTCACAGTGTCACTCAGTAACCCCTCTCCCCCAGCATTGTTTGTCACTGACTGTATCTGTATTGATGTTAATCCAACTCCCTCACACTGTCACTCAGTAACCCCTCTCCCCCAGCACCCTGTGTTACTGACTGTATCTGTACTGATGTTCATCCAGCTCTCTTACACTGTCACGCAGTAACCCCTCTCCACCAGCATTGTGTTTCACTGGCTGTATCTCGACTGATGTTATCCAGCTGCCTCACACTGTCAATCAGTAACCCCTCTCCCCCAGCGCCCTATGGTACTGATCGTGTCTCGACTGATGTTAATCCAGCTCCCTCACGCTGTCACTCAGTAACACCTCTCCCCCAGCACCCTGTGTTACTGACAGTATCTGTACTGATGTTCATCCAGCTCCCTCACACTGTCACTCAGTAACCCCTCTCCCCCAGCGCCCTTTGTTACTGACTGTATCTGTACTGATGTTAATCCAGCTCCCTCACACTGTCACTCAGTAACCTTTCCAAGCGCCCTGTGTTACTGACCGTGTCTCGACTGATGTTCATCCAACTCTCTCACACTGTCACTCAGGAACCCCTCTCCCCCAGCACGCTGTGTTACTGACAGTATCTGTATTAATGTTAATCCAGCTATCTCACATGGTCACTCAGTAACTCCTCTCCCCCAGCGCCCTGTGTTACTGACTGTATCTCGACTGATGTTCATCCAGCTCCCTCACACTGTCACTCAGTAACCTCACTCCCACAGCACCCTGTGTCACTGACTGTATCTCAACTGATGTTAATCCATCTCCCTCACAGTGTCACTCAGTAACCTCTCTCCCCCAGTGCCCTGTGTTACTGACTGTATCTGTACTGATGTTAATCCAGCTCCCTCACACTGTCACTCAGTAACCCCTCTCCCCCTGCACCCTGTGTCACTGACTGTATCTCAACTGATGTTAATCCAGCTCCCTCACACTGTCACTCAGTAACTCACCTCCCCCTGCACCCTGTGTCACTGACTGTATCTGTACTGATGTTAATCCAGCTCCCTCACACTGTCACTCAGTAACCCCTCTCCCCCAGCGCCCTGTGTTGCTGACTATATCTGTACTGATGTTCATCCAGCTCCCTCACACTGTCACTCAGTAACCCATCTCCCTCTGCACCCTGTGTCACTGACTGTATCTGTACTGATGTTAATCAAGCTCCCTCACACTGTCACTCAGTAACCCGTAACCCCCAGTGCCCTGTGTTACTGACTGTATCTCTGCTGATGTTAAACCAGCTCCGTCACACTGTCACTCAGTAACCCCTTTTCCCCAGAGCCTTGTTTTACTGACCGTGTGTCTACTGATGTTAATCCAGCTCTCTCACACTGTCACTTAGTAACCCCTCTCCTCAGCGCCTGTGTTACTGACTGAATCTCTGCTGATGTTAAACCAGCTCCGTCACACTGTCACTCAGTAACCCCTCTCTCCCAGTGCCCTGTGTTACTGACTGTATCTGTACTGATGTTAATCCAGGTCCCTCACATTGTCACTCAGTAACCCATCTCCCCCTGCACCCTGTGTCACTGACTGTATCTGTACTGATGTTAATCCAGCTCCCTCACACTGTCACTCAGGAACCCCACTCCCCCAGCACCCTGTGTTACTGACAGTATCTGTACTGATGTTAATCCAGCTATCTCACATGGTCACTCAGTAACCCCTCTCCCCAGTGCCCTGTGTTACTGACTGTGTCTGTACTGATGTTAATCCAGCTCCCTCACACTGTCACTCAGGAACCCAGCTCCCCCAGCGCCCTGTGTCATTGACTGTGTCTATACTGATGTTAATCCAGCTCCCTCACACTGTCACTCAGTAACCCCACTCCCCCTGCACTCGGTGTCGCTGACTGTATCTCAACTGATGTTAATCCAGCTCCCTCACACTGTCACTCAGTAACCCCTCTCTCCCAGCGCCCTGTGTCACTGACTGTATCTCGACTGATGTTATCCAGCTGCCTCACACTGTCACTCAGTAACCCCTCTCCTCCAGCGCCCTGTGTTACTGACTGTATCTCTACTGATGTTAATCCAGCTCCCTCACACTGTCACTCAGTAACCCCTCACCCCCAGCGCCCTATTTTACTGACTGTATCTGTACTGATGTTAATCCAGCTCCCTCACACTATCACTCAGTAATCCTTCTCCAAGCGCCCTGTGTTACTGACCATGTCTCGGTTGATGTTAACCTAGATCCATCACACTGTCACTCAGTAACCCCTCTCCCTCTGCACCCTGTGTCACTGACAGTATCTGTACTGATGTTCATCCAGCTCCCTCACACTGTCACTCAGTAACCCCTCTCCCCCAGCGCCCTTTGTTACTGACTGTATCTGTACTGATGTTAATCCAGCTCCCTCACACTGTCACTCAGTAACCTTTCCAAGCGCCCTGTGTTACTGACCGTGTCTCGACTGATGTTAATCCAACTCTCTCACACTGTCACTCAGGAACCCCTCTCCCCCAGCACGCTGTGTTACTGACAGTATCTGTATTAATGTTAATCCAGCTATCTCACATGGTCACTCAGTAACTCCTCTCCCCCAGCGCCCTGTGTTACTGACTGTATCTCGACTGATGTTCATCCAGCTCCCTCACACTGTCACTCAGTAACCTCACTCCCACAGCACCCTGTATTACTGACTGTTTCTGTACTGATGTTAATCCAGCTCCCTCACACTGTCACTCAGTAACCCTCTCCCACAGCACCCTCTGTTACTGACTGTATCTGTACTGATGTTAATCCAGCTCTCTCACACTGTCACTCAGTAACCCCACTCCCCCAGCGCTCTGTGTTACTGACTGTATCTCTACTGATGTTTATCCTGCCCCCTCACACTGTCACTCAGTAACCCCTCTCCCCCTGCACTCTGTGTTACTGACTCCGAATGCCAGACACGAGACTCCCAAAGCCAACGCTCTACTCGGAACTCCCTCATGGCAATCGAGCGCAAGGTGGGCAGAGGAAACGTTACAAGGACCACCCTCAAAGTCTCGCTGATAAAGTGCAACATCCCCACCGACACCTTGGAGTCCCTGGCCCAAAGACCAGTCCGCCCTAAGTGAAGGAAGTGCATCTGGGGGGGCGCTGTGCACCTTGAGTCTCGTCGCCGAGAGCGTGCAGAAACCAAGCGCAGACAGCGGAAGGAGCGTGCGGCAAACCTGTCCCACCCACCCCTTCCCTCAATGTCCATCTGTCTCGCCTGTGGACTCATGTTAAGAGTGGAAGCAAGTCTTCCTTGATTCCGAGGGAGTGCCTATGGTGATGACCCCCGGTCAGTGTGACTCAGTGCCCCCCCCGGTCAGTGTGACTCTGACCCGGTCAGAGCTCCGTGTAGAGCGTTTGCTTTGGGAGTCTCGTGTCCGGTGTGTGGATGATGTGGCCTGCCCAGCAGAGCTGGTTGAGTATGGTCAGTGCTTCGATGCTGGGGATGTTGGCCTGGTCGAGGACGCTAACCTTGCTGCGTCTGTCCTCCCAGGGGATTTACAGGATCTTGCAGAGACATCGTTGGTAGTATTTATCCAGCGACTTGGTGTCTACTGTACATGGTCCATGTCTCTGAGCCATCCAGGAGGGTATCACTACAGCCCTGTAGACCATGAGCTTGGTGGTAGATTTGAGGGCCTTGTCTTCGAACACTCTCTTCCACATGTGGCCGAAGGCTGCACTGGCGCACTGGAGGCGGTGTTGGATCTCGTCGTCGATGCCTGCCCTTGTTAATAAGAGGCTCCCGAGGTATGGGAAATGGTCTATGTTGTCCAGGGCCGCGTCGTGGATCTTGATGACTGCGGGGCAGTGCTGTGCAGCGAGGTCAGATTGGTGGAGGACCTTTGTCTGACGGATGTTTAGAGAAGAGACCCATGCCTTTGTACACCTCAGTGAAGATATTGACGATGACTTGGAGTTCAGCCTCTGTGCGCAGACACAAGCGTCGTCCGCGTACTGTAGTTTGGCGACAGAGGATGGGACGGTCTTGGATCTGGCCTGGAGGCAACGTAGATTGAACAGGTTCCCACTGCTGCTATACTTTAGTTCCACTCCAGCGGGGACGTGTTGAATGTGAGGTGGAGCATGGCAGCGAAGAAGATTGAGAAGAGGGTTGGGGCGATGACGCAGCCCTGTGTGACCCCGGGCCGGATGTTGATTGGGTCTGTGGTGGATCCGTGACTCAGTGCCCCCGGTCAGTGTGACTCAGTGGCCCCCGGTCAGTGTGACTCAGTGGCCCCCGGTCAGTGTGACTCAGTGGCCCCCGGTCAGTGTGACTCAGTGGCCCCCGGTCAGTGTGGCTCCGTGGCCCCCGGTCAGTGTGGCTCCGTGGCCCCCGGTCAGTGTTGCTCCGTGGCCCCCGGTCAGTGTGTCATATAAACATAGAAAATAGGTGCAGGAGTAGGCCATTTGGCCTTCGAGCCTGCACCACCATTCAATATGATCGTGGCTGATCCTTCACCTCAGTACCCTTTTCCTGCTTTCTCTCCATACCCTCTTATCCCTTTAGCCGTAAGGGCCATATCAGGGGCAGCTGGCTAGACGCGTGAGGGAGAGAGGAATAGGAGGATATCGGGATAGGGTGAGATGGAGAGGGGTATGAGGAGGCTCGAGTGGGCCATAAACACCGGCACGGACATCACCCCCTCTGCTCGCTGACCCAAATTGGCTCCCGGTTAAGCAACGCCTCGATTTCAAAATTCTCCATCCTTGTTCACAAATCCTTCCATGGTCGCTCGCTCCCCTCCCTATCTCTGTAACCCCCTCCAGCCCCTACACCCCTCTCTATCTCTGTAACCCCCTCCAGCCCCTACACCCCTCCCTATCTCTGTAACCTTCTCCAGACCCGACACCCCTCCCTATCTCTGTAACGCCCCTCCAGCCCCTACACCCCTCTGTATCTCTGTAACCTCCAGCCCCTACACCCCTCCCTATCTCTGTAACCTACAACACCCGAGATTTCTGCGCTCCTCCAATTCTGCCCTCTTGTGCATCCCCCGATTTCCATCGCTCCACCATCAATGGCCGTGCCTTCAGATGCCTTGGCCCCAAGCTCTGGAACTCCCTCCCGACACCTCTCCGCCTCTCTCGCCTTTAAGACGCTCCTTAAAACCTGCCTCTTTGACCCAGCTTCTGGTCACCTGTCCCTAATATCTCCTTATGTGGCTCGGGGTCAAATTCTGTTCCGATAATCGCTCCCGAGAAGCGTCCTGGGATGTTTTACTACGTTTAAAGTCACTATATAAGCTTGTTGGTGATTTGTTTTTTTGCCCTTTGATTTCAGAAACAAGAAAATTTCACCATTGGATCGGGCCAAGTTGGATTCAGGAATCTGGGGAATATGGTAAAGTGTGTGGGGGGAGAGGAGTGGGGGGCGGCGGCGGGGGGGGGGGTGGTGTGCTGAGTTGCACACCGGGTATTGGGAATATCTGCCCGGTGAGATTTAACGCGGTTGTATCAAAGCGCGACTTCGTGGCATCGACACTGCCCAATCAGACCCACCCATCCTGGCAAAATGCTGTGAAATAAATCAGGGCAGATAAGATAAGGAGGGCAGATAAGGTAAGGTGGGCAAAGAAGTGGCAACTGCAGTTCAATCCGGAAAAGCGTGAGGTAATGCATCCGGGGCACAGCTAACAAGGTATGAGTATAAAAGCCGGGAATACATGAGCCACTGTCCCCTGTCACAGGTGCGACAGATAGTCGTTGAAGGTAAGGGAGGGTGGAGCAGGTTTGCCGCAAACTCTTTCCGCTACCTGCGCTTGCTTTCTGCCTGCTCTCGGTAATGGAGAAAGATTGCAAAGTGCCGCAATACAGTGGGACCTGGGGGTCCTTGTGCATGAAACACAAAAGGTTAGTATGCAGGTACAGCAAGTGATCAGGAAGGCCAATGGTATCTTGGCCTTTATTGCAAAGGGGATGGGGTATAAAAGCAGGGAAGTCATGCTACAGTTATACAGAGTATTGGTGAGGCCACACCTGGAATACTGCATGCAGTTTTGGTCTCCGTATTTACAAAAGGATACGGAGGCAGTTCAGAGAAGGTTCACTCGGTTGATTCCGGGAATGAGGGGTTTGACTTATGGGGAAATGTTGAGGAGGTTGGGCCTCTACTCATTGGCGTTCAGAAAAATGAGAGGTGATCATATCGAAATGTATAAGATTAGGGGGTTTGACAAGGTGGATGCAGAGAGGATGTTTCCATTGTTGGGGGAGACTAGAACTAGAGGGCATGATCTTAGAATAAGGGGCCGCCCATTTAAAACTGAAATGAGGAGGGATTTCTTCTCTGAGGGTTGTGAATCTGTGGAATTCGCTGCCTCAGAGAGCTGTGAAGGCCGGGACATTGAATATATTTAAGGCGGAGATAGACAGATTTTTGAGCACCTCCAATCTTTTCTCGTCACCAAAATTGTGCAGTCCCAGCAACATCCTGGTAAATCTCCTCCCCCACTCTCACTCTCTCTCTCCCTCCCCCACTCTCTCTCTCTCTCTCTCTCTCTCTCCGCACTCTCTCTCTCTCCGCACACTCACTCTCTCTCCGCACTCTCTCTCTCTCTCTCTCCCCCAACTCTCTCTCTCTCTCCGCACACTCTCTCCTCTTCTCCGCACTCTCTTCCCCCCCCCTCTCTCTTCTCTCCGCACTCTCTCTCTCTTCCCCCACTCTCTGATACTCTCTTCCCCACTCTCTCTCTCTCTCTCTCTCTCCTCCCCCCACTCTTCTCTCTTTCCCCAGCTCTCTCTCTCTCTTTCTCTCTCCTTCCCCACACTGTCTCACTCTCTCTTACCCCCCACTCTCCCCCCATTCTCTCTCTTCCCCCCCACTCTCTCTCTCTTCCCCCCGACTCTCTCTCTCTTTCCCCCCACTCTGTCTCTCTCTCTCTTCCCCCCAGTCTTGCGCTCTCTCTCTTCACCCCCACACTCTCTTACTCTCTTATTCTCTTTTCCCCCCACTCTCTCTCTCTCTCTCTCTTTCCCCCACTCTCTCTCTCTTTCTCTCTCTCTTCCCCCCATTCATTCTCTCTCTCTCTCTCTCCCCGCACTCTTCCTCTCTCTCCTGCCCCCCACTCTCCCCCTCTCTCTCTCTCCCCCCCCACTCTCTCTCTCTCTCTCTCTCTCTCCCCCACTCTCTCTTTCTCTCTCTCTCTCTCACCCACACTCTCTCAATCCTCCCTCTCTCTCTCCTCTCTCTCACGCCGACTCTCTCACTTTTTCCACACCACTCTCTCTCTCTCTCCCCCCCACCCCCACACTCTCTCTCTCTCTCTCTCTCTCACACTCTCCCACCCATTCTCTCTCTCTAACTCTCCCTCCCACCACTCACTCTCTCTCTTTCTCTCCCCCCCATTCTCTGCCTCAGAGAGCTGTGGAGGCTGGGACATTGAATATATTTAAGGCGGAGATAGACAGATTTTTGAGCACCTCCAATCTTTTCTCGTCACCAAAATTCCTCCAGTCCCAGCAACATCCTGGTAAATCTCCTCCCCCCACTCTC